>NC_029780.3:36926046-36946181 GCF_000817695.3 Arachis duranensis
ATGATTTATGAATAAAGCATAAAATAAAGATAGAGATACTTATGTAATTCATTGGTGAGAATTTTAGATAAGCGTATGGAGACGCTTTGTCCCTTCCGTCTCTCTGCTTTCCTACTGTCTTCATCCAATCCTTCTTACTCCTTTCCATGGCAAGCTGTATGTAGGGTTTCACCATTGTCAGTGGCTACCTCCCATCCTCTCAGTGAAAATGTTCAACGCGCCCTGTCACAGCACGGCTATTCAGCTGTCGGTTCTCGATCATGTCGGAATAGAATCCAGTGATTCTTTTGCGTCTGTCACTAACGCCCCACAATCGCGAGTTTGAAGCTCGTCACAGTCATTCAATCCTTGAATCCTACTCAGAATACCACAGAAAAGGTTTAGACCTTCCGGATTCTCCTGAATGCCGCCATCAATTCTAGCTTATACCACGAAGATTCCGATTAAGGGATCCAAGAGATATCCACTCAATCTAAGGTAGAACGGAGGTGGTTGTCAGGCACACGTTCATAGGTGAGAATGATGATGAGTGTCACGGATCATCACATTCATCAAGTTGAGGAACAAGTGATATCTTAG
Source organism: Arachis duranensis (assembly GCF_000817695.3). NCBI lineage: Eukaryota > Viridiplantae > Streptophyta > Magnoliopsida > Fabales > Fabaceae > Arachis > Arachis duranensis. The sequence continues at coordinate 36,926,626 of NC_029780.3, forward strand.
AACAAGAATAAGCTGAATTGAATAGAAGAACAATAGTAATTGCATTAATACTCGAGGTACAGCAGAGCTCCACACCTTAATCTATGGTGTGTAGAAACTCCACCGTTGAAAATATATAAGAACAAGGTCTAGGCATGGCCGAATGGCCAGCCTCCCAAAGAGGGTTCAATCATAAAAACATGATCAAAAGATCTAAGATTGAAAGATGAAAATACAATAGCAAAAGGTCCTATTTGTAGAGAACTAGTAGCTAGGGTTTACAAAGATGAGTAAAAATCCACTTTCGGGCCCACTTGGTGTGTGCTTGAGCTGAGCATTGAAGTATTTTCATGTAAAGACTCTTCTTGGAGTTAAACGCCAGCTTTTATGCCAGTTTGGGCGTTTAACTCCTATTCTTGTGCCAGTTCCGGTGTTTTACGCCAGAATTCTTGAGCTGACTTGGAACGCCTATTTGGGCCATCAAATCTCGGGAAAAGTATGGACTATTATATATTGCTGGAAAGGCCGAGATGTCTACTTTCCAACGCAGTTAAGAGCGCGCCAATTGGGCTTCTGTAGCTCCAGAAAATCCACTTCGAGTGCAAGGAGGTCAGAATCCAACAGCATCTACAGTCCTTTTCAGCCTCTGAATCAGATTTTTGCTCAGGTCCCTCAATTTCAACCAGAAAATACCTGAAATCACATAAAAACACACAAACTCATAGTAAAGTCCAGAAAAGTGAATTTTAACTAAAAATTAATAAAAATATAATAAAAACTAACTAAAACATACTAAAAATAATGCCAAAAAGCGTACAAATTATCCGCTCATCAGAGCTGGAGATCTTCCTCTTGAAGGATCCAGCAGAAGAAGAATACTGAGCTTATGGACCATCCAACTTAAGAACGTTAAACAAAAGTGCTACGTGGGAGGCAACCCACCATGGTATGATCTTTCTTTTTTATTAGTTTCATTTTATTTATCTTAGTGTTAATTTCCAGTTCTACATGTTTACGTTTAATTTTCTATTTAAAAAAAGAGAGAAAAAAAAGAAAAAAAGAGCAATAAAAAGGGACAAAATGCCCCGAGTGAAATAATTAAATTAATGCATATGATTTGTATTCAAAATACATTAAGGTGCATGAACTTGTGACAAAAATAATCAATGGGTTGTAGATTGTGCATTGTAATGACTTGGAATGTCTTAGGTTAGGTGAGAAGTTTAAGTTAATCAAGGATTCGGATTTTAGTCCACTTAACCAAATATATTCCTACCTTGACCCTGATCCCATTACAACCCTTAAAAAGACCTCTTGATATGTGTATTTGTGCATTAAATTGTGTTGATTGGTAGAAGTAAAGCAAGCCTTAGAGAGCAAGGTTAGTAGAGAACCGAGAGACTCGACCCTCAAAACACTAGAGTGATTAGAGTGTATACACTTCCAGTGAGGGTTCGATGCTCGATTTTGTGTTCCCAGCTTTCATGAGCTTTCTTCTTGCAAGTTTACCTGTACTTTATTTTGTGATTTAAATTAGTGGGATATAGTTTATGCTTGTCTTGGAGAATTTGTTTACTTATAACCAAGTAGGTAGAAGCATCTTAGCATGTAGTTGCATTCGTATAAGATAGGTTGCATTGCATAGGTCTCACCTTTGTCTTCCGCCAATCTTTTAGTTTCCTTGAGCTTAGCATGAGGACATGCTAATGTCTAAGTATGGAGAGATTGATAAACCACTATTTTATGGTTTATCTTGTGCGAAATTGAGTGGATTTTGTCAATTCTTCACACACTTATTCATATAAATTGCATGGTTTCACAAATCCTTCCTAATTTTGCAACATGATTGAAAACTTGCTTCCTAAGCCTTTAAATTATTAGTTTTTAATTCTCCTTTATTACCATTCGATGTCGTGATATGTTTGTGAAGTGTTTTCATGTTTACAGGGCATGAATGGCTTAAAGGATGAAGAGGAGGCATGTCAAAGTGGAAGGAACACAAGAAACTATAGAGATTGGAAGCGAGCAGCGACGCGCACGCATGGCTGACGTGTGCGCATGAATTTGCACATCTTCCAGCAACGCATACGCGTGACCGACACGTACGCGTGACAGAGCATCACGTGCTGCATATATCAAAAGTTGCTGGGGGCGATTTCTGGGCCAATTTGGACCTAGTTTCAAGCCCTAAAACACTGACTAGAGGTAGGGGTGTAGCTGAGATAGGGCATACTTTCATTTTTACTTTAGTTTAGTTTTTAGTTTTTGAATTTTGGAGAGAGAAACACTACTTCTCCTAGGGTTCTTAGCAATTTTTCTTAGTTTTGCTTGGATTGGATATTGAGAGAGCTACTACTACCTTCGATTGAAGTCGTCTTCTCTTTAGTTTGCTTTTCTATCACTCTACTCTTTTGTTTTCCATTTTAGTTGCTTCAACTCATGTTCGGATTTTGTTAAATTGAAGTTATTAATATCATGAACTAGTTTTATATTTAATTCCATTGCTTGTTAATTTCTTTTAATTAATTATCCGTGCCAATTTTGATTTTATAAATTTATTTTAATTACCATGTCTCCTATTTCTTCTTTCTCCATGTTGTTGAAAATGGCATTCATGTTAATGATTTAAAACTCTCAACTTGGCTTGGGAGTTGATTAATTAAAACCCTTGAGTTGGGATATTCAAGTATTAATAAGTAATTGGAATTGCTAGCTAACTCTATTTTTACTAACTCTAGTCCTTCCATAGGAAGTGACTAGGACTTGTGAATCAGAACTAGTGCTACCCATTTGACCTTCCCCTGTAACTGCAAGGGGATAACTAAGTGGAAGCAATAACTTTCACTATTATACTTTGGAAAACCAACAAGGATAGAAGCTCTAATTTATTTTCTCCCAGCCAAGGCCTTTTATTTCAACTACACAACATCTCTTGTTAATTGCTCCTTGCGTTAAATTCCAGTTATTTATTCTTCCTTTTCAAACTTCAAAAATTACTCAGAAAATTCCTGACCAATAATTCACACCTTGTGTCAACTCTTTGGGAAACGACCTGGATATTCTACTCCCAGTTATTTAATTCTAATTGTGACACAAATTAAATTGATGGTGGAATTATCGTCGGTTAAGAACTGTACTTGCAACGCTAATTTTACCAGAAAAAATCTTAACCGGCATTTTTCTGCCATCATGGAGCTTGTGGTGCAGTACATAGTTGAGGTGTTCCGAGCATTAGGAGGAATTGACCAAGGTATGGTTTTGGTTTCTCGTAACTAAAATATAATGTGTCGTGAAAACTTAGGTTAGTTGACCGTAAAATAAGAATTGAATCATTGATGTTGTTGATTATTGAGATTGATTAATATGTATGTTGGTTAGTGATTTTAAGGTTGTGATTAATGCTATTATGAATGATGTGTTTAATCTTGTATATGAGATTGGTAAATGATGATGATGTATATTGAAATGTTGCTTTGAGCTTGAATTATTAGAGTAAAATCATGATGGAGGTGGTGAATTGGTATGGTGGTAGAATTGAGGTTGGTTTGGAGCCATTATGGTAAGATTTGGTAAGTTTTAAAAAGGATTGGAATTGAAATGTTGTGAAAATTGAGGTTTAGAAATCTTTGTGAATTTTGTGAAAAGTTAAATTTTGACCGAACTTTGGCAAGCCATAACTTGGCTTCTGGACCCTCAATTTCTCTCAAACTTATTTTATACGAAAATTTGATCTGTGAAGTGTATATCGTTCAAAGAACAAATGAAAAGCGATATTTAACGAAAAAGTTATGTGCGTCAAAAGTTTGGTGTGTAAAAATGAAATTCTGCAGCACTTACAATTTTTGGCCATTCTGCAGAACTTGCGTACACGAGTCTCACATGCGGCGCAGGCATTCCGTTCTGGTTGGATGTCCAGCGTATGTGCGAGGGAGCGTGCATACGCGGGTAGGTGGATTTAAGGGGGTTCGCATACGCGGGAGCATGCATGCATACACGAGCAGGGCAAAAACACACCTCTGGATATGCGAGAACCTCCATGTGTATGTGGAACCCCTGTTTTCAACAAAATGAGTTTTGAGATTTAAAGCATAATTTTAAACTCCTAAACCTCTATTTTTACTCTTTTAGCCCCTAAACCTTAGTTGTATGTTGAGTGATGAGAAGAAGTTAGAAAGGGGTGGTAACTTGGAGATGAAGAAAGTTTGAGACATGATGAATTATGTATGAGAAGTGCATAGATTTGATATGCATGTGATGAATATGGCCATTGTAAATGATTATGAATGATTATGAGTGACTATAAATGAATATGACTTATTGTGTGGCTTATGCACTTCTTTATCTGAGATACAAGGTTTTCTGGGTAGATGCAGTGGCTTGCCACCACGTGCTTCTGGTTGAGACTCGATACTCTGTTGATCCTACATCGCAAGATGTACCCGGACACTTTAACTCCCCAAAAATTTCTATAATGAGCTAAATTTATTTATGAATGAGAAAAAGCTATGCGTAGACTTTTGGAGATGCGCACACGAGAGACTGTCGGGTTGACTTGATAACCGACAGATGAGACTCATCAGCCATAGAGCAGGCATACATCATATACATTTATTTGTTTGCTTTGGTTTGCATTCTTGAGTTTTCTTATCTGATAGTCACACTTAACTGCTATATGTACTGTTTGCTGTATCTGTAATCTACCTGTGTTTTTCTTGTATGCATTGTTTGTCTGTGCAACTGAGATGCCCCTTGTCTGGAGGAGGAGTGACGAGGAAAGTTCCACCGGCGTTTCAAAGGATTGGAGGAAAGGCGATGAATTTAGGGATTAAGTTAGAATTTAGATAGAATAAAGGATTCCTTAGATACCTCACCTTATTTATGGTTCTCAATTTTAGTTTTATTTTTGAATCTATTGTCAGAAGTTCTAGGATCGCCTCTGGCCTTCCCGAGACCTTATATGTTAGTTATGTGGGCACTGTTACCATGCTGAGAACTTCTGGTTCTCACCCCATATATATTTTGTGGTTTTCAGATGCAGGACGTAAAGCACCTCGCTGAGGCATACTGAGAGCTTCTAAAAGCGAAGATATTTTGTGTTTTGGGGCTCTATTTTGGTTTTGATGTATATATAGATACTCTTATATCTCCACTGTATATGTATAGTATACTTTATCCCTCTTAGAGGTTGATTTGGTGAAATAGGTTCTGTAAACTGTATTTTGGACCTTTTTAGGATTCTCATGTAGATATGTATATATGTATGTATGCTTTGGCCGGTTTTAACTTCGCCAGAAGCTTTGCTATCTGTATCTTTGAAATTCTTTTCCTATGTATATATGTATATCTCACTTTGCTCTTCTCTCATCTGGTTTACGTTTATCGCTTACACGAGTGATGTATTTTTTTTTTTGTTTAACGCTCTTGTTTATCTTTTCTTCAAAAGGTTCCTAGATAAACCCCTTTTTTCACTTATGTTATATTTATGATTTTATTTTTAGAGGTCATATTACCTCATCACCTCAATTTTATGACTTAAGCAATTCTATGCAATAGGCTATTACAAGTCTCATGTGTAATCGAGAGATAAACTGTCACAAACTCTCCAATCTTAACAGACTATTAGTAATGTCTAATCAATCAATTTAATTATAGAATTCCATGTAAGTAATTAAATTAAGGTAGTTATGTTTCAAAAATAACCCTCCTCCATTAATAATTTTATATCCACTTTAAAATATCTCAAAATTAAGTTTTTACCATATTTAAATTAAAAGATACTTTAAAAAAACAAACAATCTCTTAAAAAACAATTATGTAAAAATATTTTTCATTTTAAATTCTGGAAGTTAAACACAATAAACAAGTCAAAGATTGAATTTCATAAACATATTTATCTAATACTAAAAAAAATAATATTTATGATAGAAAATAAAAAAAATACTTTTTTAACTACAAAGACAAATAAAGAACTCACTTTTATATATTAATAAAATAAAACATATTAACTAATATCTACTTATTATTATTTCATAAGAAAAACTAGTGAGGAGATTAAAATTGTAATAAAATGATAAAGTAAAATATCAATTATTATTGAATTTATAACTTTTATCTCACATATGATAAAAGTTATTACAGGCAATTAGAATTTATTATTTTTGGCTATTATTTAGTCATCAACTTAATTTCTCGAACTATGTTTGTTTCAAAAAAAATGGGAAGAAAAGAAAAGAGAGAAAAATAAATCAAAAAAAATAATTATTTTCTATTATTTGGTTGAAGAGAGAAATTAGAGAAAAAAAAAGTTGAATAGTATAAAAAAGTGGATAGGACTCACCAATTTTTTTCTTCTCTAATATTGGAAGGAAAAGGAAGATAAATTTTATTATGTTTCTCTACTTCTAATATTATTACGGTATTATCTCTTCTTTTTTTAATATATTTTATAATATAAAAGAGAAATTGTCTTTTTATAACATTTCTTTTCTGTTTATTTTTCTTTCATCCAAACACATCTAAGAAAAATATAAATTCACTAAATTTCTTATCTTTTTACTTCCTTTTTTTCTATTTTTTTTCTTCCAACCAAATATAACCTTAGTCTAGTAATCTAATAACATACTTTATCTTATACTTTAAAATATTAATGACTAACTGATAATTAAAAACAATAGATTCTGATACCTCTCTCTTATATATATATGTGCGCACACACACAAAAACAAATAATTTCATTGACATATAATTATAACGTAATGTTAGTGAGACAAAAAAAAAAAACAGAATTTATCTTATTTAGTATTTATTAATTCTGAATTAATAAATACTAAATAAGATAAATTCTGGTTATTTTTTGTTAAATTTTTTATTGCCAAATATTTCCATAATTATAATTAATTAAATTCAACTTATAAAGTCATATAACAGTGTCTATGTACTATTACAGATTAATATAATAATATTATACAATAATATTGTCGCCATATATTAAATATATAACTACATATATAAATTTTTGATATCATTATACATAAGTTTTTAGTTGATTTTGAAAAAGAATTATTGAGTTAAAGAAATGAATATAAACCTTAATTCGTTTTCTCTTGATAAACCAAATTTATTAATTTATATAAAGAAAATATTTGGTCAATTATTTTTAATCTATTCAATCGATTTTCTAAAAAAAAAACTTGCTGGGTTTAATATTGGGTTTAATTAGAGGTTAAATTATTTTATATAAATTTAAATTTAATAAATATAAATTGTTATTAAATTTTTATAAATACACCATATCTAGAATTAAATTATTTTATATACTAATCAAATATATTATATAACATATTTAATTAAATTATTTTATATTTATTTAATTTAGTTTTAGCTTTCTACTCACTTCTCTCAAATAAGCAATTTCTTTTTAAATTATATACAATTGTTAAAATAATATTAAAGTTTTCAGATATTTACAAATTAGAAAAGAAAATAAAAACACTCTTTATTAATTCTAACATATTTTTTCTATGATTATATGATATTTTTTTCAATAAATACTCCATGTATATAATAGGTATAAATTACTTAATAAATTATTAAAATTCAAAAAAAATAATTAATTAAATACAAAGTAAAATTAAAAAATTTTTTTAATAAAAACAATAAAATAAATTTTTAAATAATTGTTTAATTATAACTAGATCAATCAGTTAAACCAATAATCTATATATAATTTATATATATAAGAAATTGTTTTTCTCATTATATATTCTTAAATAAAATTAGGCAAAATTTTCCAATTCATCCCCAAGAAACAAAATTCTCATTAAAATACCACAACAATTTTCTATCTCTTGTGTAACCCTAGCTAGCTATATAGTAGTTAACCAAAAATGACTTTAACATTTAGTGCATGCTATATGCTCAACATGCATGAAAAAGCACATTTTGTAATTGGCTTTTTTATTTGCTTATGATTATATATGTATGTGTATAAAGCATCATCATTTATAAATGGTTGCATGCATTGTTTCTAGTTAAAAATTGACTTGTGTTAATCAAGCAGTCTTCTTCAATTCGTCTTTAATTTGAGATCAAACCGGCCTATACCTAATAATGTTTCATGTATAGCCCTTAACTACATCCACCTTTTTAATTAATTATAAGATTGTAATATAGCGTAGACTTAACCTAATCAATATCTCATTTTTGATCTTTTGGTTGAATTTATCTAATGGACGGTGTAGTTGCTAAGGATACCACTACTACTTGCATTGCTAGTATATACCATATTTGCCCTACCATACTAGCTAGCATTGCTGCTTTCTAATTAAACTACTAAACGCGTCAATAATAACTTGCCATTTCAATTTGCCTTCTTCCGCGGACTTCTTTTCATTACGTTTATGTTTTTGCTTTAATTCCAACTCATAATCAACCTTTGCATTTCTTTCGACTTTCCACATCTCATCATTATTAGCAACGTAACAAAATATGCAGAAATATGTAATAATAAAAAAGAATAAACCAAGAGTCGTCAGAATTTATTTTATTTAATAATATTAATTAATAAATATTAAATAAATTTTTTTTTGTTTTCTTAACTAACATTTTTGAAAAAAGTTTATAGAACAAAAGTTATTCTTACGATATTTTTTTATTTTGATAGATTAAAAACTAATCTGTTGTGAATCTAAATTCCATTTAAAAATTTGTCATGGAATAATGAATTACTACATGTACAAAGCCAAATTCGAATCTCAATACTTATTTAAACGGACTAATAAACTAACTATTAGACCAATCAAGATTAGTTTGTCATTGTTATATATATAATCTAGCGAAAATGTTTGGTAACGAAAGAAAATCAAATCATAACTTTTTTTTGTCTCTCTAGCATTATCCATAATCTAGATAATGTTAATTTTGGCACCTTGAAATTGAATCGAACTAACGAATCAATTTGGTTCTTAATATTTTATACAATGATAAACTAAATCCCTACTTTCATGTATACTTTTGTTATTCAAGAAAACTTCAGCGACACAACCAACAGAGTAGTGTTGATATAGACAATTAAATTATATTTTGATAATGTAAAAATATAGCCAATTGACGTATAAACACATTTAATTTACTTTATGGTCAATATATAACGTCTAAGTTAGTTCGTCTAATAACCAATTTTAATTTAATTAAGTCTTATATATGAACTAATTTTAAACATTATATTAAATTAACTAAAAGTTGTGCACATCATTTATATAGTGAGGGAGGCTTTTAAGTGTCAGAATAAGCATCATTACACTAACTAATGGTTGTAAGATTAAATTTTTGGTAAGAGACTAATAAAAATCGTGTTTGTGAACCAACATTCTTGGTCAAAAAATTAACTCATTTGTTTACTTAATCAAGTATATATTGAGAATTAAAATATATATGCAGTAATCTATTAGTCAGCGATTAATCTTTAAATAGAACTTAGATTTGTGACGAATTAGTTATTGACTTGGTAAGTTAAAAAATACTATAAGAATCCAAAAAAGGAAATTGAGTTTGTGAAGATTTATTAGTTGTCTCATTTGCCCAATTTTAAAGACCACAAAAGTAAGATCTATCTCATATATAATCATTCAAATATCCTTACTTGATTAACATCTTAAACTTTTGGAATAATTAAATTAATTTGTTTCTTCACAATCATATCATCATCCAAACAACTTTTAATTGAAACGATTATATTTAAGTATTAGAAGTTTCATAGAAACTATTTTTTTTATATTTAAAACGATTTAAACATGACATCTTATAATTTCATTTGATCTTATCTTTATCGCCATAATCTAATATGACATGGATGAATGAAGAGTCAAGTATGTTATCGAAAGAAACAATGCTAATAATTTATGCATTACGGACATCATGGTGTTAGAACTTGGAAGACTTTAATTAAGAAGTTAATTTTTAATTATATAGACAATTTAATTAAATAATTTGTTAATGTTGATGATGATGATGAGTAGCAGCATTAACTTGCAGGGCCAGGTTTAATTTTACCTAATGTTTTAAAAATAAGCTACAAATCAATCCCCATCACCTTATGCAAAAAGACAAGTATGCATGGCTTTGAATACGAATCAAGAGAAAGAGGAAAAAACTTGTTCGAAATAAAATAGCTGGACTATAATTAATTCACTAGTTTATTCCAATGTTTGTTCTTGATCTAAACGACAATGTGATATAAGGTTAAAATCAAATATATTATGAAACTAATATATATGCGGTCTGTAAAGCAGGTAGCTGGACTTACGTTAGAGATTCGAAAAATGATTCTGTTATCGTTTTTGTTTTGAAAAATACTAGGACCACCACTTTTTATCAATATTAGCCGATATTTAATTAATATTTATTTATTATTAAAATTTAAAATTTAAAAAATTTAAAATATTAACCAAGTGCTAACAAAAAAAATCAATTTTATTAGTTATGTAGTATTTTTTATTTTAAATTTATTACATATATATATAAATATATTGACTTTTTATCCAAAGTCACAAATTATTATTGCTATTATGGATAGGATGAAGTATATATATGAAATAAGAAAATTAGTTAAAATAATAATTTCTGCGATAGCATCAGTATTTTTTAAAAGAGTCCCGCTAGAGAGACAATGACTTATTTATACAATATGTACAATGAGTTATATGAGTTACAAAATAAATATTCCCTATACTATCTACTAAGAATTGAACTCTTGACTTTTTAGATCTAGAACTCTAATACCATGTCATGATACCACTCATCCCAAAAAATTCAGTTGATGGAAAAAGATAACAATAATAGTTATATCTCTAATACTTCCTAAACCTCCATTATACACATTGTACAAATAGAGTGGTTCTTCGTACTTTCCCATTTTAAAAATAGTATTTGAATCCGAGACATTATATATAGCAGTAGAAAAAACATCAAATCAATTGAATTAATTAAGCACTCATTGATAAAAAAAAATTACTTTAAACATGGTGATTAACGTGAACTTATTATATAAATAAATGAGGATGTTATTTATATAAAAAAATTCCTTAATTTGTTTTCTTTGTTGCGGCGTAAGTAAGTAAGGTGCAAAATATTTAAGTGGAATTGAATAATTAGTTTCATTGTATCCGCCCCCTTCCTTGCTGGTCAAAAGTAAATTAGATTTCAACATCGCAGCTTTATTTAATTATTAATTTATTTTCCTCTATTTATTATTGTTGTTGTTTGTGAAGAAACGTCTTCACTGTTTTGTCCTTCGTTCACACATGCACTCACACTTGTATTAATATGCTCGTAGTATTGTTGTTATGCATGGAAACAACCAGAACAAGCCACAACGTACTAATATGTATGCTTAATAATGAATAAATTTAATTTATTTATTGTATTATTATTTGTTTAGTAAAAGTTAATTTAATCTACGTACACTACTCAATTTTGATGAATTCCAAGGATTATATATATCCCATATCATTATCACGGTTTAAATCAATGTAAAAGATGAAAATATTATCAACTGTGTATGAAATTAGAATTTCCTCTCATAGTAAAAATTGATGATTTGGAGGAAATACTCCAAAACTCGATACCATATATATCGTCAAACTTGCATATAATTCAATCACTTTTACTTCAAAAAATTTTTGCAACCATAAAAACAAAACTTGCAAATCTTTTTTTTTGTTTTTTTAATCATAAAAGAATCATACTTCACACTGCACACAACCACACTTGATTTCATATACTCCAACATCATACTATTTACAAATTTTTTATCATTTTCTATCACAAAATAATCATATTTCACACGCTTAATTTCATATACTCTAAACTTTTGTAGTATGCTATTTTGCAAAATTACTGATGAACGGATAAAGATATTAATTGGATCATTGCGAGCGAAAAATATTCTCTCTTCTCTATATTTATTTCCCTAATTTTTCCTTTGTGGTGCAAAAAAAGCTTAAAAACACAACAACGTTACGCCCTATAAATTTGTTATTTGTAGGCCCTTCTGTACCGTGTCACTACGTCGTTGGACCAATTAATTATTAAATTAATTATCAATATAAAATATATATTATAATATAAATAGATAATAATTAATTTAATAGATATTTTTTATGTGCACATAGCATTATCTATCACTAATAATAAGGTCCGAATACTAAAAAAGGGTGCTAATAAACCAAAAACAGAAAGTGATGCCCCCACTAATTATCACAAAGAAGATGACAGGGTTGTGTAATTTCTTGTTTGCTACAGTATTCTTTGTTAGAAGGATTATTGAAACCGCACGATCTATATACATTAATAATCGTTATTGCATGCGACAAAATTAATAAATAAGAAATCAAAGTAGGGTTGATGATCCAATAATAAGGAATTAAATTGTTAAATTGAAGGATCGGACTTCATTTTCAACGTATCTATTATACATGCGATAATACGTTTGAATTCTTCCAATCGAGTGCCAGTTGGGCCTCACATTTTCTTATACACTAGGGCTAATTAATTAATTAAACATAAACCCTAGCTACTATATTAATACATTGGAGGTAGCATTATATTTTGTGTTAAACTCCTATTAGGCCAGCCATGCACCATGAGAGCTTTGTTCTGAAAGCAAATGAATGTTAACTTTATAAAATATTCACTTATTAATTATGGAATTAAGATTTTACAACTAAATTAGTTAGGTCTAGTGAATTTTAATAATAAAGTAGGTTATGTATAAGAGAGTCAACTGTAGATAGGTTTTGGTTCCCCCTCCACTATGTTTGTTTTGAAGCACATGGGTTTCTCTGCAAAGTTTCTGACCTTGGAAGTGTAGTAATCTGGACAAAGTTCTTAAGCTTTTTCTATCGCTTAGCTTGCTCACAGAAGAATAGTATTGCAAGAATCTCTGCACACTAAAACTATTATTATTAGTACTTTATTTTGTTTTATTTTATTTTGTGTGGTTAAAACCCAAAGAAGTCGGGTAATAAGTAATTATAATGTAACAACTAACAACCTATCAAACTTAACAATAATGCTATGCTCCAGTGGTTAGCTATTCATTTGTTTGTGTAAGTAAGGGTCGGAATTCGAATTTTATTTTGTGTCGAAAATAATTTATTTACAATAAATTTTTAAATAGAATTTTAATTCACAATAAATTTATTTTTCACTTGTAGAAAACAAAACAATAATCCTCGACCCTATAATAATGTTAGTACCTGCTTCTTCAAGGTTTCAGCAAAAAGTTCAATGAGCCTAAAAAAAAAAGGAAATTGAAATAAAAGAGAGGAAGTTACAGTAAAAAAAAAAACTTTATTGCATCTGTGCATGTGGTATCCTCTGAGTCTCCGACCATTATTGCCAAAATGACGAAACATTTTCTCTTTTTGTTAAAGAAATTATTCTCCCTCATGAAAGAGCAAATGCACAATAATGTTGGGAAGAATTTTTTTAATTAAAAAAAGAAAATTAAGGCATGTGGTCACGCAAACAATTATTAAACCAAGGAATGTAATTTAATACACAATTAATTTTACAGTTTTTTCTCATCTTGAGCACAAATATTATTATATTCCCCAATAATGTTTTACTCTTAATCACTACTAATGCACCATATACGTACCAGGATGAAAATATTAGAGAATAAATAATTTTTTAATATTAATAAATATTTTTGTTAATATTTTATTTTTATATTATTAAAATTTAAAATTTATAATTTAATATTTAAAAATATTATTTTAATATTTATAATTAATTAAATATTAATAAAACTAATAAATTTTGTTTATTGTACAGTAGCATTGTTACATCAGGATTATGTCTCTTGCCTTGTTTTCCTCTTTAACATGTTATTGCGTATTATACTTACATGATTATGTCAATTAAATTTTGTTGTAAAATTATTTTTCATAAAAATTTAAGCTAATAAGAAGAGATTTTTTTAATAAATTTTGTTTAGATTTATTTAAGTTTTTGTATAGACTTTTTTTTTTATTTGTCTTATACTGTATTTTTTACTTTTGAGTTTATTACGGATAAAATTCTATATTTTTGAAATATAAAACTTTAATATTATATTATAAAACTATTTTTTTCAGAAACTTAAATGGATAAAATAATACAACATAAATAGTTATATCTCTAACAAATTTTACAAAGTTTCTAGCCGTTTAATTTTCTTTTTAATACATACAGAAGTAACAGCTTTTTGATAAGAATAATGTAACTTTTCTGGTTTAGCAGAGGCAAAGAACAAGAAAGAGAGCAATAATATATAATAATAATAGAGAGTGATGGCATACTGATTCTGAATCTGAATAGTATTGATTAAGAGAAAAGCTGTAAAATCAGAAGAGATACAAAGAGTTATATATTGTGTACATAGAGCAAAAGTAAAAATAGAAAATATATTATATCAACTAAGTACTAACTACTCTACTCTCTGGAAATTTTTGTTAGAGGACCCGTACTAGAAAATGTTAGAGAACTAATATTTTGAGTCGAAAAATATTGAAAAAAACAGTTAGTATTTACTCAATCAAATAATGCAAGAAAAGAAAAAAATGTTGGTTACTTAACATTTTAAGTATAAATGCAACTTGTTCCGTACGGAGATGCTAAGCAATATGTGTAAATGGAGTAAATGTATAAATTCATCCTTGAAATTTCAAGTGTAAGTCAATTTGGTTTCTAAATTAAAGTTTATTTAAATGAATCGATTAGTTTTTGAAATTGAAAAAGCGAAATATTAGAAGATTAGCAAAATTTGTTATCTTTGGTCAATTAAAAGTTTAAATTAAACATACGTTGTTAGATTAATTATTAGATTAAAAAAATTAAATTAATAACTAAAAGTAATAGCCAAAAATAATGAATTCTATTCACTTCTAGTATTTCTCATTGAAAAATCTCATCACTTTGTTCTTCGCTCACCATTGGCATTGGCATATTATGCCTATGTGGGGCTGTTACTGAGTTCAAAGATCGACGGAGAAGGAGAAGAGAAGCCTTAGAACAAACGGTTTTGGTAGCAAACGTTTTGTGACGTTTCACCTAACGAAATTATCATTAAATTTAGGTTAAAACTCAATTGCAGTTCATTTTACGTGAAGTTGATAGTTGAGAGTTGTTAGATGAAAATTTAGTTAAATAAGTCAAATCATCTAACGACTTTTAACTATCAACTTCACGTGAAATCGACTGCACTTGATGGTTTCCACCTTAAATTTATGTTAAATTTAGTCTAATTGAGTGCAAAATGAGTAATCAGATATAACTTTTTCCTTTTATTACATATAACAATAATCAAACAAAGTAGTGGAATATTATGGTTATATTATTTTTTTTGAAAATTTAAGTGAATAAAAATATATCATAAATAATTATATCTCTAATATATATTTTTTTATATAAGAATTTTTTTTGAATTTGTATAAATTTTTACATAATTTTTTTAAATTTGAATTATGCTGAACTTTTTTTTTTAAATTCAATAATAAAAATCAAACTCTAAAATTTTTAGTTATAAAAATTCTAACATATGATATTATTTTTTTAAAATTTAAGTTAATAAAAAAGTACATATAAATAATTATATCTGTGACGAATATTAACTTAATTAATTATCTACACACACGCCACAATAACAATAACAATACATAAATCTGTTCAGAAACTAAAGTAGCTCCCATTTAAACTTGGTCAAGTCAACAACTAAACTTATTCAATTTAAATTTGAGGATCTTTATTAACTCATCGCTTCAAAAATTTCAAGAACTAATTTAAATATTTATTATTTTTTTAAGGCTCAAATGGATCATATGACATTATCTAATTACCAAATCGAAAAATGTGTATTATAGATATTACATACATAAAATTATAGATGTTAATTAAATAAAATAACTTTTAGATTTTTGTTTCTCTAAAATTGTTCTTATTAAATTTTGTGAAATCTGACGCTAATCCTTCATTCTTTAATTAATTTTTTTGTCAGTAATTAGTATAAAGTATAAACAGTCCAGTATGTTCATGTGAACGTAAATAAATAAGAAAAATTAAGAAGGGAGGTGCAAATTAAATTTAATTTGTATGGTCTAAAGAGAAGTGCAAGGACAAATTAAAAGTCAGAAAACAAAAATAAAGTGTCTGCAACGCAGGTATCATATGTGAAAGGAAGCCCTATAATAAAACACGCCCATTTAATGTAGCTGCTGACTTTTCACTTCTAAAGAGATTACCCTCATCATTCAAGCCATTCCCTTCATCCACTGCTTTTTCCGATCTCCTCTGGTCCACTGATAATGGTTATCAATTTACGACATGAATACTCGATGTATCCATCTTGTATTCGTATCTCTCGCATATACGACATGAATACTCTTGTAATGCCATGAATACGTAAATCTATTTAATTTGTATATACAAACAAATTTTAATAATAAATACTTTTAATCTTCTTAATGTTATTTTTTATGACAAAATATTGATTATTATTTATATATTTTATTATATTGCATGATATAACCTAAACGTATGATATTTTATATTTTTATAAAGGGTACTTGAAGTTTGGCAAAAATTTTAGAAATAATCCTAAATTTTATTTTGTTTTAATTTTGTCTTAAAAGTTTTTTATTTGTATTAAATATACTCTCGACGACTAAATTTTCATAAAATTTAAGACCAATCTAATAATAATACATAAAAATTATGCTTGATTTGCTTGTGTTGAGGGTTGTTCTTATGAAATTGTTGTTGAATTGGTCTTAAATTTTTTGAAAAATTAGTAGTCAGGAGTACATTTGATGCAAATCGAAAACTTTTGGAACAAAATTGAAATAAAATAAAACTTAAGGATATTTTTAAAATTTTTATCAAACTTTAAACTTTAGAGACAAAAAATATATTTTATCTTTTTATAAAAATATTATATCATCATTTTTCGTGTGGTATTTGTATCGTGTGTCATATTTATGTTTTTTAGGGTTTTTGTTTCTTTTGTCTTATGTTTTAATTTTTGGCATTTCTATTATTTAAATAAAAACATTTTAATTTTTAAATTGAACGACTACAAGATTTACATGTTTATGTATTATCAGAAATCTCAGGCATAGATATTTCATAGGTCGTGGCTTCAAAATTAAGAAACAAGAGTTTATTCGCAGGTTTCGGCTTTGAAACGAAGCTTATTCGCAAGCCGTATCAACGAAATATAAGCTCATAATACACTGTTTATTCTTCAATAGATTATTAACATTTCATATTCTTAATTTAATTTAAGTTTAACTAAAACATAAATACTGCCATTTGAATTTAAATAAGATATAAAAAATTCAAAATTAAAAATAACAAAAATCGAAAATTTGTATTCTAGTTTAAATTCAAGACAAACAATATTTTTTCAAATTTATGTATATATTAAAAAGAAAAATTAATTTTGCTAGGGGTTTAGCGATTAATTTTTTTAAAAGAAGTAGTCACTAAAGTAGTCGTTATTCTGATAATTTCTAATCGTTATTCCGATAATTTTTAATAAAGAGAAGAATAATGACGTTGGAGGAGACTAATTAGTGAGATTTAAGATTATTGTTAGTGAGGAATGAAGGTGAGTTTAACTTTTTTTTAATAAAAAATTAATTATTTTTTGAAATATAATTTGTTATTTATTTTGTTATTTATGAAGAGATACTTTAAATTTATTTACAAATGTTTATATTGGACAATTTGGTGCATAACTAAAAAAATTCTAAATGAATTAGGATTTCGGATTATAAAAAATAAGTTTTCTTTATCTATTTTATTTATTTTGATATTAATTTGTTGTTGTTTTTATTATTTATATATAAAATAGAGGCTGATTACTTTATAACATTAAAACAAATTCTAAATGGATTAGTATTTCGGGTTATAAAAAACAAGATTTCTTTATCTTTTATTTATTTTGATATGTATTTTGTTGGTTTCTTTATTATTTGTATATAAAATACCGACGGATTATTTTATAATAATATTTTTTTGTCACTAATTTAGCGACTAATCAGGTTTGTCTAAGTTTATGTTTTTTCGTTAAGTCGATTGCTAATATATGAAATAACTATCGATTTAGTAACCAATTGTTTATAACATGATGTTTTTTAGTTAGTTGTTAAATTAGTCGCTATCTTAATTACGATTTAGCGTCCAATCTCTTAATAACCGTTTTAGCAACCAATCATTTTTTAACTTAGTTTTATATTGGTCGCTAAATCGGTCGTTAAATCCAAATAATGATTAATTTAGCAACTAAAAGACCTCAAAACTTAAGCTTTTGTTTTGATGGCTAAATCGGTTGTTGGGTTAAAAATAGCGACTAATTTAGCAACCAATTAGGATGACTTCATTGTCGGTCACTAAATCAGTCGCTAATTTCTCATTTAGTGACTGATTTAGCAATCAATATTTTTTGTCGTAAAAGAAGCTAATTGATTGTAATTTTATTGGTCACTAAAATTGATTGTTATGCTCCAATTTTTTGTGTGTAGTTTTAACAACTTTTTAAAATTTATTAAAAATTATCTTTTAATTCGTTGGCCTTTGAATTAAATTAAAACTACGCATCTCGATCGGATCTTTTGATTTTGAAATCTAACATATAGGGGTGGCAAACGCAAAAGTCCACCCTGCCCTGTCCCGTTCCGCTAAAAGCCTGTCATCTGGCAGGTTGGTTCGTCCCGCCTTGCCTAGTGAGGCGGTCCTGAATTCCTTTCTCGTCCGCCTAACTGATGGCGGAAAAATCGTCGATAAAGATTTTCACAAAAATAATCGCGTTGCAAGTCTAGTTCTAAACCGACAATTCAACCTCAATCAAATTTAATACGTTTGTCACTTAAGCAAACCAATAAAATTAACCGAAGTATTAAACCTCGGGTCGTCTCTCAAGAAATTACAGGGAAGTATTTTTACTATTGGTTATGGAAAGGTATCTTTTTGGGTTTTTGAAATAAGGAACAAGGAAATAAAATGGCAAGAAATTAAATTAATAACTAAGAAAATTCTTAACTAGAATTGAGAATTAGAAGTCATGTCCTCGTTATCGTCATCAATTGTGATGGTAATTGTATTTCGCTTTCACTTAGTTAACTGGTGCGCGAAATTGTGAACAATACTTTTCACAACTCTCATAATCCCCGGTCATGAACCCCAAAAACTTGGTAGCTCAATACCATGGCATTACACAACTTCGCACAACTAACCAGCAAGTGCACTGGGTCGTCCAAGTAATAAACCTTACGCGAGTAAGGGTCGATCCCACGGAGATTGTTAGTATTGAAGCAAGCTATGGTCATCTTGTAAATCTTAGTCAGGCAAACTCAAATGTATATGGATGATGAACGAAAATAACACAAAGGTAAAGATAGAGATACTTATGTAATTCATTGGTAGGAACTTCAGATAAGCACATGAAGATGCCTTCCCTTTCGTCTCTCTGCTCTCCTACTGTCTTCATCCAATCCTTCTTACTCCTTTCCATGGCAAGCTTAAGCAAGGGTTTCACC
>NC_029780.3:36946499-36947157 GCF_000817695.3 Arachis duranensis
GAATTGAATAGAAGAACAATAGTAATTGCATTAATACTCGAGGTACAGCAGAGCTCCACACCTTAATCTATGGTGTGTAGAAACTCCACCGTTGAAAATACATAAGCATAAGGTCTAGGCATGGCCGAATGGCCAGCCTCCTAATGATCTAAGAACTAGATGTCCAAAGATGATCAAAGGATCAAAAATAATCCCTAGATCCCAAGATGAAAATACAATAGTAAAGGGTCCTATATATAGAAAACTAGTAGCCTAAGGTTTACAGAGATGAGTAAATGACATAAAAATCCACTTCCGGGCCCACTTGGTGTGTGCTTGGGCTGAGCAATGAAGCATTTTCGTGTAGAGACTTCTCTTGGAGTTAAACGCCAGCTTTTATGCCAGTTTGGGCATTTAACTCCCATTTGGGTGCCAGTTCCGGCGTTTAACGTTGGGATTTCTGAGGGTGACTTTGAACGCCGGTTTGGGCCATCAAATCTTGGGCAAAGTATGGAAAGCCCAGGATGTCTACTTTCCAACGCCGTTGAGAGCGCGCCAATTGGGCTTCTGTAGCTCCAGAAAATCCACTTCGAGTGCAGAGAGGTCAGAATCCAACAGCATCTGCAGTCCTTCTTAGTCTCTAAATCAGATTTTTGCTCAGGTCCCTCAATTTCAGCCA
>NC_029780.3:36952378-36953430 GCF_000817695.3 Arachis duranensis
AAAGTTGTTTGCTCCAATGGCAGGGATAGAGATGCTTCTCCCATAGAAGTTGGGAGTAGGTGCAGTAAAGTCACCCAGCACCTTCCTTGCATTGTTGGCATTGTTGTTGTTTTCGACTGCCATGAGTTCTTCTCCTTTGAAGAATTCGGTTAGGTGCCCTAAAGAGAGTTGTGCTTTGGCTTCTCTGAGCTTTCTTTTCAAGGTCCTTTCAGGTTCAGGATCAGCCTCAACAAGAATGCCTTTGTCTTTGCTCCTGCTCATAAGAAAGAGAAGAGAACAAGAAAATGTGGAATCCTCTATGTCACAGTATAGAGATTCCTTAAAGTGTCAGAGAAAAAGAAGAGTAGAAGACAGAAGTAGAAAATTCGAACTTATCAAAGGAGATGGAGTTCGAATTTTGCATTAAGGGATAGTGTTAGTCCATAAATAGAAGGATGTGAGAAGGAGGGAAGTAATTTTCGAAAATTAAGTCAAAGATTTTGAAAACATTTTTGAAAAACATTACTTAATTTTCGAAAAATGAAAATGGAAAAGAAATCAAGTGATTTTTGAAAAAGATTTTAAAATTAGAAGTCAAAAAGATTTGATTGAAAACTATTTTGAAAAAGATGTGGTTAAGAAGATATGATTAGTTTTAAAAAGATGTGATTGAGAAGATATGATTTGAAAAACATTTTAAAAAAAAGATTTGATTTGAAAATTAAAAACTTGACTAACAAGAAAAGATATGATTCAAACATTAAACCTTTCTCAACAGAAAAGGTAACATACTTGAAATGTTGAATCAAATCATTAATTGATAGTAAGTATCTTTAAAAATGGAAAGAAATTAATTTTGAAAAAGATTTGATTGAAAAATTGATTTGAAAAAAGATTTGATTTTGAAAAATATTTTGAAAACTTGAAAAAAATTGATTTGAAAACAAAATCTTCCCCTCTAGCCATCCTGGCGTTAAACGCCCAAAATGGTGCACATTCTAGCGTTTAACGCCCAAAACTATACCCTTTTGGGCGTTAAACGCCCAACCAGGTACCCTGGCTGGCGTTTAAAC
>NC_029780.3:36953608-36953750 GCF_000817695.3 Arachis duranensis
ATTTTTAATAATAAGGAAAAATCAAAATGCAACAAGAATCAAATAACAATGCATGCAAGACACCAAACTTAGCAGTTTGTAAACTACTGACACTAATGAGAATGCATATGAGACACACAAAACACTCAAGTCAATTGAATTT
>NC_029780.3:36955226-36955493 GCF_000817695.3 Arachis duranensis
TTGAAAATACATAAGCATAAGGTCTAGGCATGGCCGAATGGCCAGCCTCCCAATGATCTAAGAACTAGATGTCCAAAGATGTTCAAAGGATCAAAAATAATCCCCAGATCCCAAGATGAAAATACAATAGTAAAGGGTCCTATATATAGAAAACTAGTAGCCTAAGGTTTACAGAGATGAGTAAATGACATAAAAATCCACTTCCGGGCCCACTTGGTGTGTGCTTGGGCTGAGCAATGAAGCATTTTCGTGTAGAGACTCTTCTTG
>NC_029780.3:36956541-36957758 GCF_000817695.3 Arachis duranensis
AAATATCACGACATTGAATGATAATAAGAGAGGATTGAAAATTAGTAATTTAATGCCTAGGAAGCATGTTTTCAATCATAGCACAAAATTAGGAAGGAAAATGTAAAACATGCGAATTCTATGAATAAGTGTGAGAATAATGGATAAAATCTACTCAATTCAATACAAAATAAACCGTAAAATAGCAGTTTATCACTAACAGCAGGCTGGTGGGTTAGCAAGACAAGCCCGCCAATTTTTTTTATATAAATCATTAAATATTAAATAATATATATAATTTCATAATCATTTCAATAAATTTATAATTTCTAAAAATATAAAAAATTATAATTTCTAAATTTACAAACATTAAAATCTTTATAATTATAAATATGTAATAAATATAATCATAAACCAAGTTTTTTGAAACAAAATAATAAAATAAACCAACATTATCCAAAATAAAATAAACATTGTCCAAAATATATAATTAAATATATTCAAGTTTATAATCAATCAAACATAAATCATAATCCAAAATTAACTTAAAAAATTTTAAATTATCATCTTCATCCTCATATTAAATCAATAACAACATAAAAATTTGTAAAAAGCGACCCTCACAAAAAAATGCCTAACCCACCGAAAAAGCTTACCCCTTCCTGACAAAATTTGCCAAAATTTACATATTAGATAGTATAAATTAGACGAACTTTTTAAATTGAATGATCTCAAAATTTTAATCAAACTCATCTTTTTTACTATATTACATTAACCGATTCGAGGAATTTTAACCTATTTACCACCTCTATTAACATATAGCCCTTAAAGATAGCACCGCATGAAGAGTGCAAGTTGTTACTTTAAGCTCTAAAAGTTTTAAGTTTGAATTCCTATATATGTTACATTGTAACTATTTTTTAGATGTTACTAATTAGAATAAATGTTTTTTTTCCTTAATTTGAACCAAAACACAAACTTGGGTTTGTATAAGTTTATAAATTTTTTTTCTTTCTTAATTTGAACCAAAACACAAACTTGGGATTTGTATTTTTTTTTCAATTTGATATTTTGATATTTGAATTCAAATGGAATATTTTTTATTCATATTTATGTTTTTAAGTTAATTACTAATTTAAAAAAAATTTCAACACAAATAATTTTAATTTATATTGACTAATATTTTTAGTTAATAGTTTAATATTTTCAATTTAATAGTTTAATACTATATTTTAATT
>NC_029780.3:36957828-36969119 GCF_000817695.3 Arachis duranensis
TAGTTAATAATTATTATTTAAAATAATAAATTATACTAACTTTATACTATTACTAGATAATTTAAAAATAGCAAACGTAAATGAATTAGTAAAGAGGAGAAATTATACAACGCATATATTTTTTTGACATTCTAAATTTCATAGCCACATCATTCTCTAGTAATACACAAAAATGTAACTCAACTAGTTATAATTTAAATAATATAGTTTTTTTTTTATCTAGAAGTCTCGGTTCCAGTCTCATTCTTAACTTTAAAAAAAAATACAAAGAAATGTAAATTTTTTAGTTATCATATAAAATGAAAATTAAAGAACTTTTTATCTAAATAAACAAAAGCCAAATACTTTTGGGGGCAACAAGTTTGTTCATAGAAATTCTTATATTATTTAATTAAATCACTTATTCTAAAAAGTTTAATTGTTTGTAAAGTTATATAAATAATTATATATCTAGCTAACTTAAGTTAATATATAGAATGAATAATTGAATATATTTTTAATTTTATATAATATTAAGCTATATATCTTTGCATGAATTCCATGGTAAAAGTGATTGTATTTTATATTATTAACTATAGCAGATTTAATTTTTTATTAATTTAAATTTACGAAAGTTATAAAAACTAAACTAGAGAGAGAGAGATATTATTGAGATAGAGAGAGAGATTATTAATATGTTTAATTAGCAAAAAGTAAAATAATTCTCCGACAAAGTTTATATGAAAGCATGTACAAATGCAGACGAGGTGCTATGAGTGTCACATAACATCTGCGGTTGAATGTGTAAGGACTAAGGACAAATTACTTCTTTTTTTATTATCATTTTAATTTTATTTTTGGGGGTACGGTTCTTCACTTCTTTCTGGACTTTGTGAATGTCTGTCTCTTGGTTTTGCCAAGAACGTTTGTATGCACTAGGAGAATCTTTTCTTTTCTTCATTTATATTCAGCTAAAAAGTAAATTCAATCATTATATATATTAATAAGCGCTAAAGTAAATACCTAGAAATATATATATTTCTTAAAAAAAAAAAAGAAGAAACTCACAAATACAGTTTGAATCTAATAATCAGCGTCTATATTTTTGCCTGAAAAGAGGAAACGAAGTGATTGTGTTTCTTGATATATCACTTTCATAGAAATACAGTGATGTGTGCTGGTGTTGTAAAATTGCAGCCATATTTTTATTACAACTTCAATTCTTATGCACTTATTTTATTATTATTATTATAATATTTGAGTCGAAAGATAATAAAAAATAAATATTATCTATATAAAATTATAAATATTAATGTTATATAAAATAATTTTAGATATTATTTTTTTAGCATTGTTTGTTATTATTAGTCCACTTTTCCATCACAAATTCACAATTTATCCATTACTCACAATCTATTTGTTCCAAGGGTTACTTGAAACTGAGTTGATTTGAGCATGAACGTGAGGTCCAAATGCTTTTGGGTGATTTGTCCAACGTCTTCTCCAGCGAAGATGAATCTGTCTGAGTTGCTTGTGAGTAGAGGTGGGGGGTAGTATCTGCAAGGAATTCTGATACTTAAGTTAACAATGATTTAAACAGGTTTTAAGTAGATTATGTTCGAAGTATACCTGAAGGTGTCAGGATATTTATAACTGTAGATTGATGTAGAGTCAATAACCACTTTTTGAATAGTCCTACCTTTGGTAGTGAGTTAGTTACTCCCTTTTGGTAGAGATTTTGTTGAGATCTCCTTTCTAGATGAATAGGAGATCAGAGATTGTAAGAGTTAGTTACTGATTCGGGCAAGTAGAGCTAATTAAGATAACGTCATTGTGTTTGACCTCTACAAAGTCAGGTAGGTGTTAGTCAAGCCCTGATTGGGGTTCACTTACTATGGGTCTGACTTAAGTAGTGGGCCAAGGTATGAACAGTGCTCCTACTTGAGACCGAACTTCATTAAATTGGACTTAAGGATTTGGAGATCTGGTTGGATTTATTATGGTGTTGATCCATCACGTCGGGTAATCCGTCTTTTAGGGAGTTAGGTAGGGTATTTGACGTGTTCACGAATCAGAAACGTTGCGTCTTTTTATAATCATTTGCACATTTCTTGCAATGACTTTGGTAACCATGCACATCATTAAATGGGGAGGGCAAATTTATCGTTTTGCCCTTAGAGTCTTATATAAGCCCAATCCCTTTTCTCTATCTTCTTTTCTCTTATTCTTTTGGAATTTTTACTTCATTCTCTCTCAAGGCTTTTCATTTCACCGTGACCCCATTTTTTTTTCAAGATTTTTCAATCTTGAATTTTGCTTTGAATTTTTTATCGTGCTTGCTTGAAGGTTTTTGGAACATTTGTGTTTTGCTGTCACGTGCATTCCTTCATTCGATCCTCCATCAAGGTTGGTCTTGTCTTTCTTGTTTTATTTTCTGCACCCATATTTCTTGATGGATATTTGTGCTTCTGATGCTATTATTTTTTATGTTTGTGTGAAAAAATAATTTCTTGGTAGTATCTGCGGATGTTTTTTTGTAGTAATATATTCTGGTTGTTCTGTTAGTAGTATCCTTTATTTTTTTGAAAGTTATTCTTATGTTATGAATTTGTGTATTGAATGCGGGCGCTTTACTTTGTGCTCCCAAATGGTGCCGTTTTTTCTTCTGATAACGACACCATTTCAAGTTCTAGTAATGTGGATTGATTGCTGTGTTCGCGAGAGGGGTTAAGAACTAAAGAGTTCTTTTCATTTTGTTGAAGATGACCCGACCTCTTGCGAACCAGTCTAAATATTTGTATTGCTTAGCCCGATTATTCCGGCTTGTAGTGGCAATTTTTTTTGCTATTTTGTAGGTATAGCTTTCGATGTCTCATTCAGTAATACTCAACATGTCTTCTAAAATTCTGTCCGACTTAGACTAGGTAGATATTACTGTTCTTTCAGTTGTCCCCATAGTCGATAACGAATATGTTGAGACGTTTCTTAGACAATATAGGTTATGTAAAGATCGAGAGGATGGGGGAAAGTATGAAATAATAGCTCCTGACCCTGAGGATAAGATTCGTTTTTCCCCACTTGAGAAGTCAGAGCGTCATTTCATGTATATATACGAGTGTTTGTTTACTAAGCTAGGGGTGAGTCTTCCTTTTTCTGATTTTGAATCCGAAATCCTTCATCTTTGCAAAGTTGTCCTTTCTCAACTTCATCTCAATCCTTGGGGTTTTATGAAAATTTATCAGTTAATAAATCGGGAGATCGAGCTTGACCTTTCTTTATCTTTCAAAGTCTTCTTTTACCTATTTCAACTTACCAAGCCATTTAGTTCCAAGAAACAAGGCTGGGTTTCTTTTCGAGCTGTTTAGGGAAGAAAAATTTTCTCCATTTTTTACAATTCTTTTCATGATTTCAAAAATTATTTTTTCAAAATCTGATCTATAGAAGGTGTCTGACCTTTCTTTCTGAATGAAAAAGGTGAATCTGTTTTTAGTTTGTACTGGGAAGAGTTCCCCAATATTATCAAATACAATCTTGAGGATTTAGTCGAGGTAGAGTAGTATGTAGTGGCCCTGTTCCAAGAGTGTTGAGGCCGAGCTCCTAACCTTGACATCAAGAAATTTCTGATAGAAAAGTCGAGCTGTGTCCGTACCAAGCTAGGTAGTACTTCTTTGCATTTTGTAGATATCTTCTTGTTGATATTTATTATGTTTATATAACTTGGACTTTATGTTTGGTTTTGTAGTAAGGATGACTAGTGGGTCGAATGCTTTGAAGGATTTGTGTCAGGCCAAGAAGAATTCTGTTGTCCGAGCTATCCAATTGAAAAAGGCCGGCAAGTCAGGTGACCTATCCTCTACCCCTAAGTCGGAATTGGGTTCCTCTCAATCTACTAAGGTTCTTCTTGATCCTACCCCTCCTCCTCTTACTGTTTAGACTACCCCTCTGTGCCTCTTTTTTCTGAGTCGAGTTCAAAAAAGCATAAGACTTTTGAGTCCAACAGTGTATATGACCAAGGTTTCAATGCTGTGGCCTTCTATGAAAAACACATCCTTCCTTATAGTTTTATAAGCATGGATGATGTTTTCATAAAAATCATATTCATGTGTTGGCTTGAGGAGGTATATTGACGACTAGGGTTTGTTCTGCCTTATTAAAATAGCTTGAGGAGACTCTCCTTGGTGTCATATTTGCAAGAGGCCAGGCAGGAGTTGGAGAAGGAGAAAAAGTTCTTTCTGTTGATCTTTTAAAATTTTGGGAGAAAGTGAAGCAATCTAAAGTTGTCTGTGTCATGGCAGAGGGTCTGGAAAAGAAGGCTGAGGAAAGCTATACTCTTATGTTTGGGGAGAAATTAGATTTGAAGGATGAGGTTGTCAGATTAAAGGATGAGTAAGCAAATCTAGAGGAGTCAATTGCCCAAGGTATGGATGAAATGACTAAGAATCTGAAAGCTCAGTTTTGAGTTCTGGCTCCCAAGATGGACCTCTCTCCTATCGACCTCGATAAGGTTATGGTTGACGGGAGGATTGTCCCTCTTACAGATGATGACCTTCCTTCTGAAGATCCAAAGACATCAAGTGCCCGAACTTTGGAAACCTCCCAAAGCTTCTCAACTCGAATGGATGAAGACCCTCCTTCCTCTTCAGACCCTATTGCTGAGACTCTCCCAAGGAGCCAAGCTGAAGAGATAGCTTATGTGATCGTTGATGAATAGGATCCTTCTTAGTTGCTTTTTCTCAAACTTTTTGGTATTCTATGGCCCAACTTGTGGGTCTTTAAATAATTTATATTTGTAATAGTTGTAGTTGGATATTTTGTCTTTGTTCGGGCTCTTAAAAATTTTTCCACAATTTATTTCGTGGGAGCACTTATTTTGATTTTACAAATATCTTTTGAACATCTTAGCTTGAATTATCTGTATTGTTGTAACTACTTTAAGCTTTTTGTAGTGAAAAATTTGAACAAGTTATTGATGACTCTCTATTTAAACTGATTTATTCAGATTTTCCTAAGAGGTTAGATAACACGTTCTACCTACGGATGTCGGGCATTTATTTGGATTATTATTTTGTAATGATCCTTTACAAGTTCGAGATTATGTGTTCCCTTAGTTGGGAAATTCCGTTGGCTAGGTGCTGACTTTAAATGGTCGGTTATATCAAGTTACTTTTGCAATTTGTTTTAGGCTCACCTCTTTTACTAAGTTTCTTTTAAGTAGCTTTAAAGAGGTTACGCCAAGATTTGCTTATATAATTTCTTACACTAATTTAGACCTCATCGCTTCATCTTGCCGACCATCTAAGTCGGGCAATGATTTTCGTGCTTTTTCGAGCTTAAATCAATGGAATAAAGGATGAATTATCATTAATGGAAATAATTTACAAGTGTTATTTGCTACTAAGAGTTTTCTTTACGTCTAATTCCTAGTCCTTGTTATGATGTCTCGTTAAAATCCCCTCCAAAAAAATCCTTTTCGGAAAAAATCATGAAGTCGGGAAAAAAAGTACATCAGGGAACAAGGTTTGCTTTCTAACTGTAGTACCTTTTTATGTTACATGCGTGCCATGACCTTGGGATTTCGTTCCCTTATAGTTCAGACACTTTAAAGTAACCCTTTTTCAAGACTTCAATGATCTTGTAAGGTCCTTTCTTGAATGAGGCGTTATTTGATATGCCCACAAGACTTGGGAAAGCTCTTTGTCCCATGCACCATTTGCATCTTGTAGTCTTCGTTTGAGCCCATCCAGTATGACTTTATTCGCAGTTTCTGCATGTCCATTGGCCTGGGAATGCTCTACCGACATGAATTGATGCTTAATCTTGAGGCTTCCCACCAAACTTCTGAAGGTTGAGTTGATAAACTGGGATCATTGTCTGTGATGATCGAGTATGGGATGCCGAACCGGGTAACAATGTTCTTGTAGAGGAATTTCTGACTTTTTTGGGCCGTGATAGTTGCTAGAGGTTCTACCTCTATCGACTTAGTAAAATAATCAATACTGACTATGAGGTATTTCACATGTCCAGGTGCTTAAGACAATGGTCCGAGTAGATCCAGGCCCCATTTTGCGAATGGCCATTGTGAGATGATGTTGATAAGCTCTTCTGGTGGTGCCACATAGAAATTGGCATATTTTTGGTAGGGTAACATCTCTTAACAAAGTTGGCTACTTCCTTTTGTAAGATCAGTCAGTAAAAGCCTGCTCGCAAGACTTTCTTAGCTAGTGATCTAGCTCCCAAGTGATTTTTATAAATTATACTATGGACTTCTTCTAAGACTTCTTCTGTCAACAAGGTTGGAACACACTTTAGAAAAGGTGGAGACTCCTCTTCTATAGAGTACATTATGAACCAAAGTATTGTTTTGTGTGTCCCTTATGAGTCTTCTCACCTTTTTTTCCTTTTCAAGGAGGACATCGAATTTGAGGTATTAGATAATAGGAGTCATCCAACCCAAATTCAGGTTTGTGACTGTCAGCACGTCCAATCTGTTGACTTCTTTGATCATTGATGGGGTGTGGAGGGTTTCCTAAATTAGACATTTATTGTTGCTCCTTGGCTTGGTGTTGGCCAATTTAGAGAGAGCATCAACTCGACTGTTTAATTTTCGAGTTATGAGCCTAACCTCTGCTTCCTGTAATTAAGCTAATTGTTCTAGTGTTTCTTCTAAGTACTTCTCCATGCTGGGATATTTGGCTTGGTAAGTTCCCTTTATCTGAGAAGTTATTACCCGAGAGTCACTAAACACTATGATTTTTGCTGCCCCGACTTTTTTGGCTAGCCTCAAGCCAACAAGCAGGACTGCATATTCCGTTTGGTTTGTTGGAAGCTAGAAACTCAAATTTTAGCGAGAGCTTTATTTGAGTTCCTTCTTCATTTTCAAGTATAATTCTTGCTCTACTTCTAGCTTTATTTGACGATCTATCTACATATAGATGCTAGGCTGTAGAGTCCCCTTGAACTCCTGTCTATTCGGTCAAAAAGTCGGCCAAATATTTTGATTTGATTGCTGTATGAGTTTCGTATTTGAGGTCGAACTTGGACAATTCTACAGCCCATTATAGCATTCGACCCACGATATTCGTCTTTTGGAGGATATGCTTCATGGGTTAGTTGGTTTGGATTTTTATGCTATGAGCTTGAAAATAAGTGATAAGTGAATATCTTATACACTTTTTCATTGCATTTTCTTAGCATTTGAATTATATTTTAGTTATATTTTAGTAAGCTTTAGTGTAAAATTTATCTTTTGGATGCTACTTTGAGTTTTTATATTTTTCTATGATTTTAGGGGATTTTTGGGTAAATTTGGCAAGATCCTATTTAGAGACGAAGAAAGGATAGCAGATGCTGTCATATCCTGATCTCTGTGCATTCCAATGAGCATATCGTGAGCTACAGAGATCCAATTGATACAGTCTCAATGGCATTGGAAAGCTAACTTCCAGAGATTTCCAGAAATATATAATAGTCTATACTTCTTTTCTAGAATAATTGCCAAAACTGGCATTGAAAGTCCACATATGGAGTTCAACGCCCAAGAAGGACCAGCTTCCAGCGTTGAACGCCCAAGACTGGAGTTCAACGCCCAAAGAGGAGTAAGCCCAGCATTGAACACCCAAAGCTATTGTTTAACACCACCTAGGGAGCAAGGAAACAACATGCTCACCCTCCCTAATGGGCGTTCAATGCCAAGAAGCCCAAGTTGAAAGCCAGGCATACGAAGTAATCACCAAAGTGGGTCCTAAGTGGATTTCATCACTTTTTAGCTTATCTAGTCTTCTCTTTGTAACTTTTAATTTAAAATTAACATTTCTAGGGTTAGTATTTGGCTATTTAAAGAGGATATCACTTAGGATTAGGGACATGCACCATTAGACAGATCTTCTCTATTTTCTCTGTAAATTATGAGCAACTAAACCTCCTAGGTTAAGGTTAGGAGCTCTGCTTGTCCTATGGATTAATATTATTACTTTTTGGCTTTAATATATGTTTGATTCTTTTCTATGATGTATTGTCGTTCTTTAGCTTGATGAATCTGGTGTGGAATGAGAGTTTGACGCCTTGTTCTACATGAGTTCTTGCGAATCCTGACCCAGATAGTATTGAGCTAAAGCTTGAGAATACATCACCTAAAACCAACAACTTATCTGGGCTAATTGGGATATGTGACTGATGAACGGACTTTTAACGGTTTAGAATTCACAAATAAAAGCTCGTTGAAAGTATAGCTCCTAAACCAACAAGAATCCTTTCGTACAAAAATTTGGTTGTCACAAGTAACAAAACTCTAATAGAATTGATATCCGAAGTATTTAAAACTCGAGTCGTCTCTCAAGGAATTACAGGGAGGTGTGCTTATAATTGGTTATGGAAAAGTATGTTTTGGGGGTTTTGGATAAGAGAACAAGAAATAGTAAATTTCAATGAAATAAACTAACAACTAATAAAGGCTCTTAGCAAGGTATGAGAACTAGAAATCCTATCCTAGTTATCCTTATCAATTATGATGAGAATTATCTGTTGCTCCCACTTAGTTAACCCTTACTAAATAAAGGAAAGTCAAGTGGACTAATCAATTTGATTCCTCAAATCCTAGTCAACTCCTAAGGAAAGACTAGCTTTAGATATATCGATATCCAAATCAATTAGCAACTTTCAATTGCCAATCAACAAAGGAGTTTGATAACTCAAGTGTCACCAATTACTCAACCAAAGCCAAAAGGATAAAAAGCTACTCTAGAATCCACCCAAACATTTTATCAAACACTTGGAAGGCACAACATAAAAACATAGAAAACTAGCAAGGAATATTAAATCCAAACAATCAATTGCATTAATGGGGAAAATTGAATCTAACATCAAAAGTTCATAAACTAAACTAATAACAATGAGTAATCAATAAGAGTAGAAGAGAAATCCTAAATTGAAAATAGGTAAACCTAAGAATCCTAAAACCTACAGAGAGGAGAGAGCCTCTCTCTCTAGAAACTACATCTAAAACCTAAAATTGAATAATGAGAAGTGAATGATGAATCTCTCCCATTCTACCTCACTCTTAGCCTCTAATCTGTGTTTTCTAGGCCTGGAACTGGGCCAAAAAGAGCCCAGAAATCGCTGAGAGTGATTTCTGAAACTTCTACACGTTGCGCACATCACGTGTACGCGTGGGTCACGCGTGCGCGTCATTTGGCGAAATCCCTTATCACGCGTACGCATCAGTCACGCGTATGCGTTGCTCTTTTTTTTGCACTGGCTACGCGTACGCGTCACGTCTCGCTGGTCAGCTTCATTATTCCTTTATGTTCCTTCCATTTTTGCAAGCTTCCTTTCCATTCTCCAAGTCATTCTTGCCCTATAAATCCTAAAACATTTATCACACCGATCACGGCATCGAATGGTATAAAGGAGACTTAAAACACATAAACTAAAGACTTTAGGAAGCAAGTTTTAAACCACAGAACAAAACTAGGAAGGAATTGTAAAACTATGCAAATCATATGAATAAGTGGGCAAGGACTTGATAAAAATCACTCAATTGAGCATAAGATAAACCATAAAATAGTGGTTTATCAACCTCCCCATACTTAAACATTAGCATGTCCTCATGCTTAGCTCAAGAGAAGCTATTAAGGAGTGAAGGCAAAATGGTAGGATGTATGGAATGCAATGCAGTCTATCTAGATGTGAGCTACCTATATGCATCATGATATTTTAGTTACTATTTCTCTATATATGTATATAAGCATACATGTGGTCAGAATGAGTCAAATTCCCAAGAAATCATATATGTATAATCAAAGGCTAATTTAATCATATCAACAACACATTCACAGTTGAATTGAGTTGATCAAAAGAGTTCACAACTTGCAAGACAGGTAATGATCAAGTATGGACATATGAAAATGAACAATTGAACCCATATAGAAATGAGCAATTAAACCCTCACTGGTAGTGTATATGCACTCTGATCACTGATGAGCGGATAATTTATACGCTTTTTGACATTGTTTTTAGATAGTTTTTAGTATAATCTAGCTACTTTTAGGGATGTTTTTATTAGTTTTTATGCTAAATTCACATTTCTGGACTTTACTATGAGTTTGTGTGTTTTTCTGTGATTTTAGGTATTTTCTGGATGAAATTGAGGGACCTGAGCAAAACTCTGATAAAAGGCTGACAAAGGACTGCTGATGCTGTTGGAATCTGACCTCCTTGAACTCAAAATAGATCTTCTGAAGCTACAAAACTCAAAATGGCGCGCTCTCAACAGCGTTGGAAAGTAGACATCCAGAACTTTCCAGCAATATACAATAGTCCATACTTTATTCGAAATTAGATGACGTAAACTAGCACTCAACGTCAGTTCCATGCTGCATTCTAGAGTCAATCGCCAGAAACACGTCACGAACCAGAGTTGAATGCCCAAAACACGTTACAACTTGGCGTTCAACTCCAAGAGAAGCCTCAGCTTGTGGATAGATCAAGCTCAACCCAAGCACACACCAAGTGGGCCCCGGAAGTGAATTTATGCATCAATTACTTACTTCTATAAACCCTAGTAGCTAGTTTAGTATAAATAGAACTTTTTACTAGTTTATTAGATATCTTTGATCAGTTTATGCGATCTTAGACATTGGGGGCTGGCCATTCGGGCATGCCTAGACCTTCATCACTTATGTATTTTCAACGGTGGAGTTTCTACACACCATAGATTAAGGGTGTGGAGTTCTGCTGTACCTCAAGTTTTAATGCAAGTACTACTATTTTCTATTCAATTCGACTTACTCTTACTCTAAGATATTCGTTGCACTTCAACATGATGAATGTGATGATCCATGACACTCATCATCATTCTCACCTATGAACGTGTGACTGACAACCACTTCCATTCAACCTTAGGCCGGGCGCATATCTCTTGGATTCCTTAATCAGAATCTTCGTGGTATAAGCTAGAATTGATGGCGGCATTCATGGGAATCCGGAAAGTCTAACCTTGTCTGTGGTATTCCGAGTAGGATTCCGGAATTGAATGACTGTGACGAGCTTCAAACTCGCAATTGCTGGGCGTGATGACAAACGCAAAAGAATCAAGGGATTCTATTCCAACATGATCGAGAACCGACAGATGATTAGCCGTGCTGTGACAGAGCATTTGGACCATTTTCACTTAGAGGATGGGATGTAGCCATTGACAACGGTGATGCCCTACATACAGCTTGCCGTAGAAAGGAGTGACAAAAATGGGATAAAAGCAGTAAGAAAGCAAAGATTCAGAAGGAACACAGCACCTCCATACACCTATCTAAAATTTC
>NC_029780.3:36969314-36971508 GCF_000817695.3 Arachis duranensis
CGTAAGGTATTACTTGGACGACCCAGTACACTTGCTAGTTAGTTGTGCGGAGTTGTGACAAAGTGAGATTCACGTTTGAGACCACCAAGTCTTTGGAGCCATTGTTGATGATCACAATTTCAGCTACCAAGTTTTTGGCGCTGTGGCCGGGGATTGTTCGAGTATGAACAACTGACGGTTCATCTTGTTGCTCAGATTAGGTAATTTTCTTTTTGTTTTAGTTTTAAAAACTTTTCAAAAAAATCTTTCAAAAAATTTTTTTTTCTTTATTTTTGTTTTTCTAAAGAATATTTTCAAAAAATTTATTAAGAAAATACAAAAAAATCATAAAATCATAAAAATCAAAAATATTTTTTGTTTCTTGTTTGAGTCTTGAGTCAATTTTTAAGTTTAGTGTCAATTGCATGTTTTAAAAATTATTATGCATTTTTCGAAAAATTCTTGCATTCATAGTGTTCTTCATGATCTTCAAGTTGTTCTTGGTAAATCTTCTTGTTTGATCTTGATGTTTTCTTATTTTGTGTCTTTTATTGTTTTTCATATGCATTTTTGCATTCATAGTATCCATGCATTAAAGAATTCTAAGTTTGGTGTCTTGCATGTTTTCTTTGCATAAAAAATTTTTCAAAAATATGTTCTTGATGTTCATCATGATCTTCAAAGTGTTCTTGGTGTTCATCTTGACATTCATAGTGTTCTTGCATGCATCATGTGTTTTGATTCATAATTTTCATGTTGTGAGTCATTTTTGTTGTTTTTCTCTCTCATCATTAAAAATTCAAAAATAAAAAATATCTTTTCCTTATTTCTCTCCAAATTTTCAAAAATTTGGGTTGACTTAGTCAAAAATTTTTAAAATTAGTTGTTTCTCATAAGTCAAGTCAAATTTTCAATTTTAAAAATCTTATCTTTTCAAAACTTTTTTCAAAAATCAAATCTTTTTCATTTTAATCTTATTAATTTCAAAAATTTTAAAAAATTTTTCAAAAATCTTTTTCTTAATATTATTTCAAATTTTTGAAAATAATGCTAACAATTAATGTGATTGATTTAAAAATTTGAAGTTTGTTACTTTCTTGTTAAGAAATGTTCAATCTTTAAATTCTAGAATCATATCTTTTAGTTTCTTGTTAGTCAAGTAATTAATTTTAATTTTAAAAATTAAATCTTTTTCAACCATATCTTTTTATCACATCTTTTTATCTTATCTTTTTATCATATCTTTTTCAAAATTTTATCTTTTTCAAAAATTTGATTTCAAAATATCTTATCTAACTTCTTATCTTCTTATCTTTTCAAATTTGATTTTAATATCTTTTTCAACTAACTAATTAACTTTTTGTTTGTTTCTTATCTTTTTCAAAACCACCTAACTACTTTTCCCTCTCTAATTTTCGAAAATACCTCCCCCCTTTTTCAAAAATTCTTTTTAATTAATTAATTGTTTTAAATTTCAATTTTAATTTTATTTCACCTTTAATTTTCGAAAATCACTAACTACTTTTTAAAATTATTTTCAAAATCTTCCCTCTCCTCTTCTTCTATTTATTTAGTTATTTACTAACACTTCTCTTCACCTCTCTTCATTTCCAATCACTACCCTTATCCTTACCCTTGTGTTTGGATTATCCCTTCTTCTTAATCCTTATCCCCTTTCTTCTTCTACTAATAATAAGAATCCTCTTTACTGTGATATAGAGGATTCCTCTTCCTTTTCTTTTTCTCTTCTCTTGCATATGAGCAGGAACAAGGAAAAAGGCACTCTTGTTGAAGATAATCCTGAACCTGAAAGGACTCTAAAGAGGAAACTAAGAAAAGCTAAATTACAACAATCCAGAGGCAACCTTTCTGAAATTTTCGAACAAGAGAAGGAGATGGCAGCCGAATTGGTGGACGAAATTGTGATCACTACAACTTCGCACAACTAACCAGCAAGTGTACTGGGTCGTCCAAGTAATAAACCTTACGCGAGTAAGGGTCGATCCCACAGAGATTGTTGGTATGAAGCAAGCTATGGTCACCTTGTAAATCTTAGTCAGGCAAACTCAAATGGTTATGAATGATGAATAAAACATAAAGATAAAGATAGAGATACTTATGTAATTCATTGGTGAGAATTTCAGATAAGCGTATGAAGATGCTTGGTCCCTTCCGTCTCTCTGCTTTCCTACTGTCTTCATCCAATCCTTCTTGC
>NC_029780.3:36974964-36975754 GCF_000817695.3 Arachis duranensis
AACTTAAAAGGTTTGCTCGTCCTCGAGCAAAAGAAGAAAGAAGAGAGTAGAAGAAGAAGAAATAGAGAAGATGGAGATGGCCTTGTGGTTCGGCCATAAGGAGGGAGAAGTAGTGTTTAGGTTGTGTGAAAATGAAGGAGTGAAGAAGGGTTTATATAGGAGTGGGGGGAGGGTTATGGTTCGGTCATGTATGGGTGGGTTTGGGAGGGAAAGTGGTTTGAATTTGAATGGTGGGGTAGATGGGGTTTTATGAAGGATGGATGTGAGTGGTGAAGAGAAAGATGGGATTTGATAGGTGAAGGGTTTTTGGGGAAGAGGTGTTGAGGTGATTGGTGAATGGGTGAAGAAGAGAGAGAGAGTGGTGGGGTAGGTAGGGATCCTGTGAGGTCCACAGATCCTGAGGTGTCAAGGAAAAGTCATCCCTGCACCAAGTGGCAAGCAAAATTGCTCTTCATGCCAATTCTGGCGTTAAACGCCGGGCTGGTGCCCCTTTCTGGCGTTTAACACCAACTTCTTGCCCTTTTCTGGCGTTTAACGCTAGTCTGGTGCCCCTTTCTGGCGTTAAACGCCCAGAATGGTGCCAGACTGGGCGTTAAACGCCCATCTGCTAGCCTTACTGGCATTTAAACGCCAGCAGAATCTTCCTCCAGGGTGTGCTATTTTTCTTTCTGTTTTTCATTCTGTTTTTGCTTTTTCAATTGATTTTGTGACTTCTCATGATCACCAACCTACATAAAACATAAAATAACAAAGAAAAATAGATAAAATATAACATTGGGTTGCCTCCCAG
>NC_029780.3:36976046-36976615 GCF_000817695.3 Arachis duranensis
ACCAAGGATTCTTCATTCACTTGAATGAT
This sequence comes from Arachis duranensis, assembly GCF_000817695.3. Classification (NCBI taxonomy): domain Eukaryota; kingdom Viridiplantae; phylum Streptophyta; class Magnoliopsida; order Fabales; family Fabaceae; genus Arachis; species Arachis duranensis. Next base: position 36,976,076 of record NC_029780.3, read on the forward strand.
CAATTCTCCTCTGTCAACATCAATCACAGCCTTTGCTGTGGCTAGGAAGGGTTTGCCAAGGATGATGGATTCATCCATGCACTTCCCAGTCTCTAGTACTATAAAATCAGCAGGGATGTAATGGTCTTTAATCTTTACTAGAACATCCTCTACAAGTCCATAAGCCTGTTTTCTTGAATTGTCTGCCATCTCTAGTGAGATTCTTGCAGCTTGTACCTCAAAGATCCATAGCTTCTCAATTACAGAGAAAGGCATGAGGTTTATGCTTGACCCTAGGTCACACAGAGCTTTCTTGAAGGTCATGGTGCCTATTGTACAAGGTATTGAGAACTTCCCAGGTTCTTGTCTCTTTTGAGGTAATTTCTGCCTAGTCAAGTTATCCAGTTCTTTTGTGAGCAAAGGGGGTTCATCCTCCCAAGTCTCATTACCAAATAACTTGTCATTTAGCTTCATGATTGCTCCAAGGTACTTAGCAACTTGCTCTTCAGTGACATCTTCGTCCTCTTCAGAGTAAGAATACTCATCAGAGCTCATGAATGG
>NC_029780.3:36977621-36980151 GCF_000817695.3 Arachis duranensis
AAAGGGAATAGCATAAGTCTGTAGACCTCAGGGTCAACCCCATTAGTCTTGACAGTGTCACAGATTTGCAAGAACTCAGCTAAGAACTGATGAGGATCTTCCAATGGAAGTCCATGGAACTTTCAATTCTGTTGCATTAGAGAAACTAATTGAGGCTTAAGTTCAAAGTTGTTTGCTCCAATGGCAGGGATAGAGATGCTTCTCCCATAGAAGTCGGGAGTAGGTGCAGTAAAGTCACCCAGCACCTTCCTTGCATTGTTGGCATTGTTGTTGTTTTCGGCTGCCATGGGTTCTTCTTCTTTGAAGATTTCTGTTAGGTCCTCTACAGAGAATTGTGCCTTAGCTTCTCTTAGCTTTCACTTCAAGGTCCTTTCAGGTTCAGGATTAGCCTCAACAAGAATGCTTTTGTCTTTGCTCCTGCTTATATGAAAGAGAAGAGAACAAGGAAATATGGAATCCTCTATGTCACAGTATAGAGATTCCTTGAGGTGTCAGAGGAAAAGAAAAATAGAACGCAGAAGTAGAAAATTCGAACTTATCAAGAAAGATGGAGTTCGAATTGTTCATTAAGGAATAGTGTTAGTCCAAAAATAGAAGGATGTGAGAAGTGGGGAAGTAATTTTCGAAAATTAAGTAAAAGATTTTGAAAACATTTTGAAAAACACTAATTGATTTTCGAAAACCATTGGTGGAAAAGAAATCAAGTGATTTTTGAAAAAGATTTTGAAATTAGAAAATAAAAAGATTTGATTGAAAACTATTTTTGAAAAAGATGTGATTAAAAAGATATGATTGGTTTTAAAAAGATGTGATTGAGAAGATATGATTTGAAAAACATTTTGAAAAGCTTTGATTTTAAAAATTAATAACTTGGCTAACAAGAAAAGATATGATTCAAACATTAAACCTTTCTCAACAGAAAAGGCAACATACTTCAAATGTTGAATCAAATCATTAATTGATAGCAAGTATCCTTAAAAATAGAAAGAAATTGATTTTGAAAGAGATTTGATTGAAAAGATATGATTTGAAAAAGATTTGATTTTGAAAAGATTTTGAAAACTAAAAAAAAAAATTTGATTTGAAAACAAAATCTTCCCTCTTGTGCCATCCTGGCGTTAAACGCCCAGAATGGTACACATTTTGGCGTTTAACGCCCAAACTACTACCCTTTTGGGCGTTAAACGCCCAGCCAGGCACCCTGGCTGGCGTTTAAACGCCAGTTTGCCTTCCTCACTGGGCGTTTTGAACGCCCAGCTTTTTCTGTGCAATTCCTCTGCTGAATGTTCTGAATCTTCAATTCTCTGTATTATTGATTTGAAAAGACACAAATTAAAAATATTTTTGGATTTTTAATAATGAGGAATAATCAAAATGCAACTAAAATCAAATAACAATGCATGCAAGGCACCAAACTTAGCAGTTTGTATACTACTGACACTAACAAAATGAGAATGCATATGAGACACATAAACACTCAAGTCAAGAGAATTTAAAAATCAGAGCAATGAAATCATCAAGAACAACTTGAAGATTAATTAAGACACATGCATGAATGCAAAAGGAGCAGAAACATACAATTGACACCAAACTTAAAATGAGACTCTGGACTCAAACAAGAAATATTTTTGGATTTTATGATTTTGTAAATTTTTTTGTGCTTTTTTTTTCGAAAATAAAGTGGAAAAAGGTATCAAAATTCTTAATGAGAATTCCAGGAATAATGCAATGTTAGTCTAAGACTCCGGTCCAGGAATTAGACATGGCTTCACAGCCAGCCAAGCTTTCAAAGAAAGCTTCGGTCCAAAACACTAGACATCGCCAATGGCCAGCCAAGCCTTAGCAGATCACTGCTCCAACAGCAAGATTGATAGAAATCAACAAGCTCTTGTGATGATAAGTTGAAACCGCGGTCCAATAAAATTAGACATGGCTTCACAGCCAGCCAGACTTCAACAGATCATTATGAAACTCTAGAATTCATTCTTAAGAACTCTGAAGAAAAAATACCTAATCTAAGCAACAAGATGAACCGTCAGTTGTCCATACTCGAACAATCCCCGGCAACGGCGCCAAAAACTTGGTGGATGAAATTGTGATCACTACAACTTCACACAACTAACCAGCAAGTGTACTGGGTCGTCCAAGTAATAAACCTTACGCGAGTAAGGGTCGATCCCACAGAGATTGTTGGTATGAAGCAAGCTATGGTCACCCTGTAAATCTTAGTCAGGCAAACTCAAATGGATAATGGTGATATACGAATAAAACATAAAGATAAAGATAGAGATGCTTATGTAATTCATTGGTAGGAATTTCAGATAAGCGTATGAAGATGCTTGGTCCCTTCCGTCTCTCTGCTTTCCTACTGTCTTCATCCAATCCTTCCTACTCCTTTCCATGGCAAGCTTAAGCAAGGGTTTCACCGTTGTCAGTGGCTACCTCCCATCCTCTCAGTGGAAATGTTCAACGCACCCTGTCACGGCACGGCTATCCATCTGTCGGTTCTCGATCAGGCCGGAATAGAATC
>NC_029780.3:36980220-36980722 GCF_000817695.3 Arachis duranensis
CCCCGCCCTCAGGAGTTTGAAGCTCGTCACAGTCATTCAATCATTGAATCCTACTCAGAATACCACAGACAAGGTTTAGATTTTCCGAATTCTCTTGAATGCCGCCATCAGTTCTAGCTTATACCACGAAGATTCCGGTTAAAGAATCCAAGAGATATCCACCCAATCTAAGGTAGAACGGAGGTAGTTGTCAGGCACACGTTCATGGGTGAGAATGATGATGAGTGTCACGGATGATCACATTCATCAAGTTGAAGAACAAGTGATATCTTAGAATAAGAACAAGCGGAATTGAATAGAAGAATAATAGTAATTGCATTAATACTCGAGGTACAGCAGAGCTCCACACCTTAATCTATGGTGTGTAGAAACTCCACCGTTGAAAATACATAAGAACAAGGTCTAGGCATGGCCGTGAGGCCAGCCTCCCAGTGATCAAAAGATCTAAAGATAAAAAGATTCCAAAGATCAGAAGATCAAAATACAATAGTAAAAGGTCCTA
>NC_029780.3:36980944-36995259 GCF_000817695.3 Arachis duranensis
GCGTTTAACGCTGGGAATTCTGAGGGTGTTTTGAACGCCGGTTTGAGCCATCAAATCTTGGGCAAAGTATGGACTATCATATATTGCTGGAAAGCCCAGAATGTCTACTTTCCAAAGCCGTTGAGAGCGCGCCAATTAGGCTTCTGTAGCTCCAGAAAATCCACTTCGAGTGCAGGGAGGTCAGAATCCAACAGCATCTGCAGTCCTTTCTAGTCTTTGAATCAGATTTTTGCTCAGGTCCCTCAATTTCAGCCAAAAAATACCTGTAATCCCAGAAAAACACACAAACTCATAGTAAAGTCTAGAAAAGTGAATTTTAACTAAAAACTAATAAAAATATACTAAAAACTAACTAGATCATACTAAAAACATACTAAAAACAATGCCAAAAAGCGTACAAATTATCCGCTCATCACGAATCCAACAACAATAATGCAAGGAGGATGCTTGGTGATTTTACTAAACCTACGTCCAAGTTTGATGGAAGAAGCATCTCAATTCCTGCCATTGGAGCAAACAACTTTGAGCTGAAACCTCAACTAGTTGCTCTAATGCAATAAAACTGCAAGTTTCATGGACTTCCATCAGAAGATCCCTATCAATTTTTAACTGAGTTCTTACAGATTTGTGAGACTGTTAAGGTGAATGGAGTAGATCCTGAAGTCTACAGGCTCGTGCTTTTCCCTTTTCCTGTAAGAGACAGAGCTAGAACATGGTTGGACTCACAACCTAAAGATAGCCTGGACTCCTGGGATAAGCTGGTCACGACCTTCTTGGATAAATTCTTTCCTCCTCAAAAGCTGAGCAAGCTTAGAGTGGATGTTCAGACCTTCAAGCAAAAAGATGTTGAATCCCTCTATGAAGCTTGGAAAAGATACAAGCAGATGACGAAAAAGTGTCCTTCTGACATGTTTTCAGAATGGACCATATTAGATATATTCTATTATGGTCTATCTGAGTTTTCCAAAATGTCATTGGACCATTCTGCAGGTGGATCTATTCACCTAAAGAAAACGCCTGCAGAAGCTCAAGAACTTATTGACATGGTTGCAAATAACCAATTCATGTACACTTCTGAGAGGAATTCCGTGAATAATGGGACGCCTCAGAGGAAGAGAGTTCTTGAAATTGATGCTCTGAATGCCATATTGGCTCAGAACAAAGTGTTGAATCAGCAAGTCAACATGATTTCTCAAAGTCTGAATAGATGGCAAAATGCATCCAACAGTACTAAAGAGGCATCTTTTGAAGAAGAAGCTTATGATCCTGAAAACCCTGTAATGGCAGAGGTAAATTACATGGGTGAACCTTATGGAAAAACCTATAATTCATCATGGAGAAACCATCCAAATTTCTCCTGAAAGGATCAACAAAAGCCTCAACAAGGCTTTAATAATGGTGGAAGAAATAGGATCAGGAATATCAAGCCTTATCCATCATCTTCTCAGCAACAGACAGAGAATTATGAACAGAATACCTCTAACTTAGCAAACTTAGTCTCTGATCTGTCTAAGGCCACTTTAAGTTTCATGAGTGAAATAAGATCCTCCATTAGAAATTTGGAGGCACAAGTGGGCCAGCAGAGTAAGAAAGTTACTGAAACCCTTCCTAGTACTCTCCCAAGCAATACAGAAGAGAATCCAAAGAGAGAGTGCAAGGCCATTGATATACTCAACATGGCCGAATGGAAGAAGGAGGGAGAGGACGCGAATCCCAATGAGGAAGATCTCATGCGACGTCTCTCAAGTAAGAAGGAGTTCCCTATTGAGGACCCAAGGGAATCTTAGGCTCATATAGAGACCATAGAGATTCCATTAAAGCTCCTTCTGCCATTCATGAGCTCTGAATACTATTCTTCCTCTGAAGAGGATGAATATGTAACTGGAGAGCAAGTTGCTCAATATCTAGGAGCTATCATGAAACTGAATGCCAAGTTATTTGGTAATGAGACTTGGAAAGATGAACCTCCCTTGCTCATTAGTGAACTAGATACCTGGATTCAGCAAACTTTACCTCAAAAGCGACAAGATCCTGGCAAATTCGTAATACCCTGTACCATAGGCACCATGACCTTTGAAAAAGCTCTTTGTGACCTAGGGTCAGGCATAAATCTTATGCCACTCTCTGTAATGGAGAAGCTAGGGATCATTGAGGTACAGCCTGTCTTATTCTCATTACAAATGGCAGACAAGTCAGTAAGACAAGCTTATGGATTGGTAGAGGACGTGTTGGTAAAGGTTGAAGGCCTTTACATCCCTGCTGATTTCATAATCTTAGACACTAGGAAGGAGGGGGATGAATGCTTCATCCTTGGAAGACCTTTCCTAGCCACAGCAGGAGCTGTGATAGATGTTAACAGAGGAGAATTAGTCCTTCAATTGAATGGGGACTATCTTGTGTTTAAAACTCAAGGATCTTCTTTAACAATGGAGAGGAAGCATGAAAATTTTCTCTCAGTACAGAGTCAAACAGAGCCCCCATAGTCAAACTCTAACTTTGGTGTTGGGAGGCCACAACCAAACTCTAAGTTTGGTGTTGAATCCCCACAACCAAACTCTAAGTTTGGTGTTGGGACTACACAACATTGACCTGATCACTTGTATGGCTCCATGAGAGCCCACTGTCAAGCTATTGACATTAAAGAAACGCTTGTTGGGAGGCAACCTAATTTTTATTTATCTAATTTTATTTTCATTGTTCTTTTATGTTTTATTAGGTTCATGATCATGTGGAGTCACGAAAAAAATATTAAAATTAAAAATAGAATAAAAAATAGCAGAATAAAAATCACACCCTGGAGGAAGGACTTACTGGCGTTTAAACGCCAGTAAGGAGCATCTGGCTGGTGTTCAACGCCAGAACAGAGCATGGATCTGGCGTTGAACGCCAGAACAAGCAACACCCTGGCATTCAAACGCCAGGAATGCACATTGAGGAGAGCTGGCGCTGAACGCCAGAAACAAGCATGGAACTGGCGTTCAACGCCAGAAACATGCTGCACATGGGCGTTCAACGCCCAGAACATGCATCACTTCGGCGTTTAAATGCCAGAATTGCATGCAAAGGCATTTTACATGCCTAATTGGTGCAGGAATGTAAATCCTTGACACCTCAGGATCTGTGGACCCCACAGGATCATCTCAGGATCTGTGGACCCCACAGGATCCCCACCTACTTCAACTCACCTTCTCTCTTCTCCACCAATCACCTTAATCTCTCTTCCCCATTACCTCTTCACCAGTCACATCCATCATCTCTTTCCAACCTAAACCCACCCTACATAGCCAAATACACACCTCTCCCCCTCTCCTCCATATCTTCTTCTTCTTCTTTCTTCTTTTGCTCGAGGGCGAGCAACATTCTAAGTTTGGTGTGGTAAAAGCATAGCTTTTTGCTTTTCCATAACCATTGATGGCACCAAAGGCCAGAAAAACCTCCAAAAAAAGAAGAAGAAAAAGGAAAAACAAAAGCTTCCACCTCTGAGTCATGGAAAATAGAGAGATTTATCTCAAGGGTCCATAGCTCAGTAATAGAGTATTTGACTGCACATCAAGAGAGCATGAGGAATTCTCTCATCAAGAAATCCCGGAGATACCTCAGGGGATACATGTTTCTCCACATAATTATTGGGAGCAACTAAGGATAGGAACACCAAAATCACTAGGAATCATGCAACAAAGGCAAGGAAGAGACATAGAAGAACTCAAGGACATCATTGGTTCTTCAAGAAGAAAGCCCCACCATCACAAAGGTGGACTCATTCCTTGTTCTTAATTTTTTCTGCTTTTTGGTTTCTTTATGTTAAATGTCTATCTATGTTTGTGTCTTCATTATATGATCATTAGTATTTAGTAACTATGTCTTAAGGCTATGAATAATTCCATGAATCCTTCACCTTTCTTAAATAAAACATGTTTTTAATTCAAAAGAACAAGAAGTACATGAATTTCGAAATTATCCTTGAATTTAGTTTAATTATATTAATGTGGTGACAATACTTTTTGTTTTCTGAATGAATGCTTGAACAATGCATATTTTTGATCTTGTTGTTTATGAATGTTAAAATTGTTGGCTCTTGAAAGAATGATGAAAAAGAGAAATGTTATTGATTATCTGAAAAACCATGAAATTGATTCTTGAAGCAAGAAAAAGCAGTGAAAAACAAAAGCTTGCGAAAAAAAAGTGGCGAAAAAAATTAGAAAGAAAAAGAAAAAGCAAGCAGAAAAAGCCAATAGCCCTTAAAACCAAAAGGCAAGGGTAAAAAGGATCCAAGGCTTTGATCATCAATGGATAGGAGGGCCCAAGGAAATAAAATCCAGGCCTAAGTGGCTAAATCAAGCTGTCTCTAACCATGTGCTTGTGGCATGCAGGTCCAAGTGAAAAGCTTGAGACTGAGTGGTTAAAGTCGTGATCCAAAGAAAAAAAAGTGTGCTTAAGAGCTCTGGACACCTCTAACTGGGGACTTTAGCAAAGCTGAGTCACAATCTGAAAAGGTTCACCCAGTTATGTGTCTGTGGCATTTATGTATCCGGTGGTAATACTGGAAAACAAAATGCTTAGGGCCACGACCAAGACTCATAAAAGTAGCTGTGTTCAAGGATCAACAAACTTAACTAGGAGAATCAATAACACTATCTGAAATTCTAAGTTCCTATAGATGCCAATCATTCTAGACTTCAAAGGAAAAAGTGAGATGCCAAAACTGTTCAGAGGCAAAAAGCTACAAGTCCCGCTCATCTAATTAGAATTAATATTCATTGATATTTTGGGATTTATAGTATATTCTCTTCTTTTTTATCCTAATTTATTTTCAGTTGCTTGGGGACAAGCAACAATTTAAGTTTGGTGTTGTGATGAGCGGATAATTTATACGCTTTTTGGCATTGTTTTTAGATAGTTTTTAGTATAATCTAGCTACTTTTAGGGATGTTTTCATTAGTTTTTATGCTAAATTCACATTTCCAGACTTTACTATGAGTTTGTGTGTTTTTCTGTGATTTCAGGTATTTTCTGGCTGAAATTGAAGGACCTGAGCAAAACTCTGATAAAAGGCTGACAAAGGACTGCTGATGCTGTTGGAATCTGACCTTCCTGCACTCAAAATGAATCTTCTGGAGCTAAAGAACTCCAAATGGCGTGCTCTCAACGGCGTTGGAAAGTAGACATCCAGAGATTTTCAGCAATATATAATAGTTTATACTTTATTCGAAATTAGATGACGTAAACTGGCGCTCAACGCCAGTTCTATGCTACATTCTGGAGTCAAACGCCAGAAACACGTCACGAACCAGAGTTGAACGCCCAAAACACGTTACAACTTGGCATTCAACTCCAAAAGAAGCCTCAGCTTGTGGATAGATCAAGCTCAGCCCAAGCACACACCAAGTGGGCCCCGGAAGTGAATTTATGCGTCAATTACTTACTTCTGTAAACCCTAGTAGCTAGTTTAGTATAAATAGAACTTTTTACTAGTTTATTAGATATCTTTGATCAGTTTATGCGATCTTAGACATTGGGGGCTGGCCATTTGGCCATGCCTGGACCTTCATCACTTATGTATTTTCAATGGTGGAGTTTCTACACACCATAGATTAAGGGTGTGGAGCTCTGCTGTACCTCAAGTTTTAATGCAAGTACTACTATTTTCTATTTCATTCGACTTATTCTTATTCTAAGACATTCGTTGCACTTCAACATGATGAATGTGATGATCCGTGACACTCATCATCATTCTCACCTATGAACGCGTGACTGACAACCACTTCTGTTCTACCTTAGACTGATCGCATATCTCTTGGATTCCTTAATCAGAATCTTCGTGGTATAAGCTAGAATTGATGGCGGCATTCATGGGAATCTGGAAAGTCTAACCTGGTCTGTGGTATTCTGAGTAGGATTCCGGAATTGAATAACTGTGACGAGCTTCAAACTCGCGATTGCTGGGCGTGATGACAAACGCAAAAGAATCAAGGGATTCTATTCCAGCATGATCGAGAATCGACAAATGATTAGCCGTGCTGTGACAGAGCATTTGGACCATTTTCACTGAGAGGATGGGATGTAGCCATTGACAACAGTGATGCCCTACATACAGCTTGCCGTAGAAAGGAGTGACAAAAATGGGATAAAAGCAGTAAGAAAGCAGAGATTCAGAAGGAACACAGCACCTCCATACACCTATCTGAAATTCCCACCATTGAATTACATGAGTAACTTTATCTTTATTTTCTATTTAAATTTATTATTATTATTCGAAAATCCAATAATCTCTTAATATAGTTGAATCCGCCTGACTGGGATTTACAAGATGACCATAGCTTGCTTCATACCAACAATCTCTGTGGGATCGACCCTTACTCACGTAAGGTATTACTTGGACGACCCAGTACACTTGCTGGTTAGTTGTGCGGAGTTGTGACAAAGTGAGATTCACGTTTGAGAGCACCAAGTCTTTGGAGCCATTGTTGATGATCACAATTTCGTCCACCAATCACTTAAGTGTTTGGGGGTTAATCACTATACTCTTTTCTAGTCATGCTTTCTAAACCACTGTTCTTCATCTAACCAATCAACAAATATTTAATATACCAATGCAAACATCATGAGGTCTTTTCAAGGTTATAATGGGGCTAAGGTAAAGGTGAGGGTATATATATATGGCTAAATGAGCTATAAATTGAATCCTTGACTAACCTAAGCTCTCACCTAACACACACACACATTCTATATGACTCTAAAATCATGCCTAGCTACCCATAATTTCGCTTTGTATGTTGCACCTACTCATGTATTTAAATATTATTTTTATTTCACCTCATATGCATTGATTCTTTTTATTAATCTTATCATTTGAGGTGCTTTCAATCCCCTAAACTTAAACATACACACATTTTTTAAAGCATTATAGCATCAATGCATTTGGTTTTTGTAATTCCATATGAGTAGCATTCAAATTTCCAGTATTCAAATGAAGTAGAGACATAACACATTCCCTATTAACCCATGTTCCCACAATTTTTCCACACTTAGTTGACACACAATCTCTATCTTAAGCTAGCCAAAGATTTAATGGGATAATTAATTGTTTTTCTGCTTAAGGTTAGTGATGTGATAAGTGAGTTAATAACAATTGATGGCCTCAATCACATGTAAGCATGAGTATACTAAATAATGGACATATAGAATGGAACAAAGTAAAGCTTGCAATCATAGAAAAGAAACACACAAGAATAAAGATCATGATTAAATAGGGTAATCATGCAGTTAAGCTAAAAAACTCACAGGTTGTGTGTTCTTAGCTCAAAACTATATTCCAACTAAATATACATGTCATATAAGTTACCAAAAAAAAGGTTTTAACTCAATTCAATGTGAATTTTAAATGACCAATTCTAATAAAAAGATATATTCCTAGAAAATTTCATCAACTGACCAACATTTATTTTATATATACTAAATGAGATATTGTGAATATGAAAAACTAAAATATTTTAGTTCATCCCTATTCTCAATCAAACCAACTGCTCATATGTAAGGGATAAACTAAGCTCAATGATCTACATTTTTCCATATCACAACTAGTGCAATTCAAGCTAAATGTCCAAGATATATATACATACAGCACAAAGTGCAATATGCAACCAAGTGAAAATAGATGAGAGTACAATAGAGTAGAGATGTCCAAATACCAAGAGAAAAATAAAATAAAATAAAGAAAAGAAGTCTGAAATAGTTCACCAAAAATATAATCAACGCCAAAGATGGCAACCTCCCCACACTTATATAATAGCATCGTCCTCGATGTTCAATCAGGTCGGGTGGAAAGAGTCATCAGCTCTGAAAGGCTCTGCTGTGGGCTCTGTAGGTGCTGGTGGCTGGACTGGTGCCAGAGGCTCTGTAATCTGTACAGGCTGAGGCTCCTCCTGCTGGATATCTGCCTGGGTCTCTGCCTGGGTCTCTGCCTCTTCGTCCTCGGCCTAGTCATGCTACTCCTCAGAATGCTCAGATGGGGTGTCAGGCTCGGATGGTGTGTCAGGCTCGGAGGGGATGTCAGTGTGTCTAGACTTGATCATTAGCTTCAGATGCTCATAGTGTCACTTATGGCGATGCTCAGATCTCTCATAATGCCGCTGGTTACGGTGCTCCATCTGATCCAGGCGGTCAAAGAGGCGTGCACCAAATGGTAGATAGGCTGAAAAGCTGGTGATGGTGCTGCAGGAGTAGATGGGGTTGTAGATGCTGAAGGTACTGCTGAAGATGTGGCAGCGTCAGTAGGGGCGGTAATGGCAGGGACTCTGTGGCATAGAGGACCGAACCACTTGCCGTGCGGTATAATCTTTCTACAGTCGGCAGCCAATGGCTTCTCATCCTCAGGCTCCCAAGGTATCTCAACTCGGTGAGCCAGCTGGGTAATCAGATATGGAAATGAGAGGGTGCCTCAGATATGGACTCGGGACATATACTGTCTGAGGCTACAGAGTGAGGGAATCCATTCATTCATCATTCACTTTTCTAGAAACTACATCTAAAACCTAAAATTGAATAATGAGAAGTGAATGATGAATGAATGGATTTTTCTACTCTGTAGCCTCTAATATGTGTTTTCTGGGCCAAAAACTGGGTCGAAAACAGCCCAAAAATTGCAGCTTTGTCACGCGTACGCGTCATCTATGCGTACGCATGGATTGAACTTTTGCCAGTCACATGTAAGAGTGATCCACGCGTGCGCATCACCTAACAGCATGGAAAATGTGGCAAATTATATATCGTTGCAAAGCCCCGGATGTTAGCTTTCTAACACAACTAAAACCGCTTCATTTGGACCTCTGTAGCTCAAGTTATGTTTGATTGAGTGCAAAGAGGTCAGGGTTGACAGCTTTACAGTTCCTTCAGCTTCTTGTATTCCTTCCACTTTTGCATGCTTCCTTTCCATCCTCTAAGTCATTCCTGCCATGTAATCTCTGAAAATACTTAACACACATATCAAGGCATCGAATGGTAATAAGAGAGGATTAAAATTAGCTAAATTAAGACCAGAGAAACATGTTTTCAATCATAGCACAAAATCAAGAAGGAAAATATAAAACACGCAATTTCAACGAATAAGTGTGAGATTAGTGGATACAATCCACTCAATTAAACACAAGATGTGCCACAAAATAGTGGTGCATCAAATCTCCCCACACTTAAACATTAGCATGTCCTCATGCTAAGCTCAAGAGAAACTATAAGAGTGAAGAGGAATGGTAGAAAGTATGAGATACAACCTATAAATACAACTATATGTTAAGATATTTCTGTCTACTTGGTTAAAAGTAAATAAGCTCTTCAAGAAAAACATAAATTAGATTTCACTAATTCAAATTATACAATAAAAGACAAGTAAACTTGTAAGAAGATAGCTCATGAAAGCAGGGAATATAGAATCAAGCATTGAACCCTCACAGGAAGTGTATATGCACTCTAATCTCTCAAGTGTCTAGGGTATCACTCTACTTTTCTCTAATCATGCTTTCTAAAACTTTGGCAAAAAGAATAATGAGAAGTGAATTATGAATCTCTCCCATTCTGCCTCACTCCCAGCCTCTAATCTATCTTTTCTGGGCCTGGAACTAGGCAAAAAGAGCCCAGAAATCGCTGGGAACTTCTGCACGTGGCGTACATCACGCTTACGCGTGGGTCACGCGTGCGCGTCGTTTGGTGAAATCCCTTATCACGCGTATGTGTCAGTCACGAGTACACGTCGCTCTTTTTTTTTTGCACTGGTCACGTGTACGCGTACTCCACGTGTACGTGTCACGTCTCGTTGGTCAGCTTCATTGTTCCTTTGTGTTCCTTCCATTTTTGCAAGCTTCATTTCCATTCTCCAAGCCATTCTTGCCCTATAAAGCCTGAAACATTTATCACACAAATCACGGCATCGAAAGGTATAAAGGGGACTTAAAACACACAAGTTAAAGACTTTAGGAAGCAAGTTTTAAATCATAGAACAAAACTAGGAAGAAATTGTAAAACCATGCAAATCATATGAATAAGCGGGCAAGGACTTGATAAAATCCACTCAATTGAGCACAAGATAAACCATAAAATAGTGGTTTATCAGTGACATAAAATCTCGTTAGTTTTGGGTAATAAGGTTTCTGTGGCGTTAAGGCTAGAATATTGAGCTTCATTCTCCGATCTGAAATATCTGACCATGTCTGTGGCACTTTAAGTAGGATAAAGGGAGAGTAATGAATTGTGTCTCCTCATTTACACCACTCTGCAGCCTCTAATTTGGAATTTCGAGCCTGACACTGGGTCAAAAAGGGCCCAGAAATCGCCCCCGGCGTATTCTGATATGCAACACGTGACGGCCTTCCATGCGTGCGCGTCGATGTGCATTCCTCTAATCACGTGTACGCATGCTATACACGTGCACATAGCTGCTTTTTCTCCTAACCACGTGTACGCGTGCTTCGCGCATGCGCGACGTTGCTCGCCAATGAAATCTTTAATTCCTTGTTTTTCTTCCTCTTTTACATGCTTTTTTTCCATCCTCTATGTCATTCCTGCCCTGTAATCTCTGAAAACACTGAACACACATATCACAGCATCGAATGGGAATAAGAGAGGATTAAAAATAGTGAATTTAAGGCCAAGGAATCATGTTATCAATCATAGCATCAATTTGGGAAGGAAAATGTAAAACCCTGCATTTCGTATGAATAAGTGTATGAAAAATTTGATAAAATACACTCTATTTAGCACAAGATAAACAATAAAATAGTGGTTTATCAAAGAGTGAATTGCGTGCGCTTCATCCTCGTTCATATTAAAAAACCATTGACAATGGTGTTTGATATGAATTAGTGGAGATTAATTGACCACCACCAATGGCGTTAATCGCTTGCAGCTTTGCCATAGATTGAATCATTCATTGTTAAAGTAGTTAGTAAGAAGTATTAATCCAGAAAGATAAAGCATCTTCAAAGCCTTAACTGATTTCTCATTATTGTTTCTACATCAGTTCTTTATTGCTTTCTTTACTATTTTGTTTTATGTGCTCACAACGACAACCACTATCTTTACTATTTTGTTTTATGTGCAGAATAACTATTGCTTGCTTAATCCAACAGTTCTCGTGGAATCGATCCTCACTCATCTGAGGTATTAGTTGAACAACCAGGTGTACTTGCTGGTGAAGTTGTGTGAGTTCAATTTCGTGCACCAATAAGGTCGGAGTCTTCTAGAGGTAAGGACGAAGGCATAAGCGAACTTTTCTACTTTTAGAAAGTTTAGTTCTACCCTTTGTAAGGCTTTTCTGGTAAAGTAGATAGGTCTTTGTGCATTCATGTCTTCTCAGATGAGGGCAGAGGCTATGGCTTTGCTTACTACTGCTAAGTATAGTATGAATTCCTCTCCTTTTTCAAATCATGTAAAAATTGGTGGTTGACTCAAGAAATTTTTAAAGTCTTGAAAAGCTTGCTCACATTCCTGAGTCCACTCAAATTAGCATCCCTTCTTAAGTATTAAAAACAGAGGTAAAGATTTTAGAGCCGATCTTGCTAGCCATCAGTATAGAGCTTCCAACTTGTCATTCAGTTGCTGAACTTCCTTCAGACAGATCGGATTTTTCATCTCATGTATTACTTTGCATTTATTTGGGTTGGCTTCAATGCCTTTTTGGGTGAGCGTAAATCGCAAGAACTTCCTGACTTCTACTGCGAAGGTGCAATTTAAGGGATTTAGTCTCATCTTGTGCTGCCTTATTGTGTTAAACACTTATGCTAAGTTGGACAATAGATCGGTTTCTTCTTTTGTCTTGATAAGCATGTCATCCACGTAGAACTTTTGATAACTTCCTGAGTTGTGATGAAAACACCTTGTTCATTAATCATTGATACGTGGCTCCAGCATTCTTTAATCCAAAAGGCATTACCATGTAATAATAATTTGCTTTAGGAATAATAAAATAAGTCTTTTCATGATTTGGCTTATACATTGGGATTTGATTGTATCCTGAATATGCGTCCATGAATGATAAGTACTTGTAGCTTGAAGCCGAATCTACCAGAGCGTCTATGCTGGGAAGAGGGTAAGGATCCTTAGGACAAACTTTATTGTGGTAAGTGTAGTTGACACACATTCTAAACTTCCCATTTAGTTTCTTCACGAGCACTACATTGGCTAGCCAAAGTGGGTATTTCACTTCCCTTATGAACTCAGCTTCTAATAATGCTTGGACTTGTTCTTCAACGACTTGTGCCCTTTCGGGTCAGAGCTTTCATCGTTTTTGTTGGATAGCTTGTGACTCATGAGGTCGGGATGTATTTTGAGCATATTAGAGACCTTGCGCGAAGAGGTCGGAATTTTTTTGTAAAATCTTGACGAGATATGCTTTTAACTCTTTATCCAAGTTAGCTCCTACATTTGTTATTTTTCTAACTTGATCTCCGATCTGAACCTCCTCAGTCTTTTCATCGGGTGGTGGTCTCAACTCTTCTCGGATTCGGACACTACCGAGTTCAATGGTATTGACTTCTTTCTCCTTTGTGCAGCCTTGTAGGTTCATGCTTTTATTGTAGCATATTTTTGCCAATTTCTGATCTCCTCTCACTATGGCTATTCCTTCGGTGGTGAAAAATTTTAAGCAAAGGTGAGGAGTAGAGACTACTGTAGCAAGGCAGTTTAGCATTGTCTGACCTATTAGAGCATTCTATGCAGATACTACATCGACCACTATGTAATCTAAACTCAAGGTTCTTGAATTTATACCTTTACCGAAAGTGGTGTATAGTGGAATGAAGCCAAGAGGTTGGATTGGGGTATTTTCCAACCAAAAAAGAGTGTCTGGATATGCCCTTAGTTCCTTTTCTTCTAACCCCAGTTTGTCAAAAGTAGTTTAATTAGGATTTTGGCCAAACTTCCTTGATCCACCAAAGTTCTATGGAGGTTTGCATTAGCAAGTATCATTGTGATCATAACGAGGTCATCGTGCCCCGGGGGTTACCCCTTGAGCATCTTCTTTTGTGAAGGAAATAGTAGGAAAGTTCAAGACTTCAACCTCCTCCCCAACTTGATAGACATTTTTCAAATGCCATTTGCAAGAGGATTTAGTTATTCCTCCTCCTACGGATCCTTTGGCTATCAAGTGAATGTATCTATTAGGAATTCATGGTGGCCGATCTCGTCGACTCCTGTCTTCTTCCTTTCTTTTTCTTTTTCCTTGATCATCTGATCTTTCTGCCAAGTATCTTTCCAATTGGCGTTCCTTGGCCAATTTTTCTATCACATTTTTTAAATCATAAAAATCATTGGTGGAATGTCTGTATATCTTGTGGTATTCATAATATTCTATCCGGCTTCCACCTTCTTTGTTTTTGATGGGCCGAGGAGGTGGAAGCTTCTCGGTATGGTAGATCTCCCTATAAATGTCAATAAGAAAAACTTGTAGTAGGGTGTAGTTGTGATACCTTCGAGGCTTATCCGAGTTGTATTCATCTTTTTTCTTTGCTTCTTTCTCTTTATCTCGAGCCCAGTAGTGAAAGTTTTGCCTCGAGGCAGGTTCTCTTAGTTGGGCATTCTCTTCCATGTTGATGTATATTTCGTCTTGCTTTGCACCTTGTATAAGGAGGTCAGGTGCCTTTTCAATATAGACTTGGAGAATGGGTCTTCTTTGAGGCCATCAACTCCCCCATTATGACCGCCCTGTAGGCAAGTTTTGAATTTTTAAGTAGGCTTTATTGAATATTTTCATGTAAGCTCAGAGAGTTTTTCCAACCTCTTGCTTAACCTCAAGGAGGCTTGGAGCGTATTTGACCTTGTCTTTCTGGTGGAGAATCAGGTAAGAAAACTCATTGCAAGGTCGTCAAAACAAGTTATAGACCTGGGTGGTCGACTGTCAAACCACTTCATTGTCGCCTTGGTTAGCTGATGACAAGTCATCATATACCCATTTTTTAGGCTAATTTCACTTGTTTTATTAGTCTTTATACACTTTCTTGTATCATAAGTAAGTGATTTGGAGTGAAAATGCATAACTTCTTTAAATCAAACAACCACCATGAAATTGATGTTAACTCATGAGGTTTAAGCTAATTTTGATTGAATTTTAATTGATTTATAAGCCTTGTGAATTTAGTGATACTTGGAGTGGTTATTTTGGTTTAATGTAGGTGAAGAAAAGAATAAAAGAGAAAAATGTGGCCTAAGAAAGCGTGACTAAAGGAGAAGAAAACGTGGTCAAAGGAAGGAGAAGTGTGCCGCATGTAAAGAGGGGAGGCAAGCATTGCCCTCCACAAGGGCACACTGCCCTCTAGGAGGGCAACATAAGG
>NC_029780.3:36995372-37002949 GCF_000817695.3 Arachis duranensis
CTGCCCTGCCCTCCGCGAGGGCAGGGCAGCATTTTGTTGGTGCACAATTCTGGCGCACCAAGGCACCCTTCTGGCGCACCGCAGCATCATCTGGCAGCACCAGCAGCGCACCACGGCACATTTCTGGCGCACCAATTTTTTCTGCCCTACCCTCCGCGAGGGCAGGGCAGCATCCTGCGCACCACAGCATCATCCGCCCGCACCATGCACGCACCAAGCACCAAATCCTGCCCTGCCCTCCGCAAGGGCAGGGCAGCCTCCTGGAAGCTATTGTTTGTGGGCCAAAAATTGAATTAAAAATCCAATTTAATTCATTTCTTCACCAAATCAAAAGCCCATCCAAATCCCAAGATCCAAGAATAGAAAGTGTATAAATAGGAGCTAGTTTGATGTAATTAGGGACCTTTTACTTAGCTTTTGAATTTTGCACTTTCTTTGAGCTTTGAATTTCTGCAACTTTTCTTGAGAGACTGAACCGAGATTTTAGAGAATTGGGGAGGAGAATTGATCTCTCTTCTTCCTCGTTCTTGCTTAGGCCTTTTTAATTTCCTTGTTTTGAGTTTTGGGTGTGAAGAATTGAGGAAATTCTGTCTCAATCTCCATTCAAAATCTCTTTAATTACTTTTCTGCACAATTGAGTTTAATTGCAATTTCCTTTACTGCTTCTTCTTTATTTTCTTGTCAATTGCTTTGAGAATTTGGATCTAGGAAGGTAATTGAGATCTAGGCTCTGCTACCTAGTCTCTGGAGTCCTGAGATCCCAATTTACTTTTGGTTCTTCTGTGAACCCTGCTGCACTTTAATTTCAATTTCTGTTTGAATTCTAATTGCTTCTAATTTAGTTTCTGCTCTATTAATTGTGGCAATCCAATTTCTCTTTGTTTAGATTCTGCAATCCCAGTCCTCGAATCCCTTTTACATTCAAGCAATTTACATTCCTTGCCCCTTTAAGTTACTGCAATTTACATTTCTTACACTTTAAGTTTCAGTCATTTACTTTCTTGTTCTTTAAGATTCAGCAAGTTTATTTTCCTGTTCTTTAATTTACTGCAATTCTCCCTTCTCCCTTTATATTCCAAGCAATTTAGCTTCTGTTAAATACAACCCACTCAACCAAAACTTGATTCGCTTGACTAAATCAACCACTAAACTAAAATTGCTCAATCCTTCAATCCCTGTGGGATCGACCTCACTCATGTGAGTTATTATTACTTGATGCGACCCGGTACACTTGCCGGTGAGTTCTGTGTTGGATCGTTTTTCACACATCATTAGCGTTGTCGGAAATGTTTTGCACCGAGTTGCATCTGATGCATCGGCCAAGTACATTCGACTTTTAAAATTACTTAGATGGTGTCTCAGGTTGGTCGTTCCATCATAGAGGTCCATGTTTGGGATTTTAGAGTTTTTGAAAATTCTATCTCTCATGATATCTTCTATGAATGGATCTTCACCTCCAAAGGGGATTTCTTCCCTCTGCATGGGTTTTTCGACCTCGAAGATCATTCTCTAATTTCTCGAGTTTTTCTTTCAAATCCCTTCATCAACATACCTTCCTTTTTAGAGCTCGTTCAGATTCTTGTTGTCGCTCTAATTCTATCTTGACCTGCTTCAATAAAAAAATGGTGTCCATGTACCAATCCCATAAGTTCTGCCAGATTTTGGTTCACCATGTCCTCAGGTGGATGAATTTCTGAGTTCACCCTTTTGTGTTGAGGGTTTCGTGAAGTTCCCTCCTCTATTAGAACCATCCGCTCTATCTTGTTGTGGAGGTATCAATATTACACGATTGTCGTTGTGAGTTTTGGCTCAGAGTCGAATGCCATATGTCCATCTTCGAGATGGTCATATGCCATGATTGGGTGTAGTCTTTCAGGTCCCTGCAACGGCACTAATATTTTGAGAGATACCTAAAACTAGATTGATTTGGGCTTGACATGAGGTCCAAATGCCTTTGAGTGATTTGTCCGCCGTATTCTCCGGCAAGGATGAATCTGTCTGAGTTGCTTGTGAGTAGAGGTACGGAATGGTACCTGCAAGGGACTCCGATGCTTAGCAAGGGTTTAAGCAAATTTTTAGTAGATTGGGTTCGAAGTATACCTGAGGGTGTCAAGGTATTTATAACTATAGATGTAAAGTCAATAACCACGTTTTGAGTAGTCCCACCTTTGGTGGTGGGTTGGTTACTCCCTTTTGGTAGGGAGTTTGTTGAGATCTCCTTTCTAGATAAATAGAAGAGGTTGTAGGAGTTAATTACTAATTCGGACAAGTAGGGCTAGAATAATGTCGTTGCGTCTGACCATGACAAGGTTGGGTAGGTGTCGGAGAAGTCCTTATATGTTAATTGGACTTCACTTACTTTGGGCTTAACTTAAGTAGTAGGCCAAAGTATGAACACTATCCATTGCTCTCAACATCCCCTTTCTCTATGACTCTATGTATATCTGTTGTCCATTTAATGTCTAAGTATTAGAGATTTTAAGAATTTCATATAAATATTATTTTGGTCTATGTGAACTTCAATAGAAGTGTATCTAAGACATTTGCTCCACTGTATAATATCTCAAATTTGTCTTTAACGCAATGAGGCAAGTATATATGTTAAATACATTTCGACATTTAAGTCAGTGTATATTCAAATAGTATCAGAAAATTACTTTTTTAAAAGTTTAAATTGATAGAAGAAAGTAACATAAATAGTTATATCTCTAATACTTTTTTCTTAAACAAGAGCTTCTTTTGCGTTTAATTTGCTTAATTTTTGCATAAATTTTCTTTTTTTCTTTTATCTTATACTCTTTTTTTTCATTTTTTAGGTTCAACAGGATCGAATTCCAGGTTTCTCAGATATAGAGTTCTGATATTATGTCATGATATAACTTTTTTTAAAAGCTTAAACTGATAAGAGAAAATAACATGAATAGTTATATCTGTAATACTTTCTTTCAAATAAGAACCTCTTTTAAGTCTGTTTAATTTTTATATAAATATTCTTTTCTACTTGAAAAAAAATATTAGAAATATATTATTTTCTTCTATCAATTTAAATTTTAAAAAAAATAGTATCATGACAAATAGTATTTTGAGTTTTTGTTTAAATTATCATACTTTATGTAATCTTATAATTATTTCGATCATATGTCGGTTTTAACTATATAATTAATAATAAATTTATAATTATAAATATTATATATATAAAATTAATTATAAATTTATATTAAATAAGATAGCATTAGTTATGGTCTCTGTCGTCTGTAGCATTACCTAAGTTTGAATTACGCATAAGGAAATAAAACTATCAAAATTTGAGTATTGAAACTCAAAAACTAACTTAAAAACGAGACAATACTTTTAGCGTGTGTACTCGAGTTGCGGGTTAAGTTGGCAAACACGCCTTTGAATATTATATTATCATGACTGTATTATTAAACAGTAACGTTAGAAAGATAAAAAAAAAAATAGTCAAAATTTATTTTATTTAGTATTTATTAATTATTATAATAATTAATAAATATTAAATAAAATAAATTATAATTATTTTAATTAATTTTTTTATCAAATATTTTTTATTATTAAATAATGTAGGGCATGTAATAATATAGTTAATTTGTTTTGTGTTTTCGGTTAGATGTATGCAGCTAACCATCATTACATAAATTATTATATTATATTAATCAGAAAAGTTCTATATTTATGTAATTTTTTCATTCAAGTTATCTAAGTAATTTTAATTAGATGTGTCTCCTCAATCTCCTTACGTATTTATTATATACGCGCCTCATATAACGTAAATATTCTGCTGTGTGATAAACCTTTTTTAACGTAAATCTTTCTTAACGTAAATCTTGTTCTCTTCTCACGTTTTTCGTTCTTCTTCTTCTTCAACCTAATAAAAATTGTCATTCTCCTCTATTCGTGTTTTTTTTTTCATTATCAATCTGCATTGAATTCAACGTAATAAGCTCCGTCGTTCTTCTTCTTCTTCGTTTTCTTCTTCGATCTATACTTCTGAATTGAAACAATGAATGATTCAACTTCAAATCAGTTGAATGAGAATGATTTGGTTTATTCTTCTGAAACGAATCATGCTGATGAGGTTTGGATTGTTCAATTTTGAATCGAATTGAATGGAATGCGATAGTTAATTTTATTTGAATTGAATTTAATGGATGTAGGTGTTTTTGACTCTGAACTGAATTGAATTGAATTGATAGTATCTAAATTATAGACAGAGTTGTTTTGAATTTGGTTTTGTATAATGGATTATGTTTCATTCACTAAGTACTATACAATTCTTTTACTGTGAGTAACTGTTCGGTTCGGTAAGCAGAAAGGAGTTTAAATTTATTTTCATATACTGGATTATGTTTCATTCACTCAATATTATAGAGTTGTTTCACCATGAGCATGTGTTTAATTCGGTATGCAGAAAGGAGTTTGTAAAAAAAATTAGAGGAATATATATAATGGTTCGGTTCACTGAGTACTATATAATTATTTCATCGTAATGACGCTTTCAGTTCACCATGCAGACCAGCTGTGTTGTGGATAAAAAATTTGTCCCAAAGGTGGGAATGATTTTCAAGACGCTAGAAGAAGCTAGCAAGTTCTACAAATATTATTCCAAACTTGTCAGTTTTTCTACCAAAATAAGGAACACGACTCGAGACAGAGACAAGATTAAGAATCAACTAATCGTATGCACCAGAGAGGGGAAGTGGAAATCCAAGATATCTCCAACTTTGAAGACAAACTCTTCAGCTAGGTTAAACTGTCCAGCCAGGATTTATGTACACATAATAAAGGACGTCGGTCTTTGGACAATTTCCAAAGTTGTTCTAAATCACTCACATCCTTGCTGTCCAGACCGGGCAGAGATGCTCAAACAACACTGGGAGCTTAGCATGTTTGTGCGTCGTACCATCAATACCCACGAGGAAGCTAAAATAAAACCGAGCAAAACTTACCAATCATTTGTGGCATTAGCTGGCAGCCACCGGAGCTAAGTTTTATAGAAAAAGACGTGAGAAATTACATCACAAGGAAAGTATGGAATATTTTCGAAGAAGACGATACCAAAAAATTTGGGAAGTACCTACTAAGAATATAAGAGAAGAACCAAAATTTCTTCTTTGAGTTCAAACTTCAAGTGGATCACTGTATTAAACATGCATTCTGGGCCGATGCAAGAAGCAGGGCCGCATTTGAGTATTTCGAAGACGTGGTTTCATTCGACACCACCTATAACACAAATAGATATTCTGTTCAGTCACATATAGTTTCTTGTTCAGTGTATGTACATCTTTTGGTTCACCACAGTCTGGGTGCGTTTATTTATGCAGGTACCATTTGGTTTTAGGTTCTTTTGTGGGCGTGAATAATCACGGCCAGTCGACACTTCTCGAATGTGCACTGATGAAAAATGAGGACATCCAATCATTCAAATGGCTATTTGAGTGTTGGCTACGTTGCTTGGAAGGGAAGGCACCAAAAGGCATTCTTACCAATCAATGTGCATCAATTCAAAGGGCAATTGAGCTGTGCATGCCAATAACAATTCACTGATGGTGCATCTAGCACATCATGAAGAAGATTCCAAAAATAAAAACTAAACGGCTACAAGGGACACGATGAAATTGAACAAGAGATGAGCCATATTATTTGGAACTTGTACACCAAAAACGCATTCGATAGAAACTGGAATGATTTTCTCACAAAGTACGGCCTCGGAGGAAACAAGTGGCTTTCAGGTAATTGAGGTTTCAATTCAAATTATTTTCATGCCCACACCTTTTTTTTTTCAAAACATACACTGTTTTCGGTTCACCACACCTTATGGGTTCACTTGATATTCGGTTTGGTGAGCTTGGTTATTTTCATTCACTTGATATTTAGTGTGTTCAGGGTTTAGGCTTTATTCTGATTACATTTTTACGATATAACTAGGGTTTTGAATTAAATTTGTTCTTATTTTTATTCAGTTCAGTGGATAGTGTAACTAGGTCTTTGAACTTGATTGTTACTCTATTCAGTTAACTTCTATTGCATGAAAAAATACTATTCATAATAATTGAAAGCTTATAATGATTTATTCACCACATGGATTGTATTCGGTTCGGTGAACTTGGTTATTCTTATTCACTAGTTATTTAGTGTGTTCAGGGTTTAGACTTTATTCTAATTGCATTTTTACAATATACTAGGGCTTTGAATCAAATTTGTTCTTATTTTCATTCAGTTCAGTGAATAGTGTAACTAGGTCTTTAAACTTGATTGTTACTCTATTCAGTTAACTTCTATTGCATGAGAAAATACTATTCATAATAATTGAAAGCTTATAATGATTTATTCATCACATGGATTGTATTCGGTTTAGTGGGCTTGGTTATTTTCATTCACTAGTTATTTAGTGTGAACGTGACTGAAGTTTGAGTGATTTTGAGAGAGATTCGGAGAGGAGTATTTTTGTGTAGCGATTTCGTGTTAAGAAAGAAATAATGTTTCTTCATGATGAGCGCGAAATAATGAAGGAGTTTCCGAATGCATGTTTTCACGCTTCATTAATGTACGTGACTCTATTTAAATTTTGGCCAACTTGATTACATGGCATGAATATGTAGCAGGCTTGTATATTAATTTTTCCTTTTTAAATGATTTCTCAAAGCCAAACACTACAAAAGTTGGTAAAAAATCTTGGTACCGAGAAAAAAATTATAGGATTATTTTTTATTTAAATATTTTATTTATTAAAATATATAACGTATAAAAAATTTATGTTTTTATATTATCATTATATATCTCAGTACATAAAATAAAAAACAAATAAACATAAAAATTAAGTATTGTGTATTCGAGATGTGTAATAGTTTACAACAAAATATTTTAAGCGCATCCGAGATATGTTATATTATATTTGTATAAATGTATATATCTAGAATGCTGTGTATCCGAGATAAAAAAAATTAATTTTAAAATTTAAAATTATTTGAATAAAACTAGATGAAATGAAAAAATAAAAATCAAACCAACACAACACGATTTAAAAATATTATATTGACTTATTAAATTCTGAATTAGTTTTGTACATATTTTAAATGCATTTAAAATTTTAAATAGTTAATTTTTAATTTAAAAACTTTGAATCGTCAATTTTGTTTAAAAAATCGAATATATAAACATAATTAACTATATGAATATAATAATACGAGTACATTTACTTATATAGGATTGAATCGAATTATTAATTTAAATTATATTTATCTAATTTTTAAATTTAAAATATTTAAATAAAACTGGATAAAATGAAAAAAATAAAAATCAAACTAACACAATACGATCGAGAATATTATATCGTCCTATCATGTCTTGAGTTAGTTTTATTTGTACATATCTTAGATGCATTTAAAATTTTAACTTATCAATCTTTTAATTTAAAATTTTTAAATCATTAATTTTTCTTTAAAATCGAATATATAAACATAACTAACCATATGAATATAATAATACGAGTATATTTATTTGTATTGATTTGAACTAAATTATTAATTTAAATTATATTCATCAAAATTGTAAATTAA
>NC_029780.3:37003069-37010993 GCF_000817695.3 Arachis duranensis
TTAAAGGCATGGTATTCAATTTTCTATATTTATTTATTTTCTATAATCCGAGATATGTAATAATAATGTAAAAATATAAATTTATTCAGTAATATGCATCTTTATAAACATAAATTAAAAAATTATATGAGTTAACAAATGAAAGTTATCCTACATAAAAATAATTTTATGTTAATGATGCTATTTTTTATTTTTATTATTTTCTGAATAATTTATTTAAGATGTGGTTAAGATTATAATTGAAAAAAAATTACGACATCCTATGCTTTTGGTAACAATAATAATTATATTTATAAACGGACAATTATTTTAAAACATTTAGCTATATATATCTAATAATAAAAGTGAGAGAGGAAGTTGGTGTTGCGGCTTTAACTACTAATAGAATAAGCACGCATATTTAAATCAAAAGAAAAAAAGAAGAAAAATTACACCCACGCATATTTAAATCAAAAGGAAAAAAAGAAGAAAAATTACACCCCTTTCTCGCATACTTTTTAAGAGTGCATTAATTACCAAAGTTGTACATAAAACAATTTAATTCTCTTTGAAAGAAAAAATAGCATAATAATTCAGTACAATTTATATAAAGATTCTGTCATTATTTTCTAACTGTAGCATGCATGAAAATGTCTCTTTAGAGAGCTAAAGAGACAAATTGTCTTAGATAATATACTAATAAACACTACCACTCATTGTAGTTGGTATGCATATAATTAATAAGGTTTGTGTCTCTAGATCTCTCTCTAATAGGATGATCTGAATTCTGAAGATCCAACATATTACAAAAATTTATTTGATTCCTACAAATTTGTCCGCCTAATATAAAACCTAATACTTGTATTTTTCCTATACTACTTCTGAAAATTAAACAAACAATCTTTGTATTCATTAATTAGAATCTTATTCATAAAAAAAAAGGGTATGGCTATCCATGTCGGAGGTGTAGACATCATCAAGTCATGCATGAGAAACACTCTATCATATAGAGTCTTATGCTTAAGTCATAAAATTGAGGTGGCGAGATATTACGACCTCTAAAAATAAATATATATATATATATATAGTTGAAAAAGTTTTATATCTAGGAACCTTTAAAGGAAAGGGAAAAAACAAAAGTCGTAACGCTCACGTAAACAGAAAAGTCACATACAAAGAAACGTAAATATGAATAATAAAAAGAGAGTGTCAAATATATAATTAACAAAGTTTCCAACTCGGTTCGCGAAAATAAACCGGCCAAAGCATATAAGTATATATACACATATATATGAGAGAATTCTAAAATTACCCAAAGTAGAAAAACGATAACCTGTTTTTCCGAGTTAACCTCTAAGAGGGACAAACATAAAATACAAGGTGGAGATCCTATATACATACATAAATATAAACAAAGATACGACCCTGAGTCCCAAGAGTTCTTCGCTTCATCAGCATCTCCAGAATACAAAGTGGTGTTTCTCAACCTCCATCTGAAAAACCACAAATATTGTATGGGATGAGAACCGGAGGTTCTTAGTATGGTTAAAGTGCCCACATATATAATAAATAAGGTCACGGGAAAGCCGAAGGCAATCCTAGAACTCCGAGACTCAGATATAATATAATCTTAAAGGAAATAACTAAACCATAAATTCGGTTTTAACGCTCTAAGGTATCCAAGTCACAATATAACTCCAACCCTTGCTTCCACTTTCACCTAACATAACATTCTAAGGCATTTTACCGCTTACTAATAAATCATTGTTAACCAACCTTTACCACTGGTCCAACCAATCACGGCCTAAGGCCTAAATCAAACTAACCCGGCCTCCGGTCCAAATAAACTCAACTTGGCCTCTGGCCCAAATAAACTCAACCCGGCCTCTGGCCCTTTTCAAAACAATTCATCATCATTATCAGTCCACCACTAAAGTACCAAAAACAAAAAGACAATCACAAACACAAGGAAATACAAGGCAAACATATTTAAAGAACAGTTACAGCAAGTATCACAATTACCAGTTATATAGAATTTATCAGATAGGTAGACCAAACCAAGTATGCACACCCAAACAAAACAAACAAATGCAACATGATGCATGCCTGTCCTACTGGCCGTGAGCTCATGTGTCGATTAAATCGCCAGAACTTGACACATCTGGTAGGTAATCCAGATATTTGTCTCTAGGTTGCGCATCTTCAAGAGGATCATAAACGAAAGAGAGTGCCTTTTCATATTGAAGGATTGTGCCTTTTCACCTTCTCCTGGAGGATATACGAAGGAGAGTGTCTTTTCACATCGAAGGAGTGTGCCTTTCCACCTTGCAACCAGAAAATAATGTGGGGGGAAACAATACGAAAGAGAGTGCCTTTTCACTTTCTCCACACCCTCATCACGACAAGAGAGAGAACTTATGTCCTCAACTTGCCATCCGAATACATTTTCAAGTTAACGAGCAAGCGGAATCACACACAAATCTTGCCCTCTCGACCATTCTGGCCACACACATATCTCGACCATTTCGGCCACACACACACCTCGACCATTCCGGCCACACACAGTTACTCAAACCTAACATACTATGCACCAAAATCATCAACACAACATATCCTTGCCATCACCACAATAATCTTCACAACCTATCATTTCTTACTCTAAACAATCCCAAAGATATCATTAAGTTTAACATTCACCAACACAATATACATATATATACACACATTCATATCATTATATAAATCTCCATCAACTTATCACTTAACACACCATCATGAAAAATAGTAATCAACACAAAGCTGCTAGTCATCGAACATACTCATAGGTTCCAACCTGTCCTATGGTCATCTAGCCTAATTTTCACAAAACTTTATATATTAAATACAAGAAACCTAAATGGTGCACGAAATTATGATCATCAACAATGGCGCCAAAAACTTGGTAGCGCTCTCAAACGTGAATCACACTTTGTCACAACTCCGCAGAACTAACCAGCAAGTGGACTGGGTCATCCAAGTAATAAACCTTACGTGAGTAAGGGTCGATCCCATGGAGATTGTTGGTATGAAGCAAACTATGGTCATCTTGTAAATCTCAGTTAGGTGGATTCAAATGGTTATGGAGTTTTCGAAAAATAATAATAAATAAACATAAAATAAAGATAGAAATACTTATGTAAATCATTGGTAAGAATTTTAGATAAGTGTATGGAGATGCTGTGTTCCTTTTGGATCTCTGCAACATACTGCTTTCATACTTTCAATCCTTCTTACTCCTTTCCATGGCAAGCTGTATGTAGGGCATCACCGTTGTCAATGGCTACATCCCATCTTCTCAGTGAAAAAGGTCCAAATGCTCTGTCATGGCACGGCTAATCATTTATCGGTTCTCGATCATGTCGGAATAGAATCCATTGATTCTTTTGCGTTTATCATCACGCCCAACAATCGCGAGTTTGAAGCTCGTCACAGTCATTCAATCCCTGAATCCAACTCGAAATACCATAGACAAGGTTTAGACTTTCTGGATTCTCATGAATGCCACCATCAATTCTAGCTTATACCATGAAGATTCTGATTAAGGACTCAAAGAGATATGTGCCCGGTCTAAGGTAGAACAGAAGTGGTTGTCAGTCACGTGTTCATAGGTGAGAATAATGATGAGTGTCACGTATCATCACATTCGTCATGGTGAAGTGCAACGAATATCTTAGAACAAGAATAAACTGAATTGAATAGAAAATAGTAGTAATTGCATTGAAACTCGAGGTACACCAGAGCTCCGTACCCTTAATCTATGGTGTGCAGAAACTCTACCGTTGAAAATACATAAGTGATGGTCCAGGCATGGCCGAATGGCCAGCCCCCATGAATGTGATCAAAAGATCATCAGGGAATCCAAAAATAATCCAAAGATGTCTAATACAATAGTAAAATGTCCTATTTATACTAGACTAGCTACTAGGGTTTACAAAAGTAAGTAATTGATGCAGAAATCCACTTCCGGGGCCCACTTGGTGTGTGCTTGGGCTGAGCTTGAGCTTTACACGTGCAGAGGCTTCTTTTGGAGTTGAACACCAAGTTGTAACATGTTTTTGGCGTTCAACTCTGGTTCGTGATGTATTTCTGGCGTTTGACTCCAGAATGCAATATGGAACTGGCGTCGAGCGCAAGTTTGCGTTGTCTAATCTCGAATAAAGTATGGCCTATTATATATTGCTGGAAAGCTCTGGATGTCTACTTTCCAAAGCCGTTGAGAACGCACCATTAGGAGTTCTGTAGCTCCAGAAAATCTATTTCGAGTGCAGGGAGGTCAGAATCCAACAACATCAGTAGTCCTTTGTTAGCCTTCTTATCAGAGTTTTGCTCAGGTCCCTCAATTTCAGCCAGAAAATACCTGAAATCACAGAAAAACACACAAACTCATAGTAAAGTCTAGAAATGTAAATTTATCATAAAAACTAATGAAAACATCCCTAAAAGTAGCTAGATCCTGCTAAAAATTACCTAAAAACAATGCCAAAAAGCGTATAAATTATCTGCTCATCACAACACCAAACTTAAATTGTTGCTTATCCCCAAGCAACTGAAAATTAAATAGGATAAAAAGAAGAGAACATACTATAAATCCCAAAATATCAATTAATGTTAGTTCTAATTAGATGAGCGGGACTTGTAGTTTTATGCTTCTGAACAGTTTTGGCATCTCACTTTATCCTTTGAGGTTTAGAATGATTGGCATCTATAGAAATTTAGAATTTCAGATAGTGTTATTGATTCTCTTAGTTAAGTATGTTGATTCTTGAACACAGCTACTTTTATGAGTCTTGGCCGTGGCCCTAAGCACTTTGTTTTCCAGTAATACCACCGGATACATAAATGCCACAGACACATGACTGGGTGAACATTTCAGATTGTGACTCAGCTTTGCTAAAGTCCCCAGTTAGAGGTGTCCAGAGTTCTTAAGTACACTCTTTTTGCTTTGGATCACGACTTTAACCACTCAGTCTCAAGCTTTTCACTTGGACCTGCATGCCACAAGCACATGGTTAGGGACAACTTGATTTAGCCGCTTAGGCCTGAATTTTATTTCCTTGGGCCCTCCTATCCATTGATACTCAAAGCCTTGGATCCTTTTTACCCTTGCCTTTTGGTTTTAAGGACTATTGGCTTTTTCTGCTTGCTTTTTCTTTTTCTTTTATTTTTTTTGCCACTTTTTTTTCTCAAGCTTTGTTCTTCACTGCTTTTTCTTGCTTCAAGAATCAACTTTATGATTTTTCAGATACTCAATAACATTTCTCTTGTTCATCATTCTTTCAAGAGCCAACAATTTTAACATTCATAAACAACAAGATAAAAATATGCACTGTTCAAGCATGCATTCAGAAAACAAAAGTATTGTCACCACATCAATATAATTAAACTAATTCCAAGGACAGTTTTGAAATTCATGTACTTCTTGTTCTTTTGTATTAAAAATATTTTTCATTTAAGAAAGGTGAAGGATTTATAGAATTATTCATAGCCTTAAGACATAGTTACTAAATAATAATGATCATGAAGTAAAGACACAAACATAGACAAACATGTAGCATAAAAACCGAAAAATAGAGAAATAAGAACAAGGAATGAGTCCACCTTAGTGAGGGTGGCGCCTTCTTGAAGGACCAATGGTGCTTTTTGAGTTCCTCTATGTCTCTTCCTTGCCTTTGTTGCTTGATCCCTAGTGATTTTGGTGCTCCTATCCTTAGTTGCTCCCAATAATTGTGTGGATGAAAATGTATTCCCTGAGGTATCTCAGGGATTTCTTAATGAGGGAATTTCTCATGCTCTCTTGATGTGCAGTCAAATGCTCTTCTACTGAGCTATGGACCCTTGAGATCAATCTTTCCATTTCCCATTACTCAAAGGTGGAAGTAATTGCCTTCCCTTTTTCTTTTCTAGAGGTTTCTCCGACCTTAGGTGCCATAGGTGGTTATGGAAAAATAAAAAAGCTATGCTTTACCAAACCAAACTTAGAATATTGCTTGCCCTCGAGCAAAAGAAGAAATAATAGAAGAAGGAGAAAAAGATATGGAGGAGAGGGAGAGATGTTTATGTCTCGGCCATGTAGGGTGGGTTTGGGTGGGAAGGATGGATGGATGTGAGTGGTGAAGAGGTGATGGTAAAGAGAGATTGAGGTGATTGGTGAAGAAGAGAGAAGGTGAGTTGAGGTAGGTTGGGATCCTGTGGGGTCTACAAATTCGGAGGTGTCAAGGATTTATCATCCATGCACCAATTAGGCATGTAAAACGCCCTCTGCATATAATCCTGGTGTTTAACGCCAGATTGATGCTTGTTTCTGGCGTTAAACGCCAGCTTTATGCTTGTTCTGGGCGTTCAACGCCCATCTGCAGTATGTTTCTGGCGTTGAACGCCAGCTTTCCTCAGTGTGCAATCCTGGCATTTAAATGCCAGATTGCTGCATGTTTCTGGTGTTCAGCACCAGATCCATGCTCTGTTCTGGCGTTGAACGCCAGCCAAATGCTCCTTACTGGCGTTTAAACGCCAATAAGCCCTTCCTCCAGGGTGTGCTATTTCTTCTGCTATTTTTTATTTTGTTTTTAATTTTTGTATTTGTTTTGTGACTCCACATGATCATGAACCTAAGAAAACATAAAAGAACAATAAAATAAAAATAAAATTAGATAAATAAAAATTGGGTTGCCTCCCAATAAGCGCTCCTTTAATGTCACTAGCTTGAAAGTGGGCTCTCATGGAGCCTCACATGTGACCAGGTCAATGTTGTAGACTCCCAACACCAAACTTAGAGTTTGGATGTGGGGGTTCAACACCAAATTTAGAGTTTGGTTGTGGCCTCCCAACACCAAACTTAGAGTTTGATTGTGGGGGCTCTGTTTGACTCTGTACTGAGAGAAACTTTTCATGCTTCCTCTCCATGTATACAGAAGAATACCCTTGGGTCTTAAACACAAGGTAGTCCCCATTCAATTAAAGGACTAATTCTCCTCTGTTAACATCTATCACAGCTCCTACTGTGGCTAGGAAAGGTCTTCCAAGGATGATGCATTCATCCTCCTCCTTCCTAGTGTCTAAGATTATGAAATCAGCAGGGATGTAAAGGCCTTCAACCTTCACTAACACGTCCTCTACCAATCCATAAGCTTGTCTTAATGACTTATCTGCCATTTGTAATGAGAATATGGCAGGCTGTACCTCAATGATCCCCAGCTTCTCCATTACAGAGAGTGGCATAAGATTTATGCCGGATCCTAGGTCACACAGAGCCTTTTCAAAGGTCATGGTGCCTATGGTACAAGGTATTAAGAATTTGCCAGGATCTTGTCTCTTTTGAGGTAAAGTTTGCTAAACCCATGTATCTAGTTCACTAATGAGCAAGGGAGGTTCACCTTCCCAAGTCTCATTACCAAACAATTTGGCATTCAGCTTCATGATGGCTCTTAGATATTGAGCAACTTGCTCTCCAGTTATATTTTCATCCTCTTCAGAGGAAGAATAGTCTTCAGAGCTCATGAATGGCAGAAGGAGGTTTAATGGGATCTCTATGGTCTCTATGTGACTTTCAGATCCCTTTGGGTCCTCAATAGGGAGCTCCTTCTTGCTTGAGAGACGTCCCATGAGGTCTTCCTCATTGGGATTCACATCCTCTCCTTCCTCCCTAGGTTCGGCCATGTTGATTATGTCTATGGCCTTGCACTCTCTTTTTGGATTCTCTTCAGTATTGCTTGGGAGAGTACTAGAAGGAGTTTCAGTGACTTTCTTACTCAGCTGGCCCACTTGTGCCTCCAGATTTCTAATGGAGGACCTTGTTTCACTCATGAAACTTAAAGTGGCCTTAGACAGATCAGAGACTAAGTTTGCTAAGTTAGAGGTGCTCTGCTCAGAATTCTCTGTCTGTTGTTGAGAAGATGATGGATAAGATTTG
>NC_029780.3:37011024-37088272 GCF_000817695.3 Arachis duranensis
TGCATTTTGCCATCCATTCAGACTTTGAGAAATCATGTTGACTTGCTGACTCAACATTTTGTTCTGAGCCAATATGGCATTCAGAGCATCAATTTCAAGAATTCCCTTCCTTTGAGGCGTCCCATTACTCACAGAATTCCTCTCAGAAGTATACATAAATTGGTTATTTGCAACCATGTCAATAAGTTCTTGAGCTTCTGCAGGCATTTTGTTTAGGTGAATGGATCCACCTGCAGAATGGTCCAATGACATCTTGGAGAACTCAGATAGACCATAATAGAATATATCTAGAATGGTCCACTCTGAAAGCATGTCAGAAGGACACCTTTTGGTCATCTGCTTGTATCTTTCCCATGCTTCATAGAGGGATTCACCATCTTTTTGTTTGAAAGTCTGAACATCCACTCTAAGCTTGCTCAGCTTTTGAGGAGGAAAGAACTTAGCCAAGAAGGCCGCGACCAGCTTATCCCATGAATCCAGGCTATCTTTAGGCTGTGAGTCCAACCATGTTCTAGCTTTGTCTCTCACAGCAAAAGGGAAAAGCATGAGCCTGTAGACTTCAGGATCTACTCCATTAGTCTTAACAGTCTCACAGATCTGCAAGAACTCAATTAAAAAATGGTAGGGATCTTCTGATGAAAGTCCATGGAACTTACAGTTCTGTTGCATTAGAGCAACCAGTTGAGGTTTCAGCTCAAAATTGTTTGCTCCAATGGTAGGGATTGAGATGCTTCTTCCATCAAACTTGGAAGTAGGTGTAGTTTAATCACCAAGCATCCTCCTTGCATTATTATTTTCGGCTGCCATCTCCTCTCCTTTTTCGAAAATTTCTGTAAGGTTGTCTCTAGATTGTTGTAATTTAGCTTCTCTTAGTTTCCTCTTCAGAGTCCTTTCAGGTTCAGGATCTGCTTCAACAAGAATATTCTTGTCCTTGCTCCTGCTCATAAGAAAAAGAAGGGAACAGAAAATAATAATAGGGATCCTCTTTACCACAGTAGAGAGATTCCTTTATGTTAGTAGAAGAAAAAGGGAATAGAAGAAGAAAAAGGTAAGAATCCAAACACAAGGGTGAAGATAGGTTCAGATTCTTGAGATGAAGAGAAGTGTTAGTAAATAAATAAATAAATAGAAGAAGATGAGAAGGAGAGAATTTGAAAATTAATTTTGAAAAAGGGTTAGTGATTTTCGAAAAGAAGAATTAAAATTAAAATTAAAATTTGAAACAATTTGTTAATTAAAAGAATTTCGAAAAAGAGGGAGGTAATTTTCGAAAATTAGAGAGCTTAAAATTAGTTAGGTGGTTTTGAAAAAGATAAAAAATAAACAAAAGTTAATTGGTTAGTTGAGAAAGATTTGAAAATCAATTTTGAAAAGATAAGAGGTTGGAAGATATTTTGAAATCAAATTTTTTAAAAAGATAAAATTTTGAAAAAGAATTGATAGAAAAGATATTTTGAAAAATAATTGATTTTTAAAATTAAAATTTGATTACTTGACTAACAAGAAACTAAAAGATATGATTCTAGAATTTAAAGATTGAACCTTTCTTAACAAGAAAGTAACAAACTTCAAATTTTTGAATCAATCACATTAGTTGTTAGCAAAGTTTTCGAAATTTTGAAATAAAGATAAGAAAAAGATTTTGAAAAAATATTTTTAAATATTTTCAAAAATTAATAAGAAAATGAAAAAGATTTGGTTTTCGAAAAAGATTTTGAAAAGATATGATTTTGAAAAGATAAGATTTTTAAATTTGAAAATTTGATTTGACTTTTGAGAAATAGTTAAGTTTTAAAAATTTTTGACTAAGTCAACTCAAATTTTCGAAATTTATGAGAGAAAAAAGGAAAGGATATTATTTTGATTTTTGAATTTTTAATTATGAGAGGAAAAACATAAAAATGACCCAAAGAACACTATGAATGTCAAGATGAACACCAAGAACACTTTGAAGATCATGATAAACATCAAGAACATATTTTTGAAAAAAATCTTGATGCAAAGAAAACATGCAAGACACCAAATTTAGAAATCTTTCATGTTTAGACACTATGAATGCAAAAATGCACATGATAAACATCATACAACACAAAACAAGAAAATTTAAAGATCAAACAAGAAGACTTACCAAGAACAACTTGAAGATCATGAAGAACACTATGAATGCATGAATTTTCGAAAAATGCAATAACAAGATGAATATGCAATTGACACCAAACTTAAAACATGACACATGACTCAAACAAGAATCACAAAATATCTTTGGTTTTTTTATTTTTTTTATTTTATGATTTTTTTGTATTTTCTTTTATTTTTTTCGAAAAACATATAGGAAAAAGAAAATAAGAATTTCAAAATTTTTAATAAGAATTCCAGGAATCTTTCAATGTTAGCCTAAAACTCCAATCCAAGGGTTGGACATGGCTTAATAGCCAGCCAGCTTTAGGATATAAATCAGGCATGCAATAATTAATACTTCATCCAACTCCATATACATGCCTTTTGTGTTGACATGTGGAAGCCTCAATCCAAAAGAATTCGGATATGGCTCTACAGCTAGCCAGGATTCAACATGTTACCATGAAACTCTAGAATTCATTCTTAAAAATTTAGAATAATTTTCGAAAACAGGTGATAAATTTTTTTGAAAGATTTTTGAAATTTTTTTTTGAAAATAAAATAAAAAGAAAATTACCTAATCTGAGCAACAAGATGAACCGTTAGTTGTCCAAACTCGAACAATCCCCGGCGATGGCGCCAAAAACTTGGTGCACGAAATTGTGATCATCAACAATGGCGCCAAAAACTTGGTAGCGCTCTCAAACGTGAATCACACTTTGTCACAACTCCGCAGAACTAACCAGCAAGTGCACTGGGTCGTCCAAGTAATAAACCTTACGTGAGTAAGGGTCGATCCCACGGAGATTGTTGGTATGAAGCAAGTTATGGTCATCTTGTAAATCTCAGTTAGGTGGATTCAAATGGTTATGGAGTTTTCGAAAAATAATAATAAATAAACATAAAATAACGATAGAAATACTTATGTAAATCTTTGGTAAGAATTTCAGATAAGTGTATGGAGATGTTGTGTTCCTTTTGGATCTCTGCAACATACTGCTTTCATACTTTCAATCCTTCTTACTCATTTCCATGGCAAGCTGTATGTAGGGCATCACCGTTGTCAATGGCTACATCCCATCTTCTCAGTGAAAAAGGTCCAAATGCTCTGTCATGGCACGACTAATCATCTGTCGGTTCTCGATCATGTCGGAATAGAATCTATTGATTCTTTTGCGTTTGTCATCACGCCCAACAATCACGAGTTTAAAGCTCGTCACAGTCATTCAATCCCTGAATTCTACTCGGAATACCACAGATAAGGTTTAGACTTTCCAAATTCTCATGAATGCCGCCATCAATTCTAGCTTATACCACGAAGATTCTGATTAAGGACTCCAAGAGATATGCCCCCGGTCTAAGGTAGAACGGAAGTGGTTGTCAATCACGCGTTCATAGGTGAGAATGATGATGAGTGTCACGGATCATCACATTCGTCATGATGAAGTGCAACGAATATCTTAGAACAGGAATAAACTGAATTGAATAGAAAATAGTAGTAATTACATTGAAACTCGAGGTACAGCAGAGCTCCACACCCTTAATCTATGGTGTGCAGAAACTCTACCGTTGAAAATACATAAGTAATGGTCCAGGCATGGCCGAATGGCCAGCCCCCATGAATGTGATCAAAGGATCATCAGGTAATCCAAAAATAATCCAAAGATGTCTAATACAATAGTAAAATGTCCTATTTATACTAGACTAGCTACTAGGGTTTACAGAAGTAAGTAATTGATGCAGAAATTCACTTTCAGGGCCCACTTGGTGTGTGCTTGGGCTGAGCTTGAGCTTTACACGTGAAAAGGCTTCTTTTGGAGTTGAACGCCAAGTTGTAACGTGTTTTTGGCGTTCAACTCTGGTTCGTGACGTGTTTCTAGCGTTTGACTCCAGAATGCAACATGGAACTAGCGTTGAGCGCCGGTTTGTGTCATCTAATATCGAATAAAGTATAGACTATTATATATTGGTGAAAAGTTCTAGATGTCTAATTTCCAACGCCGTTGAGAGCACACCATTTAAATTTCTGTAGCTCCAGAAAATCCATTTCGAGTGCAGGGAGGTCAGAATCCAACAGCATCAGTAGTCATTTGTCAGCCTTCTTATCAGAGTTTTGCTCAGGTCCCTCAATTTCAGCCAGAAAATACCTGAAATCACAGAAAAATATACAAACTCATAGTAAAGTCCAGAAATATGAATTTAGCATAAAAACTAATGAAAACATCCTTAAAAGTAGCTAGATCCTACTAAAAATTACCTAAAAATAATGTCAAAAAGCGTATAAATTATCCGCTCATCACTAAACCATACCTTGGTCGATTTCTCCCTAAGCTCAAACACCTCAATTCAAGCCTCTAAAAT
This sequence comes from Arachis duranensis, assembly GCF_000817695.3. Lineage (NCBI taxonomy): Eukaryota > Viridiplantae > Streptophyta > Magnoliopsida > Fabales > Fabaceae > Arachis > Arachis duranensis. Next base: position 37,015,504 of record NC_029780.3, read on the forward strand.
TCCAAATCAAGTGTTATAGGTTCCAGCCACCAAAAGTTCCAATTCAAGTATAGCACTTCGCCAATTTGACTTCAATTTCACATATATACAACCTAATGTTATATAATTAATTCCATATACATAAAAATCTTCAATACCCTAATCTCATAAAATTGATAAATTAGAAGGAAAGTAATGATTCCTTACTTTACCCACGGATTCACTGGATAAAACCCAACAATTATCTACCACTAGAGTGTCCCTAAACCATCAAAATCACTAAAATCACTCAATACTCACACTGAAATGTGAATTCAGAAAAGGGGAAACAAACTGAATGTAAATTACAAAGTTTCTTACCATTTTGTTTGGATAGAATTGAAGAGAACTTCGAGACAAACGTGTGACAACAAACGGCTCGTCAGTCGGAGCTCCAAACTTAGAGATTTGTGGAATTGAAGTTGTGATAAGGGTTAGGGTTCTAATATTCTTCCCTTGCCCCCATGTCAGCGTGAATGTGTTTAATGGGAGAGGAGAAAGCTGAGATAGTTTCTTATATATTGGATCATGGGCCCAGTTTGGGTTCAATCCAATCAGTTTGGTCCGTTCGGTTCAATTTTGAGCTAATTTTTTTAAAATTAGTGTCAAAATTTTTATTTTAATTAGCTCTATCTTATTAAATTATAAAATTTTATTTTCTATTTTTGGATTAATAATTAATTTATTAACTAATTATTTACTAATTTTATGGATTTTATAGCTAGATTATTTTGATTAAGCCATACTAATCAATTATGAGGTGTCTTAACCCTATAATAACAAAGAAGAATGTTAAAAGATCATTAAAATTTATTATTTTTAGTGATTAATTAGTTATCAATGTTTAAAAGTGTAAACTAATGTATATTATTGAATTACTAATTTAAATGAATTGAATTGATAGCAAAAAATAATGACTAAAAACAATAAATTCTAATAATCATCTAATATTTTTCAATAACAAATATGCCACTAAATTAGTCAATTATAATGTATCTTCAAATAAATTACAACTACTACAACCCTAAATAAAATTCTTTGATGTTTGAATTTGAATTGAACTTTCTTCGATTCTTCAATAACATAATATGTCACTAAAAGATATATACAAATAGAAAATAATTTTTAAAAAACTAAAATATGTTTTTAATTTGTTCCCATCAATTAATTTTAAAATGGAAAAAACAAAAATATAATTTCAAAATTATGATAATATGATATAATTTACAATAATATAGTGTCATTATGTTTTTCGCAATATGCGCAATAATGCTACGACCACTGTTTTGCAGACGGTGAAAAATTTGTAAAATATTTGGTGTCTCAACATAGTGTGAGCAAACAAAAAAATATTTATTTTGTTGTTGGCCATATTTTTTTTATGAGTAATGGGATGCAGGGCCCAAAAAACAAGAAAAAAATTAGACTACTACTAATTTTTTAAACTCAATACCACTTGCATCAGCAAAAAGGTGGTGAAACAAGTAAAGAGGAGCCTACTCGAAGAACTTAATTCCATAAACTTCTTTTTGACCCAGCTTGGCGAAAGCATCTGCGTAGAAATTGGCCATCCTGTAGATATGTCTTAATTCTACATTATCTATCTTTTCCAAAAGCTCCTTGATCGACCGAATGAGGGAAGAGCTACTATGGTTCTCTGGAGATGCCTTTTGAACCAGTGCTACGACACATCTAGAGTCTAATTCCACTACTAATTTTGCGATTCCTAACTCAGAAGCTAGCTTAATCCCAACATAGAAGTCTCATAGTTCAGCCATGTTTATGGTACAGGCTCTGATGTTCATAATAAACCAGCAATTGTGCGGCCAGCCCAATCCCTAATAATACCTCCGCAAGCGCCTCTGATATAGGATGAATGACTGGCCCATCTACATTTAATTTAGTCCATCTCCAATTTGGCGCCTCCCATTCGACAAGCTCCTCTCTGGTAAGATTTAGGAAGCTTCTACTATGCTCTTTTATGCTCAAAGTAATGCTATAATTTTCTACAATTTTTCTTATCATTTGGTGAAGTTGATTATTCGACAGAGTCTCGTCCTTAAAAATGAGATCATTTCTACACTTTCAGGCTATGTTGCATGCTGTGACAAAGATGATGGGCCACGAAGTCCTATAATGCTTTCAAGAGACCAAGGAAATGTTAGTACTGAGCTATTCCTAAAAGGATTGGGAGAAAAAAATTTTCATATGCATCTCTGTTTACTATGTTGATCCATGTTGTACGGATATAGGGGTGATCTCATAAGGTGTAGAGCACAGTCTCTTCTTTTGCGCAGCGTCTCGGACAGTCATTGTTGTCTGTGAGATTTCTGCTCTTCCTCCTGCTGTTGGTAAGTAAAACTTCATGGGTAAGGAAAGTTATTTTTCCAAAGCAATTTGTGTAACCTGTTATTATTCTCCTTGTTACTGAAAAGAGCTTCATTGGCTAATTTAATTGTAAACTTGCCATCTATTGCTGGAAGCCACCCACAGTATCTGCTCCAATATCAGGATTGGGGAATTTTAAAATTCTAACGTACTCTAGAACATTCTTAGGCAAAACCTGACTAATTTTTATCCAATTCTAAGTATTATAAGAACTAATATAATCACACATCCTTTTTCCAAGCGTTTTTTCATCGGGGTTAATGGTAGCTAAGTCTTTTAATTTGTGAATTTCTGGGATCCAATGGTCATCCCAAAAAGAAATATTTTTTTCGTCAACTATTCTCCAATTAGGATCTCTTGAAATTTTTTCCAAACCTTTGTTATTCTAATCCAAGCGTTTAAGCTACTAGTCTTCTTATGAACTTTGAATATGATGCTATCTCCTCTTGCATACTTTTCTCTCATCACCTAAACCCATAGGGAATTCCTTTTGTAGATTAAGCCCTAAGTAAGTTTCATAAGAAATAGTTGATTGGTCTCCTGCGCCCTTCGAATTCCCACTCCACCCTCATCCTTTGGTTTATAGATTTTCTCCCAACTTAAGAGATGGACCTTTCTATTTTCGATATTGTTCCATAGGAAGTTCCTATATAGTTTATCTATTCTAGCACAAACCGTCATAGGGATCTTCATAGTCTGCATGTAATAACTAGGAATGGTTGATAACACCAATTGAATAAGAGTGCATCTCCCTGCGAAAGATAGAGATTTCTTGTTCCAGCTAGATAACTTGGTTTGCATGTGATCAAGGATGAATTGAAAATGACGATGGTTACACTTCTACGTGATCAAGGGTACTCCTAGGTATTTTTTCAGATTAGCCGTCAAGGTCATTCCAAACTCCTAGTTTAGTTGCTGCCTAATATTATGATTAACATTTTTAGAGAAGTAGACACAAGGCTTATAGAAGCTGATTCTTTGTCTTGAGCTCTCATACAAAGTGTGTAAGGTCTCCTTAATCGTTCCACTTGTTCACTAGAAGCTTTAGAAAAGAGAACCAAATCGTCTGCAAAACAAAGATGAAATATTTTAGGTCTATTTCTAAAAATAGTTATTGGCTCCCATTTTTAATCAACAACTAATTTATTAATAAGGTGAAATAAATGCTTAATACAAAGAACAAAAAGATAAGGTGAAAGAGGGTCTTCTTATCTAATTCCTCTTGTTGGAGAAGTCTCATAGGGTAATCCATTCTAAAAGAGATTCATGGTGGATAAAAATGTAGTGGGCAATGGCATTAATGATTCCTTTTGAGATATCAACATCTTTTAGAGTATCCACCACAAAATTCCAGTTTAATCTGTCGTAGACCTTCTCTAGGTCGATCTTTATAGCCATGATTCCTTTTTCTTGATTTCTATTACACATGGTGTGAACTACCTCCTGAACCATTAGAATATTGTCTGCATCTATCTTATCAGGAATAAAACTAGATTGAGTGTTAAAAATAAGCACAGGCATATAATTTTTAAATTCAGAGACAATAATTTTAGTGATTACTTTGTAGCAAATATTATATTGATTAATAGTTCTAAAATAACTAACATTTTTAGGTATAAAAATTTTGGGAATAATTGTAATAAGGGCTTTGTTAACTTCATTAATATCTGTGAGTTGTTGAAAAATAGACTTCACCCAACTAAAAGAATTTTGCTAGAATACTATCACTCGTTCCATTCTCTGGGGCTTTCCAACTCCCCATATAAAAAATTACAACTTTAACTTCCTCTTGAGAGACCTCTTTTGAAATATCAGCATAATCTCTGCTAACAAACTTCGGAAAAAGATTGTAATTTGAATTCATAGGGTATAGGGTCTTGAAAAATCAACTCTCTCATCTCTTTAACTGCTTAATATCATCAATCTATTTTCCTAAATCATTTTTAAGGGCTATTATCGTATTTTTTTTTCTTCTACCATTTAGTATCTAATATTTTTATTGCCAAATTTAATGTTGCTTCTTGATAATCGTTGTCAATAGACTTCCTCTTGCACTGCAATGCTTTCATACTCCTGCGCCAGAGCTCCTTTTGGAGCTTATCAAGAAAAGGGATTCGAATTGAAGGAAGGCCTGTTGGTGAAATTTTTTCCAATTTTAATATTTCACCTATATCACCAATTTTGAGATATTTCACCATTTTTGTTTTTATATCTAAATTTTTTTCCTTTTTTCCCTCCCATTTTTATTGCTTTTTTTGTCTATAAATTCTATATTAAATGGCTATCTGAACAAAATTAATAAAAAAAATAAAGCATGAAGTAGAAACTTGAAAAGAAAAAGAAAATGAATTTAAGAGGATTACCACATAAAATAAATAAATCTATTTTTTTCTTTTAAAATATTATTAGTAATTAGTGATTAATGATCTCCACAACATACATACTCTATCAAATTTAGATTTAAAAATGTTATGTACCCTAAAATTAGTTATTAAAATCAGTCATCAATCATATATTTATATATATGTATATATATTATCCAAATTTTGAAAATTGAACTAATAATCAAATCGGTAGACCGAGAGGTTCAAAAATTTAAAAGTTCAACAGAAATTTAATTGGTATTGAACTGAATATAATAAAATAATATATTTATGTATAAATTATATAATTTTTTAGAAAAAATTAATTTTTGTGTTTTATTATTCTAAATCGATTAACCACTAAAATATCAGATCAATTTAAATTTTTTAAATTCAAAATTTAAAAAATTTTAAATTGATTAAGTAAACCTAATTAAAACCTATAAAAACCTTTTTCTTTTTTCTCACATTAATCTATCCACTTCTAACAATCACAAATTCGAAAAATATATAAAAGAACATCCATTTAATATGAAAAAGAAACATTCTAATACTTAGTAGAAGAAACATCCATATATATTAACTCATAAAAATTTTGAATTCATTCAAAGGTATTTGGCTAGATTTTGGCTAATATGCTTTTGGTTCCCTAGCTTTACTCATAGTTTTTAAATTAACATGTAATAAATACTTGTACAAAATATAATAATTATATGTATATATATTTTTTAACCTGTGTATTCAAATTATACTTGTTCTATATATTATATGTGTGTGGAAAAACTAACAAAATAGATTAAAAACTTGGTATGTTAGTAAACTGTTACTGAATAATTTGTGGAATGTAGAATTTGAAGAAATAAAATGATTAAATTTGAAACTGTATTATTCATAGTTGAGTATTTCACGTGCAAAGCAGTGTCCATTTTGGTACCTTATTAGCGTAGCTTGAAAGAGCTTTATATAAGGCGAAATACTCTTCCCAAAGAACTCAACACTTTCTTCTTCATTCTCTTCACAATCATCATAATCATTGTTACAGAGATCGACCGATGGCGCTAAAAGCAGTGGTGTATCCACAAAGCCAAGACCCATCATTTGGCTATGGAGTCAATTACAACAACTGCTACCGAAACTGGAGTAACAGCTACAATAATGAAGACCAAAGAGTAGAAACAACATACCCTGCAGAAATATGGAACAATAACAATACTACTTGTTCATCACCGCCATCAGTGTTGCCATCGTCGTGTCGTCCAAAGAGGCGAAGAGCGAAGAGCAGGAAGAACAAAGAGCAGATAGAGAACCAGAGAATGACTCACATTGCAGTGGAGCGCAACAGAAGGAAGCAGATGAATCACTATCTCTCCCTTCTCCGCTCTTTAATGCCGGACTCTTATGTTCAAAGGGTACTCTACTCCTCATTTCTTACATTTTTCAACACTACAGACACTTATTCAGATTCGTTACAACAAGTTTACATTTGAGTCCTCTTAGTTTTATCCTTGTTTTTTTTTTTTCTTTTACCATTTCAGACATAAAAAAAGATTGGTTAGATTGAATTAGTAGTGTTAAGTTTAACCAATTTATTTTAATACATTTTCTTTTTTTTTTATTTGATTTTTATTGTTTGAATAAGCTATTAAACCAACTTGATTAAACTTAGATACCAAAATAAATTGGTGAAGTAGCATGTTGGTTCTAATAACAGTACTCAAATGATAACAATTTAATAAGAACTCTTTTTATTATTGTTGGTTTTAATTATTTGTATGCGTATATGTGGGTGAATGTACTGAATAATCCAGGGGGATCAAGCTTCAATAATAGGAGGAGCTATTAACTTTGTTAAGGAGCTTGAACAGAAGCTGCAGTTTCTTGGAGCTACATATCAAGAAGGTGAAGATGGGAATAAGAAGAAGAAGAAGAACATGGCCTTTTGTGAATTCTTCACATTCCCACAGTACAGAAGAACAGCAACAGCAACAGCAACAACATCAAGCAGCAGTAGTAACAGTGAGAAATCATCATCATCAAGAACAGTGGCGGGAGAGGAGGAGTTGGGGGAAGTAGCTGCAGACATAGAAGTGACAATGGTGGAGAGCCATGCAAATGTGAAGATAAGGTCAAAGAAGAAGCCAAAGCAGCTGTTGAAGATGGTGTCTGCTTTGCACAACATGAGGCTTACAATCTTGCACCTTAATGTCACCACCACCATCAATCAACTTGTTCTCTACTCTCTCAGTCTTAAGGTAATTATTCATTTCTCTTCTTCTTTTTCTTCTTTTGTCTTATTACTTTCTTAGGAATCTTCAACAGTCTGCTTATAACTCCCTATATTTCTTCACAGAAAAGAAATAAACACAAAATATCTAAATGTTTTATTATTTTTTGGTTTTGTCTTCTACTCGATCAACATCTAGGTATTTTAAGATTTAAGATTAAAGTATATTTTTTTTATAGTTTATAATTTTTTTTAAAAAATAATCTTAATATCTAATTTTATTTAGTTTTGTTTTTAATATTCTAAATTTGTGTTAATGTTAATCTTTAGGAATAATTTTAATACAAATTAAAAACGTTAAAAAAATTAAATAAAGTTAAATATTATAAATATTTTTTTTTCAAAAAAAATACTTTAATTTAGTGTTAGAAAAACGTATTTACCTACTCTAAAAGGTGCTTATTCTCATACATAGTCAACCTATACAAAGAATATAGCGAAAAAGAGAGCAAAATATAATTTTAGCACCAAATATAACAATGCTCTACATTATGAATCTGTATAAGTATTGGCCAAAGTTTGAAAGTGAAAACGTTGTTGCAGGTGGAAGATGATTGCAAGTTGGGATCAGTGGATGATATTGCTGCAGCTGTATACCAGCTTATGAATAGCATTCAACAAGAGGCACCAATAATCTTAGCTTCAACTAATTAATAATAATAATAATAATAATAATAATAATAATAATAATTTAAGATCCAAGCATCAAGCCCTGTTAGCTTCATCACTAAATTTGGTTCTTAGATGGATCTCTCTTTTCCTTTTTCCCCTCTTTGAAGGTGTAACCAAAATTATTGCAAAGGCTATTCATCAATTTCTATTGATGGTGCCTTGATGTGGGGGCTCTTTAATTAGAAGTAGTTTAATTTAATTTGTATGTGTCTTTGTAGGCATAGGCCCTTTTGAACCTTTTTTTGTTTTAATATCAATTTCTCTTTCTCTGTCTTCTCTTTTTATCTATGGGGTACGAGTGGAGAACTTTGTGATACATATTTGTGCTTGATGCATATTTAGGTGCTTTGTCAATTCTACTTACCTTTCTTTCATAATGGGTAGGTCACATCTAATACCTATGAGCCAAGTTGTTATAAAGCACAAAATGGGAATTTTTCTCACAATAACATTAAATGAGTCACATGATAGTCTCTGAATTTTTTGCTATCATTGTGTCAAATACTAAGTCGTCCATGTATTGTTTTTCCATTTATTTGACTATTATCTTAATCTAACAAATGGATGATTATGACCAAATTAGTAAATTAAAACATTAACCCCACAAATATTGCTATTGCTTGATTCTTGCCTCCTCTTGATAATAAATAAATAAATAAACATCATCAATTCAACAGCATCTCTTACAATGTGAACAATAATACATAATAAATTTAAAGCGTAATTATTTAAATTATTTCCTAAAATTTTTAAAATTAGACATTTTAGTCCCTCAATTTTTGAAACACACAATAAAATCTCTCAAATTTAATTTCGATAAACAAATCAGTCATTAACCTTGTTTCTCCTTCAATGACAAACAAAAAATGATAATATAGAAGCATAGATTAGTACACATGGTAGTCACTTGTCCACGTGTGTAAACAAGACAAATTAATCCCTGGACTTAGGTTTAAAACTACGTCGTTTTGGAGAATACCCAAAATACAACATTTGACTCCCCTCTGTCTCTAGACTCTGTCCCCTCCCCGGTTGTCACCCTCTAAATCTCTCGTTGCATGAATTTGTTCTTTTTCTTTTTCTCGTGATTTTCTCATCCAACGGATTCTGAGTCGGATTTTAGTTCTGATCCACTTGTGTTGTACTTATCGAAAAAAAATTATAGGAAATAGTTATGGCAGAGAACACTGAACTTCAGAGACCATGGCCAACATGCTCTCCATCAGCATTCTCTGTTCTCTTTCTCTTTAGTTCTCTAACTCTGCCTACATCTATTTTTCTATCTCCTTCATCCAGATGTTGAAGACTCTCATGCCCGTCAACGTCTACTCTATCAGTGTTCTCTTCAAGAAAGAGAGTTTTAAGAACGGGACCATGGCCAACATGCTCTCCATTTCATTCGATGTCGCCATTGCTGCTTACCCGAGATCGAATTCGGCGCCTGAAAGGTTTTCCTACAACTTATGGCTATTGCGTTTGAGGCCACACGCCTTTTTCTTATCCAGATTTTGCTCAATTCAAAGGGAGTCTCGCTTAACCTTATCACCTCACTCTATTACATTGTGCCCTGCTGTCTTGTGTTCTTATCAATTTTGTGATTGATTATGGAGTACCCTTTTCTCAGGGATAATTTCAGTTTTTATCTAGATTTTGTCTTCTTTGCTCATCGAAAAGACTTTGGTTTTGACCATGAACGTTGCTGGAATGGTGAAGGACTAGCTACTAATTGCATTTTCATGGTCGATGATTAAGGATACCGTCACATAGGTGAATTCGATTGGGTATGGGTTGGCATTCTTGGGGGTTGGTGTTCTTGGTGGGAAAGGAGATAGGGGAATCATACACAGTTTTAGAACCTTATGTTTAGGGATTAATTTGCCTTATTTGCACATGTGGACAACTGGCTGTCATAAGTGTTAGTCTATGCCTCCATGTCAATATTTTTCATTTATTATTGACAGAGAACAAGACCAGGGACTAATTTTTCTATCGTAGTTAAACTTAGGAGAGTTTTTTGTGTATTTAATAAATTGAGAGACTAAAGTGTCCAATATTAAAAATCTTAGAGATTAATTTGGGCAATTATTCAAATTTAACAAGTTAGTCATTAAATTAATTAATATCATTATCATTATATTATTTTACAACAGATAGCATTTTGGCACCAAGAATGCTGACATGGATCATTATGCCACTAGTATACATACCTCTCTCTTCTTAACTTATTTTAGGAAAGTATATTCTTTAGTGCAACTAAAGGTTATTTACAATTTACCTCATCTATCAAATACCACCTTCAGTTGTATTCACTATTCCGAGTTCTAATTACATGGATATAAGAGTTCAACGAATGGGCAATGAACTCTATTTCATTGAAGGGTAGTTGGATCTACTCATATATTATGACCAACTTAATGAAATCTGGTTAAAGTTAGCTTTCTTAGGAGGAGCTTGATTTTTTATTGAACAATTGCTTCCAAGGATCTTTATAGGCCAAGTTCAAATTCTATTCCCTTTATTTATGCTTTCTATGTCTGGCAGAAAATCTTCGAAGTGAAGCTTATAATAAGATTGATTTTTTTCAATTTAAGTTTAATTTTCAAAGAATTATGTCAATATTGGAGATACAATTTTAAAGATTAGTAGTACTCTGTTTAAATTTTTTTCTTTTAAAATTTTAATAATTAAAATATTTTTATAACATATTGTGATTTTTTTCAAAAATTACTACTCTTCTGATGCGTTAATGTAATGTCATTGATGAAAATAAAGGTTAATTTAATTTTTTGGTGTGGTTATTTTATATTTTGCCGCATTACATAAATAACAAACGATGAAGCTTATTTAATTAGAGGATGGTGTGAATTTGCATAAATTCTAAATCTTTAAATTGATGACATTATTTTAATTGGTTGTTGTTTCGAAAATGATTCTAATCTATATCTGTTTAAGGTCTAAAATAGCTTATATATTATTTAAACAGTTTAGCTCTAATATTATCATTCGATTAAAGTAGTTTTAGAAAAATTTTAATTGTTACTTCAATTTATATATTACGATAATTATTTTTAGATATGTTATTTTTAAATCTTTTAATATGAATCTTTTTTCGGTTTATGAATTTATTTTTACTGGCTCCTAGTATAACTAAGGAAAAATCCAATATTTGAGTTAAGAAATATTGCTAATAGTAAATTGTACTTTTAAATTATTAATCTAACAAAAGTTAAATCCTAAAAAATACTATTAGTTGTACTAAAGAATTCTATTGACATTATAATAAAATATTATACAAAATAATTTAAGATATGACAGATATTTTAATCAATTATGTAAAGATATTGCAAAAAAATAATAAATAGTGACTTCATTTATGCATAATTTTAGATCATCAATACACAAAAACAATTCAATAAAATATTAATAGAAAGTAAGTTATGATTGTTTTTGCCTGATTTTCTTTAGTTACCAAACATTTTCGAAAACAAAATAATTACATGTATAAAATATTTTTAAGTTAATAGCTTTAATTAATGATTATAATAATAAATATATAATTATATTAATTATAAATCATTTTAATTATTAATTTAGCATTAATTAAAAGTTTGTTTTTCTATTTTAAAGCGGATTAAACCTGGCCTATACCTATTATTATTACTATTAAATGAATTCACAATTATAATTGACAACACTTTACATAATTATAATGCTTTGTATAACAATGTATTATTCTTATTATACTACTAGCTTAGTTGCATGAATGTATTATTATTTAAAAGAAAATTACCATATATTAATTAGATTATTCGCTAATCATGTATAATCAAAATTATTTGTTTTATTATACATTTTTAAAATAATAATTAAGTAGTCTAATTTTTTTATAACATACTATCAATTAGCATAAATATTAAATATGACATATTACATATAACTATTTTTATTAAAAAATAATTTTTTAAATAATATTTTTATTTTTGTAAAAAAAATTATCATGCATTTTAACAGGCTTCAGGCCAGGTCAGGCTGAATATCAGGCCAGGCCTAATATTTTATAAAGAGCCTATAACAGACTGCAAGCCAGGCTCAAGCCAATCAACTGTATAACAGGCCAGGCCTGTTAAAAGCAAAGCCTGGCCTGGCCTAACCTGTTTCCACCCCTAATATATATAATCATCACCTCTTAATATATAATAATACAAGCATGTATATAAGGAAATAAATATATTTTGATATATAAGGACATAATCCCGGATTAAATATATTAATGCAAAAATTACTATATTTAAGGAATAAAATAATAACATGTACACTGATATTAATTTAATAGCTACAATTTATATATATAATCATAATCAACATCTATTATAACATTATCATATAATAATAATTTATAAGAAAGTAATCATAGCTGCTTAATTAGAATAAAGTAAGCTATGGAATATATGTGAATTAAGCAGGAATATATGTGAATTAAATATATGCTAATGTATGTATAAAGAAATAATTATTGTGATTAACATATATTAATTCAATAATATTATTTTTTATTATAAAGTAGATCAATCATACACTACATAAAGTTATTGTTAATAAATAATGATATGAAAAGGAACCAATTATTTAAATAAAATTGTAATACCGAATTACACAGAACTTTATACTTAGTTGTAAAATAAAAATGGTGAGATATTACGACCTCTAAGATAAAATATATATGTAGATATAATTGAAAGAATGAGTAACTAAGAGCCTTGAAGAAAAGTTTAAACAAAAACCACAAAAAGAAAAGCGCATCAGTCACCTAAACGAATAACCAGATAAAAAGAAAGGGAAAAACATATGTACATAAAGAGTAGAATGCCAAAATATATAAAATATCAGGCTCCAGACTTGACCTGCGAAGTCAAGGCCGGCTGGATTATAAATACATATGTATATACAATCCCAAGAATATCCCAAAATAGAAAATCGACACCTGTTTCTCCAAGTCACCTCTAAGAGGGACAAACACCAAAATACATATAGAGGAGAATCTACATACATATATATAAAAAGCATAAATACAAAAATACAACATCTCAAAGACCAAACTTTGCTTGCATAGAAAACTCTAAACGCTCAGCGAGGTGCCTCCCGACTTGTATCTTAAAAACAACAATATATGTATAGAATGAGAACCGGGATTTTCAATATGGTAATGGTGCCAACGTAGGTAATATATAAGGTCCCAAGAAAGCCAGAGGCATCTCTAGAATTCTAACATTTAGAATTAAAATTAAAGGAACATATTAAACCAGAAATTAGGTAAATTATCTAAGGTATTCAAGTTTTAAGTCTAACTCTAACTCAACCCTTCACTTTCTGTCTCATCTAACCTTCTAAAACACCAATAGAACTACTCTCAATGTCACCTCTGCCAGTATGAGGGATCTCTTAGTTGCAAGGACATACAATACAAACAAGAAAAACACAAATATAGATAGCAAGTACAGCAGATAGGACAAATAGTAATTAATTACAGCTAAACAATTAGGCAAGCCTAAACAATATACACTCAAGTAAAACATTCAGTATGCATATGATGTATGCATGTCCTATGGCTGATGATATCATCTGTTGGTTATATAGCCAACCCGACATGTCCTGGTAGCTAACCCCGGACATTGTCTCTTTGTTACGCTCAATTATCTCAGCACATTTACTGACCATTAGAGGAAGAGTGCTCTGTCACCATCAGAGGGATTATGTGTCCTATCACCATTAGAGGGAATATGTACACTCTCACCATTTGCAACCAGAGAGAATTCATAGACATATTCATCTTTAATCATCCTCACCTCTCATTATCATAATTATTCTCGTCATACCTTAATCAAACTTATTCATCATCATCTCATAAGGTCATAGTCATCCTCTTCGAAATTTCTTCTCAATATCTACTTAACTTACTGAATATGTTCAACCTTATTTCAAAGCTTTAAAACTTGCTAACGGACCCTAAATAGGTATTATAAAGGTTTGAAAAACTTAGAAGAATGGTGGATAGCTCAAAAATAGTGAATTTTCATCAAAACAGTGGTTTTGAAGGTTTGAAGGCTTGTCGGGAAGGTAAAGCAGTCAAAATAAAACTTTTGTATAAAACAGGGCATCATGCGTATGCATCATGCATCCGTGTGCACGCACAACCCAAATTTCTTAATGTGTTCATACGTATCATATTGTGAGTATGCACGCACCAGATGACCTTCCCATGCCTATGCGTACGCATCAGGATGTGCGTACGCACAACTTGCAAATCCCCAGGGTGTGCGTACATATACCCCCCTCGTGTGTATGCACGAGGTTAACCACACACTCTAGTCCATGCGTATGCACGATAGCGTGCATACGGACGCACACTAGAATTCCTGGTTCTCTTCAACTTACCCAAATTCAGTTTTCTTGTACCTAACTTTCGACGTCTATAACTTCCCCTACAAAACTTCAATTTCCTCGATCTCTAAACCGATTTAAAGATCTTGAAATTATCTTCATTTTGAAATAAAATCCACTCAAATCCAAAATTTGATACTCAAGTTATGGACTCCCGAAGTTAGTTAAAAAATCAAATTAAGACCAAACCTCTATTTTTACCAAAACCTCAACTCAAACCAATGTTTCACACCCCAAAACTATACCAATTGTATTCAAAATAATCTCATATTCTTATCATCTCTACCACAAACTGCCAATACTCAATTTTATCACTTTTCATCCCAATGCTCAAATATCAAATAACACAATTTATTATATATCAAAATATCATCATTACTACTCATTGTCATCATCAATCATAACAATAATCAATAACCAGCATATTTTCATAACAAACTCAACATTTGCACCAAAATTTACTAAGCCTTAACAAGTTCACATATTACAACTTATCCTATGTTTAACTAGCCTAAGATTTCATGAGAACTTTAATAAATTGTTTGGTGGATTTTGTAGAGAATTTTAAGATGAACTCGTAGCCACAGACCGCTTGTCAATCGGAGCTCCGGACTGAAAGTTACGTGAAATTGAATTTTTGGAGCAAGGGTTTTATTCTTGTTTCATTTCCTTCCCCAAAACCAGCGTGTTTCACTTATCAAGAAGGGGAAGAAGAGCTGAAGCAGTTAAGGGAGGTTGAAATGGGTTGGGCCTTGGTGGCAATATGGGTGCGATTCGGTCCGTCGGCCTATTTTTGGGACAAAATCTTTAAAATTAGTGGCAAAATTTGTATTTTAATTTTTTTACATCTTCAAACTATAAAATTTAATTTCTTAATTTTTTTAAATAATAATTAATTTATTGACTAATTATTTATTAATTTCACGGGATTTACATCCCTATTATAAATTTTTTATTTTACAAATCAGCCATGCATAATTATAATGAGTTGTTCTCTAAAATAGAAGACATAAAGAGTTGTACTAACTTTGTAAACATAAGGATAGTGAATGGTGTAACTTATAATACTTTTAAGTATGTCTGCTTTGCTCTTGAATTGTTTTAAGATGATAAAGAGTTCATAGATGCTTTAAATGAAGTAGGTACATGGGCATCTGCATCATATGTGAAGAGGCTATTTATAATTTTACTGGTATCAAATAGTTTTTCTAGACCTGACTTTGTTTGAGAAGACTATTGGCCTCAAATTTTAGATGATATTCTGGATAAACGTCGAAGGATTTGAACATGAATGGTATAACCTTATTATCTTATTTTTGTATTTCATAACTTCAAAGTATATTTTATGGTTAGATATAGTTTGTTAAACTAACTTTTTTTTTAAATTGTGATAGATTAATGTTTGATGAGAAAATCAAGAATTTTGCATTGTCAGACACAGAAGAGATCATATATTCTTATGAAAGGAGTTTGAAAGAATATCCTCCAATGCTAATTCCTTCTTATAGTAACTACTCATTGTAGGATGGGAGACTAATAATGAGGAATTCATGTGTGACAAACTTCAATTAGATACCTTAACATCATAGATGTTGTGCATAGTCACTATGGAACAAAAAAAAAGCTTATGACACAATTATGAAGGTTGTGAACAAATCAGAGGGGGATTTTTTTTCCTTTATGGTCAAAGTGGTTGCGATAAAATGTTCATTTTCAGCTCGATATCATCCAAGTTAGGATAGAGGGTAAAATAGTGCTTAATGTGGCTTCCAGTAGAACAGTCTTGCTTCTCCTACCAAACGATATGACTACACACTCTATATTCAAAATACCTTTAATTGTAGATGAATATTGTACATGCAATATCTGATAGGGTTTGTCCCCTCCTAAATTGTTGATAAAGACAAATTTAATAATTTGGAATGAGGGTTATTATGAGGCATACATGAGATGTTTGAGAGATATTATAAGGCACACAGGAATTTCTAATGGCAAGCATCCATTCAAGAGAAGGCAGTTGTACTCGGTGAAAATTTTACACAAATATTGCCTATAATACATGCAGCCATAAATTCTTCATACCTTTAGGAGTCTCCTGAAGTTTTACGACTATCAAGGAACATAAGGCTAACTATTAGATGTGAAAATAGAAACCAACAAAAAATTAAAGAATTTAGTGATTGATTGTTAAAAGTTGGTGATGACCTACTAGAAGACACATTAGATGGAGAGTCAGTATTGAGATTGTTATAGATATGATAGTTCTATATCACTGCAAGAAATTTGCTTAGTATTATTAGATTTACCAGCGGAATAACGAATAAAATCTGTTGACAAATTTGTTACTGTCGGGTTTTGCGTCGGATATAATCTGACCATAAACTCCTCGCCGGTAACAAATTACTGGCGGATTTTAGCATAAAGGTTGAAAAAATCTCCTCATGGTTACCTCGGATAATATCTGACGATAACTTTGATGCCACGAGTTATGATTTTACACCACGTTACTGTCAAATTTATCTGATGGTACATCCAATTTTAACTTTATTTTTTCAAAATTAAATTGAATATATGTTACCGCGGATTTCTTTGACAAAAAATTTGATGGTAGCTTTAATTTTTTTTATTTTTTTCCCAAACTTGGTAAACTCCAATATTCAACAATTAATAGTCAAATCCTAATTAGTAAAAATAAGTAGTAATTTATCTAAAAACAATGATCTATATATACTGTGAAATATCAAGTGTACAGAATAAAAACACAAAGCAATAAAATGCTGTCAAACAAATAAAAACAAGTCCCTAATGACTATGGGTCCTGTCAGGCTCGATGCGACCTCTTGGCTTTGTCTTTACCACAACTACCCAACTAGACTTGCATGATCCCGTATAAGGCAAATAGTATACTTGCCATACATTTTGAGGTAGAATAAAAATATCGTAATGCCTATATTTCTTAGTCACATCTACTTCAGTGATATTGTAGTCCTTGTGCTTTGATGCCCCTAATTGTGTACTTGGATCATACCACTCACATTTAAATACACACATCTTGTATGTAGTGCGACAAAGATACTAACGAGCGGATATTTTATACGCTTTTTGGAATCATTTTCATATAGTTTTTGTTATACTTTGTTTAAGTTTTATTATATTTTCATAATTTTTAGTGCAAAATTCATATTTTTGGATTTTACTTTGAGTTGTTGTGTTTTATGACGATTTCATGTATTTTCTACCTAAAATTGAGGAGTTTTAGCAAAGTCTGATTCAGAGATAGAGAAAGGATTATAGATGCTGTCAGATTTTGACCTCCAAGCACCTGAAAGAGCATTTCTGGAGCTACAGAAGTCCAAATAGTGTGCTCTCAATGGATCTAAAAAGCTAACATCCAGGGCTTTCTAGAAATACATAATAGTTTATACTTTGCTTTAGAAATGAAGGCCCAAAACTGGCATTCAACGCCAGCCACCAACCTCATTCCTAGCGTCCAACGCCAAAAAGGGAGTAGCTGGCATCCAATGCCTATTCAGGAGTCCAAAGCTAGCATCCAACGCCCTAGAGGGAGTACCAACTCGTGGCTTCACTCAAGCTCAGCCCAACACTCACCAAGTGGGCCCAAAAGTGGATTTTCGCACTACAAGACTAGTTTATCTTATTTCTGTAATCCTTAGTTACTAGGTCATTATATATAGACAAGAGTTCAATCTTCTAGAGAGCCCTTGCCCACTCTACACGTTTTACATTTCTTTTGTACAGTATGAGTCACTAACCTCCTAGGTTAAGGTTAGGAGCTCTGCTGATTCTTATGGATTAATAATAACACTATTTTATTTTAATCTATGCTTGATTCCATTCTAAGATGTATCTTCGTTCTTCATCCTAATGAATTGGGAGCATAACTTGAGTAGGATCACCAAGGGCATAACTGCTAGAGCTTCACCACCATTCAAATTGGATGACCGCTGACCTAGCGTTTGATCTGAAGTAGCGGAGATTAATGACCGCTGACCCGACATCAATCATTTATAGCCTGCCATGAAATTGGAGTAGATGGTGAGAAAAGTTGATCCAAAAGGAAGAAGCATCTCCGAAGCCTGAACTGTTCTCTCATAATTGATTTCACACCTATCTAGGAACATTTTATTTATTTATCTGTTTTATGCGTTTTTCACAACAACTATCATCTTTTCTATCCACCTGACTAAGATCTATAAGGCAACCATTTCTTGCTCAAACCAACAATCTCCGTGGGATCGACCCTCACATACCTGAGGTATACTTTGATGACCAGGTGTACTTGCCGGTCTATCTATGTGAATATTACGGAGCCAATTTCGTGCACCAAATACTCTAATTGAATTATATGGTGCAACACACCATACCAATCAGAATAGCTACTGCCTGCATTATAAGAACCCGCGTTTTCATGTTAAAACCATTTTATAAAATAATTTTAGCGCCTGGAATAGATTCAAAATTTAGAAGTTTTAATTTGAAAATAAAAATGTGAAATTTGATTTTAGTAAATTTTTTTGAGTTGGAAAATGTACCTTTTCAAAAAGATTTTTGAAAAAATGCGTATTGGCGCTTAAGTTGGCAGTACCGGCTCTAGACTGTCCAGTACCGCGTATTTTGGAAAATAATATTTTGAAAAATTGATTTATTATTTTGAAAGAATAAAAATAATTTAGAATCGAAGACCGGACACTAATCTTAAAGGTTTTGGTCCAAAGTGGGCCAAAGGGACCTAAAACGCTAACGGGTTGGACCGGACCCAAACTGGGCCCAAGGTCCAACATATATAGGCTCATTTAATGAACATTTAATGAGCCCTTCCTTTCTATCTAAGTTTTTTTGGTAAGAAATTGAAGCTCACACCCGAGTTTTCTGCCCTAATTTTCTGCACAGTTTGAGTTTAGTTCTTGAGCAAGTTTTGTGGTTTTACTTGTTTGGGTGATCTCTAGTAGCAGGTAAATATTAGATTTTACCCCTAATCTTGTTGGGTAAGGTAAGGTTTCACTAAACCCTCTTGGTTTGGTTGTTTTATGGTTTCTAGGTTTTGATTTTGGTGATATATGCGTTGTTAGTTTGAGCCTTGGTGTTTGTTGGAGTTGGTTGAGGCTTTGGATCAAGCTTGGTGGCTTTGTTTTGATGTTAGGAACGTTTTGGGAATTGGCCAGGGTATGGTTTCGGTTTCCTTTATGTAATATGTAATGTTTCTGGACACTTAGGCTCGTTGACCTTAAGATAGGATTGGATATGGTTGATGTATGACCACTTATATGTGATTGATGTTTATCGTTGATGGTTGTTGGTGTTGAGAAATGTGATGATGAATAATTAATTTTTGTGGGTGAGAGTGATTGTGGAGAAGTATTTGTGTTAATAATGAATTATGATGTTGATTGATGTGGGTGAGTGTGTATGTTGATATTGGTAACATGAATGTTGATCTTGATAACCAATGTTTGAAGATGTGGGTTTTATGAGATTAATATGAGAAATTATAGTGGTTGATGTTGTTGTTGATTGAATATTATTATGAAATTTGATGAGGAATGTGTGAATATGTGTTTATGAGGGATTGAGGATTTTTGAGTGCTATGGTTGTTGAGAGTTATTGGTATAGTTGGCGGTTCATTGAAGATATGGATAGATTGATGATTGGTGAGTGTGTTGGTGGATAATTAATTTTAATGTTAGATGTATTTGATGTTGGTGATTGAGGATAGTGAAATGTGAATTAGGTTGGATTTGTAACTGTTGAATGGTTTAGAAGGTTGTGTGATTGAGCAAATGGTTGAAGTAGTGTTTGGTATGAATGTTGGTCTGTTTTAGTATGGTTGATATGTGATTGAATTGGTTTTGGATTGAGATTTGGTTAAAAGTTGAGTTTTTGAGATTTGGGTAAAAATGGAATTTTAGTGAACCTTGTCTGATCATAATTTTTTCCTTGGTTTTAAAAATTTGTTGAGTTTGGTTTAGAATTAAAGATCTTTGAAAACCCTTCGATTTGATATAAAGTTTGTAAAATTTGGAATTTTGTAGAGGAAGTTATGATCATTCAAAGATTGGTGTTGAAATATGAAATTCTGCAGAGTTGCAGAATTTCAGGATTTCTGATATGTGCGCACGCACAACTTCGTGCGAACACACAACCCTGCGAAAATGTTATTCTGTGCGGATGCACAGGCCTGTGTGTACACACAGGCAGGGAAGGGTGTACTGCTTGCAGCGTTAGCACAGCTTGTGCGCGTGCACATCAATGAAGAATTACGACCTGTGCGTACACACAGCCCTGTGCGCATGCACAAGTCGGGAAGGGTCATCTGTTGGTGGTGCTTGCACAGCTTGTGCGAGTGAACAGGCTTGTAAAATCTATTATCTGTGCGTACGCACACCCCTGTGCATACGCACATTTTGAAATTCTTCCTGGGCGTGCGCACGCACACTCCTGTGCGTACTCACACACCCTGTTTTGCAACTTAAACTTTGTTTTCAACTTTTTCACCTTTCCAACAAGGTTGTAAGCTTCTATAACACCATTTTAAGGTTTTTGGGCTTAATTTATGAGTATGAGGACGAGGTAAAAGTCGTAGGAGAATTTTATTGGGTTTTACGTTAGAAGTTAGCAAACTGAGGTGTAGATTTCTGGTGTACTGAGAATGGGTATGGTGGAGTGAGAAAGGAGAAATAGAGGTGTAGGTTTCTGGTGTACTGAGAATGGTATGGTAGAGTGAGAATGGCGGATGGTACTGGAAGTGAGGAACTGATGGACTATGAATCCGGAATGGGATTGCTTAAGATGAGCTTGGGAAATATGAATGCTTAAGGGTGTTGATGGGAGAGATGATGGTTCTGATGAGTTGAGGACTCCTAGAATAAAATGAGGATTTTGATGAATGTTAAGAGTGTGCCAGGCATATCCTTGGAATGTTGAGAATTAATTATTGAAAGTGGATTGAGATGAGAAATGGTAATGACTGGTAATGAATTGAGGTAATGGACTTGTTGGACATGAAAAGTGTACCAGGCACTATATCCTTGGAATGATAGTGTGCCAGGCACTATATCCTTGGAATGATTTGTGATGAGTTATATGTGTCGTTGTTTTCCTTCTCTGCCATAAGAGTGTGCCAGGCACTGTATCCTTGGATTGAGCATGCAAGTGGGCCAACCACTATATCCTTGGAACGATAGTAAGCCAGACACTAAATCCTCGGAACAAGAGCGGGCCAGGCGCTATATCCTCGGAAGTAGCAGAAAGGCGACATCCGAAAGGATGTGTCGGGTTGGCATTCATAGACTGACAAGTGATATCACGAGCCAATTGGATAGGCATTCATCATATGCATCTCTTATGTGCTTGCTTGCTTTGACTACTTGGGTTTGCCTACTTGTATAATATGCCTACTTGCTTCTTGAATTACTTGCTATATATGATTATTACCTGTGTATTACTTGCTTGCATTAATTGTGATTGGCTGGAGCTGAGGAGGTTAGGTAGGCGGTGGCAATGGGTCGCACGGAGGTTAGGGTGGTGAAGACTGTGGGATACAGCGGTGTGATTAGTAGTAGTTTGGATTCCCCTAAGTTTAGATAACCCGGTTTATGGTTTAAGTTCCTGATTTGTTTATTTATTTTGTTCTAAGCTTGAATATCGGTTTGGTGTGAAGTTCTAGGATTGCCTTCGGCATCCCAGAGCCTTACATCTTACATCATTTGACATTGTTACCAAATTGAGAACCTATGGTTCTCATTCCATACTTTGTTGTTGTTTTTCAAATGCAGGACGTAATCTACTTTGGTCAGATTGCGGATATGGTGACAGAGCGGAGTATGGTTCCTCCTTGGTTTATTTCTATTTTATTTTGTTGTAGTTACTCTCACATATTTTGTATAATTATCTTTATGGCCTTAGAGGCTTATTTGAGAGAATAGTTGTATAAGCTATTTTTAACTCCAAAACTTTGTATGTCTGTATATACTAGTCGGCTTAAACTCCGCAAGCTGCGGCTAGTCCCCTATGATTATTATACTATTATATCTATATATATTCCATTCTTTCGCATATATATCTTGTATCTTATGCATTAGCTTCGTGTGAACTTTTCGCACTTTTGTAATCCTATTTTTGAACTTAATCCTTCATCAGGCTTCTAGAATATATTATTTCCTTCTACATATAAATATCTATAAGCCTTAGGATTGTCGTAACCTGTGATTAACCTTTGCTTTATGGCTAAAGGTAAGGCTTAGGGTAATTGGGGTGTTACATTTAGTGGTATCCGAGCGGTTCGTCCTCGTGAGCCTGAGGGATGGACCGATTATGCTTCATTGCATACTCTGGGTCATTTTTCTTTTGTGTTATTTAGGATATCTACTTGATATGCATAGCATGCTTGTTTGTGAGTGTCTTTAGGTATAATTGAAGCACTGAGCTTGAGATATTGAGACTGATCACCCTGATATCAGTTTTTTGGTGTGGAAAGAAAATCCGAATGGCAACTCACGGATGAGGTCGATCATGTTAGCAGAGAGATAGTGAGGATGACAAGCTTAGTTAATGTGTTTTGAGCTCAACTTGTTCAAGAAGACAAGTCCGTGGAATTTGCGTCATATCAGTTGATGGGTGTGGCTCATTGGTAGTGGCAACGGAAATAACGACGGATGCTTTCATGGTTTTTAACTATGATTTTCAGTTTTTAACTGGTATGGTCTTGAATTTCGTTGAAGAACTTTTAAAGTTTAAAATGATTTTGAAATTTGGTTTGGGACTTTGGTTTCGAACTTTGGTTTGAATGATTTGATTTTGAAAGTAAGTCAGAATTTTGATTTAATGATATGATTTAAAAGAAAAAGTGAGTTTTAAGATTTTCTTGATTTGTGATTTTGGTTTATAAGTTATCTTATCAACAAGGATTCAAATTGAAAGGTTTTTATTTAAGAAAATCGTGACTTAAATTCATCGACTTTCGAGTAAATGATTTTTTACTCTTTTTTTAGAGAGCTTTAACAATGTATGGGTTTTAGAAGGAACTTGTTTTGAAAGGTAAAAATCGATTTTTGTTTTAAAGAAAATTTTGGATTCTTGATGACGATGAATCAGAGTGACGCAGCGGAAGGCGAGAGGAAACATTGACACAGTAGAACACTTTGAGGAGAATATATCGTGTAACTCAGACTTTCAAGGGCAAAAATCTTTTAAGAAGGGGAGGATGCAAGAACCTGCATTTTCACGTAAAATCGTTTTATAAAATAATTTTAGTTCCCGGAATAAATTCAAAATTTAGAAGTTTTAATTTGAAAATAAAAATGTGAAATTTGATTTCAATAAATTTTTCTGAGTTGGAAAATGTACCTTTTCGAAAAGATTTTTGTAAAAATGCATACTGGCACTTAAGCTGGCAATACTGGCTCTAAACTGTCCAGTACTGCGTATTTTGAAAAATAATATTTTGAAAAATTGATTTACTGTTTTGAAAGGAGAAAAATAATTTAGAATCGAAGACTGGACACTAATCTTAAAAGTTTTTGCCCAAAGTGGGCCAAACGGATCTAGAATACTAACGGGTTGGATCGGGCCCAAACCGGACCCATGGTCCAACATATATACGCTTATTTAGTGAGCATTTCAGCCCATTCTCCCCCATTTTTGAAGAGAGAGGCGCGGATTAAGAGAGAAGGGAGAAGGAAGGGGAGGACACTATTCACCTCCACCTTCCAAGAGCCATAACTTTTTATCCGGAGCTCTGATTGATGAGCCGTTTACGACCACGCGAAGCTCTTGATGAGCTCCTTCATATTTAAGTTTTTCTGGTAAGAACTCAAAGCGCACTCCCTAGTTTTAAGCCCTAAGTTTCTGCATATTTTGGGTTTAGTTCTTGAGCAAGTTTTGTCGTTTTGCTTGTTTAGGTGATTTTTAGTAGTGGGTAAATGTTAGATTTTACTCCTTATCTCGTTGGGTAAGGTAATGTTTCACTAAACCCTCTTGGTTGGTTGTTTTGTGGTTTCTAGGTTTTGATTTTGGAGATATATGTGTTGTTAGTTTGAGCCTTGATATTTGTTGGATTTGGTTGAGGCTTTGGATCAAGCTTGGTGGCTTCGTTTTGATGTTAGGAACGTTTTGGGAATCTGTCAAGGTATAGTTTCGGTTTTTTTTATGTAATATGTAATATTTTTGGACACTTAGCCTAGTTAACCCTAAGATAGGATTGGATATGGTTGGTGTATGAACAATTATACGTGGTTGATGTTAAT
Organism: Arachis duranensis; assembly: GCF_000817695.3. NCBI lineage: Eukaryota > Viridiplantae > Streptophyta > Magnoliopsida > Fabales > Fabaceae > Arachis > Arachis duranensis. The sequence continues at coordinate 37,039,930 of NC_029780.3, forward strand.
TGTTGATGGTTGTTGGTGTTGAGAAATGTGATGATGAATAATTGATTTTGTGGGTGAGAGTGATTGTGGAGAAGTATTTGTGTTAACAATGAATTATGATGTTGATTGATGTGGGTGAGTGTGTATGTTGATATTGGTAACATGAATGTTGATATTGATAACTATTGTTTGAAGATGTGGATTTTATGAGATTAATTTGAGGAATTGTAGTGGTTGATGTTGTTGTTGATTGAATATGATTATGAAAGTTGATTAGGAATGTGTGAATATATGTTGATGAGGGATTGAGGATTTTTTATTGCTATGGTTGTTCAGAGTTATTGGTATAGTTGGCGGTTCATTGAAGATATTGATAGATTGATGACTGACGAGTGTGTTGGTGGAGAAATAATTTTAATGTTAGATGTATTTGATGTTGGTGATTGAGGATAGTGAAATGTGAATTAGGTTAGATTTGTAATTGTTGAATGGTTTAAAAGGTTGTGTGATTGAGCAAATGGTTGAAGTAGTGTTTGGTATGAATGTTGGTCTGTTTTAGTATGGTTGATATGTGATTGAATTGGTTTTGGATTGAGATTTGGTTAAAAGTTGAGTTTTTGAGATTTTGGTAAAAATGGATTTTTAGTGAACCTTGTCTGATCATAATTTTTTCCTTGGTTTTAAAAATTTGTTGAGTTTGGTTTAGAATTAAAGATCTTTGAAAACCCTTCGATTTGATATAAAGTTTGTAAAATTTGGATTTTTGTAGAGGAAGTTATGATCATTCAAAGATTGGTCTTGAAATATGAAATTCTACAGAGATGCAGAATTTCAGGATTTCTGATATGTGCACACAGAGAACTTCGTGCGGACACACAACCCAGCGAAAATTTTATTCTGTGTGGACGCACAGGCAGGGAAGGGCGTATTGCTTGCAGTGTTAGCACAGCTTGTATGCATGCACATCAATGAAAAATCATGACCTGTGCGTATGCACAGGCCTGTGCGCAAGCATAAGTCGAGAAGGGTCGTCAGTTGGGGGCGCTCGTACAGCTTGTGCGAGTGAACAGGCTTGTAAAATCTATTATCTGTGCGTACGCACACCCCTGTGCGTACGCACACTTTGAAATTCTTCTTGGGTGTGCAAGTCGGTAAGAGTCGTCTGTTGGGGGTGCTCGCACAGCTTGTGCGAGTGAACAGGCTTGTATAATCTATTATCTCTGTACATACGCACACTTTGAAATTCTTCCTGGGCGTGCACACGCACACCCCTGTGCATACGCACACGCCCTGTTTTGCAACTTAAACTTTGTTTTCAACTTTTTCACCTTCCCAACAAAGTTGTAAGCTTCTGTAACACCATTTAAAAGCTTTTAGGCTTAATTTATGAGTATGAGGATGTGGGAAAAGTCATAGGAGAATTTTATTGGGTTTTACATTACAAGTTAGCAAACGGAGGTGTAGGTTTCTGGTGTAGTTAGAATAGGTATGGTGGAGTGAAAAAGGCAGAACGAAGGTGTAGGTTTCTGGTGTACTGAGAATGGGTATGGTGGAGTGAGAAAGGCGGATGGTACTGGAAGTGAGGAACTGATGGACTATGAGTCTGGAATGAGATTGCTTAAGATGAGCTTGGGAAATATGAATGTTTTAGGGTGTTGATGGGGGAGATGATGGTTTTGATGAGTTCCTAGAATAAAATGAGGATTTTGATGAATGTTAAGAGTGTGCCAGGCACTATATTCTTGGAATATTGAGAATTAATTATTGAACGTGGATTGAGATGAGAAATGGTGATGACTAGTAATGAATTGAGGTGATGGACTTGTTGGACGTGAAAAGTGTGACAGGCACTATATCCTTGGAATGATAGTGTGCCAGGAACTATATCCTTGGAATGATTTGTGATGAGTTATATGTGTTGTTTTTTTCCTTCTCTGCCACAAGAGTGTGCCAGGCACTATATCCTCGGATTGAGCATGCAAGTGGGCCAGACACTATATCCTCGGAACAAGAGCGGGCCAGGCACGATATCCTCGGAAGTGGCAGAAAGGCGACATCCAAAAGGATATGTCAGGTTGGCATTCATAAACTGACAAGTGATATCACGAGCCAATAGGATAGGCATTCATCATATGCATCTCTTATGTGCTTGCTTGCTTTGACTACTTGGGTTTGCCTACTTGTATAATATGCCTACTTGCTTCTTGAATTACTTGCTATATATGATTATTACCTGTGTATTACTTGCTTGCATTAATTGTGATTGTCTGGAGTTGAAGAGGTTAGGTAGGCGGTGGCGATGGGATCACACGGAGGATAGGGTGGTGAAGGCTGTGGAATACAACGGTGTGATTAGTATTAGTTAGGATTTTCCTAAGTTTAGATAACCCGGTTTATGGTTTAAGTTCCTGATTTATTTATTTATTTTGTTCTAAGCTTGAATATCGGTTTGGTGTGAAGTTCTAGGATTGCCTTCGGTGTCCCGGAGCCTTACATCTTACATCATTAGAAACTGTTACCATACTGAGAACCTATGGTTCTCATTCCATACTTTGTTGTTGTTTTTCAGATGCAGGACGTAATCTACTTCAGTGAGATTGCGTATATGGTGACAGAGCGGAGTATGGTTCCTCCTTGGTTTATTTCTGTTTTACTTTGTTATAGTTACTCTCACATCTTTTATATAATTATCTTTATGGCCTTAGAGGCTTATTTGAGAGAATAGTTGTGTAAGCTGTTTTTAACTCCAATATATATATATATTCCATTCTTTTGCATCTATATCTTGTATCTTATGTGTTAGCTTCGTGTGAACATTTCGCGCTTTTGTAATCCTGTTTTTGAACTTAATCCTTCGTCAGGCTTCTAGAATATATTATTTCCATCTACGTATTAATATGTATAAGCCTTAGGACTGTCGTAACATCTGACTAACCTTTACTTTATGGGTAGAGGTAAGGCTTAGGGTAATTGGGGTGTTACATGCATTCCCATGAACCAGACTCCCGTGTGATCTATTTTCTTTCCCACCGACTATTTAAAGAATGAAACCAATATCCATTAACATTCTATATCGGGTAACTTGTGCCCTTATTCTTTGGAAGCCAACTAAGTGTAACTAGTTCCCAATCTATTGTGTCAGTTAGATGCACTCTGACGTATTCTCTGAACCAATGTAATAAATTATTTAGTGATGTATCAAGATTTGTTTCTTAGAATAACCTATAATATAATAAGACAAAAAATGAAATTTCAGTATACCAAAATTTTGATTAGATGAAAAAGTTATTATCTTAATTACTAATTGCAATATTTATGAAAACTTAAAAAACTCACCCTAGGTAAGGTCAAACCTGGTCACAGTTAAGCAATACATATAGATGTGCAGCATCGATTTCCTTTTTCTCTAACCAAAATTCACAACTCCTTCATAGATGCTAGCCTCAATCACAACTCCTTCATAGATGTTAGCCTCAATCTGAGCTCCGTTCTTCACGGTGCGCTTGAATGTCCCAATCACCCACTCAAAAGGCTACATCCCCCTACATTGGACCGGCCCACACACTTTTGCTTCGTATGGCAGGTGGATTGCTAAGTATTCCGTAACATCAAAAAATCATGGTGGGAATATCCTCTCCAACTTACAAAGTATGATGATGATGTTCTTCTCCATTACTGTGTGATCATTAATGCTAAGTTTTGTAGAACATAACTTCCTAAAGAACTCCCTTATTTCTACGAGAGGTTTCTATATGTTAGTAAAAAGTTCTCTAAACGCAATAGAAAGCAATGACTCCATGAAGACAAGACAATCATACATCTTCAACCCAGTAAGCCTACCCTGTGAGATGTTTGCGCACCTATCCAAGTTATAGGCGTAATCATCAGGGAACATCAATCCCCTAATCCACCTACAAATATTTTTTCTTTGGTCATTTGTTAGAGCGAACATTGCCTTTGGTTTAGCCCATCAACAATTTTCAAGTCTCTTTAGGCTCAGATTTGACCACCTGCAAATGTCCACCAAGTCTAACATTACCTTATCATTATCCTTTGTACGCTCATTGTCCATTACCATGTGTATGATATTATCAAAATATACCTTGCCCCATTATCGACGATCCTTGGGATTTTGCTGATATGATGCCAAACTTGCAAGCCACTAAACCTCATGGGTGCCTCTTGTTCTTCAGTTTTATTCTTCCTAAACAAGTCGTTGTTGCATCAAAAAAGATGATCAATATCAAGAAACCTTCAGTGACAATTAAACCACGAATTCTTACACCCATTCATCAACTAAAATATCTGTGTATCCTCCATACAAATGGGACAGGTCATTCTGCCCTTAGTGGACCAACCCGACAACATCCCGTCTGCAGAAAAGTTGTTAAGGCTCTACATCAGCGTAACGTATAGTTGGAAATTTGTTTTCTTTGAAATATCATACGTTTCTACACCATCAATTCACAACTCCATTAATTCATCCACCAAGGGTTGCGAGAAGACATCTATTTTGGCCTTTGGAATGCTTGGACCAAGTATGATACAAGTTAAGAACATATATGGGTTCTTCATGCACATTTTGGAAAGTAGGTTATAAGGAGTCACCACAATAGGCCAACAAGAATATGCATTAATGAAGTTGGAGTTCGGTACAAATCCATCAGAGTATAAAGCTAATATAACATTTCTAGGCTCACTCGCAAATGTAGGGCAGACCTGATCAAAGTGCTTCCAATCATCTTTGTGTAACAGGTGAGTCAAAAAAACCATCATCTCTCTTGTTGTTACTATGCCATGTCATGTCAAGGGCAAAACTTATCAATGCATAAAATTGTTTTAGCCTAGGGATTAGGGACAAGTAATGCATCTGCTTGTTTGGAATTCTCTTTTTTCGCCATTTACCAATCTGTTCTCTCTCAACCTGAAATCTCGGTGCATCAAAAACTCTACAAGTAGTTAGGTCTATGTTCTCTTTGTAACACATCATACAACCATTCAAACAACAATTGATTTTCACCGTATTCAACCCTAATTTTGAAACTAACTTCGTTGCTTCATAGTGACTTTAGGAGATGCCAATAGTCCTAATAGGTACTAATTCGTTGTAAAGGGTGGCCCACTGATCAAAAGACTTTTGGATATGATTTGACTCAGACTTAATACTCATCATTCTAACACAAGAAGATAGTTTCAAATAAACGCACCTATTGAACAAAGGTTTCGCAGTAGATTCTAACAGATGATAAAATCTCTTTGCCTCCAAGTTAGGCTCTTACTCAACATCTTCCATATCGATAACCCAATTGCATCAAACACCATTTCATTGTATCTCTCTTGATTACCCTAGCAATTCATTTCTTCCATATTTAGTTTTCTAACCACTCGAACTCTCATTGATCAACCCACAGGCCTATTAGAAATCGAGACAGACCGGTTGATTCCCTGCTCATCCACTTCTCCATGTTTCGTCCACATCCAATACCCATCCTTGAACCCATTACGATAGAGGTAGAGTATTATCTTTGAAGGTCCTAACCACTTAGTCAATCGACACTTATAGCATGGACACCTAGAAATCGCTTAGATTCTAAATGGTTCCATGTTGAAGATATACGCAACAAACTTGTCAACTCCTCCAATGAACTCAGGTTTTAACCCACTCTATCCACCATTATTCCTTTCATACATCCACAGACGATGACTTGTAATCATTTTTCCACATACACCATAGAATTTAACCAACAATAAAACTTATTAGATTTTTTAGAAAATTTAGCAGAGTTTCTTTAATAATTAGCATCTCCCACAAAGTCCAATTATTATTTTTTCATAAACCAAACATGTTTCAAATAATTTAAATAAAAATTCGGCATAGCTTCTACTTAATTCAAAGACATCCACTAAATAAATTTATCACTTTTGCACAAATAAGAACAACTACGCATTTAATAAAATAATAAATCCTAGTCGTTCTAGTGTGCAATCCCTTATTACTCCACAATTTTCCAGCAAACAAGGGTTTCAAGAAGGCAATACTATACAACCTTCTCCTACTTTCGTCCTAGCTAAAACTCTATCTTAGGAAAAGTAGGTCTGGCATAAAACTTATACAATTCAATATACTCGGAGATAAAAAATCAACCTGAAATATGATTACACATACTACGAAAGATGCGAACTCCAATTGACCTCAGAGAAAATAGCAATGTCCAATTAAAAAAAGATAACTTATTAAATTCATAAGGTAAAACTAATTCAAAAACTAATTTGAAAGGAATAAATATAACTCAAAAATGCAATTAATTGAAACCTAACTCTAATTAACAAAATTAACAACTTTCATACTAAAAGTAAATGATATAATTACAAACTCTAATCTTCCAACAAGTCAAGCACTCCTAATTTCACCCTATCTAACCTACCCTAATATTATTTAATTTCTAATTAGACTAAATTATCATAACAACTACACACTTCATTAAACAAATTTAATAAAATACCTAACAAAATCCTAAACTAAAAAAAATCTGAAAAAATAAAAAAACTATAGAAAAGTTACATTTGATGGTGAATGTATGATGGTAGAAGCGTGGTGGTGTCAGAAGGCAGCAATGATGGCAACAAGGTGACTTCCTCCGATGGGAACAAACACTAACAGCAACGGTGGCAACATTTCCAACAACAATGAGGACAACATGTAGAGACGGTGATGGCGACAGCTTCAGAGAGATGATATAGAGGAGAAAAGAAGAGAGAGAAAAGAGATAAAGTTTGCAAAAGTGAGGGGGGAGGATTTTATGTTTGAATTTTATTCTAATTTTACCATCGGATTTACCATAAAAAAATCTGACGGTGAATCATTCATCGTCGCATATACGCAGTGTTTCACCAAACTGTGTTATCTTTTGAAAAATTTGGCGTAAAATCTGACGCTATGTGTGGCGCTAATGATAGAAAGTTTCATGCCACCGATTATCGTTGGATTTAGTAATGGAATTACTATGTCGATGGTAATTTTTTTGTCAGACAAATTTTCAGTCGTATCTGTCAAAAAATCTGACGCTAACGTCCGACAGTAAATATGACGATATTTAGCATTTTTCTTGTAGTACCCTAAGTTAATCATGAAAGCACCATTTATATGAAATTTTATTAAATATTATCTATGAAAATGTCTCGTATAAAACTAAACCCTATTTTTATGATTTGAGTTCATACTATTAAATCATCTTAAAATATGATAAATTAAATTGAACTTAATGCGTCTAAAATATTTCCTATTATCTAATATTTGAGTTGAATCAATCCCCTATCAAATTAAACATAACCCAATTAAACATAACCCATTAATCAAAGCTCAATGTAACAATCATAGTATGCATATCTTCCTGGCATGGCAGTAGCGACGACGGTACGGTGCTGGAGAAAACAATGCGGTAGTGGTGGTGACGGCACGGTAACCAAACTAAATGGTGGTTCAAAAAGTGGGTTAGGATTTTTTTATTAAAAAAAGGATGGAATAGGGAGAGGGATAAGGGCAACCTACTTGGACGGTGGAGAAGAGACATAGCTTTGACGATAGAAGAAATAGCAGCGGCAGCGACATCTCTTTTGACGACGACAGAGACAGAGAGAGCAACTCTGTTTGAGTCGATAAAACAGAATCCATGCAATTTCATGTAGTCTTTGGAGGAGAATATAGGTGGCCGACGCTGGCGGAAGGTGTCCTGAGGAGAAAAGAGAAAGACGAGTGGTATTTCCGAAAGTGAGAGGGGAGGGCCGTGCGTTTTGAGTTTATTTCACTTTTACGGTCGGACTTACCAGCGGATAAATCTGACGGTAACTAATTCCAGTGCACCAAAATGCAATGTCAAACTAAATAGGTTTACTGGCGGATAAATCTTACGGTAAATCTGCCTTTAGTATTTGCGCCTATTCTTTTATTTTTTCTCCAATAGTTACCGGCAAATTTACCTTTGGAAATGCAAATCTGCCGGTAATGATTTCTTTGACGAATTTATTGTGATGACTGCCGATAAATTTGTCGCTAATGTGCGACGCTAAATTTGACAAAAAAAATTTGATGGTATTCAGCATTTCTCTTATAGTGTATTCTGAATATGCATTTGATAAGTTTATCGACTTTGTCTTCCTTAGTGCATAGCTATTTGTCAAGCAATCACTTTAATTATCGAACAATAGTAGCGTCGATCTTAAACATTATTGACAAGATAAATAGTCAGCTACTGTGAATATTTCTCGGTGATGAAGAGATGTATCTTAGTTCAAACAATCTTTATATTGAAGAGGGTAATATAAAAGCCACTTGGAATTCTTTGATTTAGACGTATTGAATGCTCTTAATGGTTTTGGTCTTCTACCTCATAATCTTACACTTAAGATTGGTATTCTGGTAATGCTACTTAAGAACATTGCCCAGTCAAATGGCCTATGAATGAAACACAACTACAGGTTAGTAAACTTGAAAAGTCACTTAGTTGAATGCGAAATACTAACAGGGACCAAAATAGGAGGAATTGCATTAATCCCTAAAATGAATATGGTTTCAAATAATGACAACATTCCAATCAAGTTTTAGAGAGGAAATTTTTCATTGATAATATCTTTTGATATGACAATCAACAAGGCTTAAGGATAGACGTCAAAAACCGTAGATTTGTACTTATTGAGATTGGTTTTTACGCATAGATAGTTATATGTGACACTTTCAAGAGTTAAGATCAAATACTGATTTAATCAATTAGTATCTTTTTGTTGTTAATTATGTTTTTCATAATTTCTTTTATAGTTGACAAAATTTAATATAAATAACATTTAAATTTTATTTAATATAGGATCAAAGATATAACTTATAGATATATAATGATCAATGTTAAAAATATAAACTAAAATTTTGGTTGCTTATAAAAAAATTGTATACGCACATTTTTCTTATAAAAATTAAGACATTAATAATTTATTACATACTACGCTTTTTTTCTTTAATTAATCTAATTATTTTGTTACTTTGTTTAGTATTTCCATATATGAGAAAAAAATATGAGTTTTATTCAAAGTTTAATATGTTAAAGAGTGGCTTTTTAATTTATTACATATATTTCAGATATCATATAAAAGTAAATATTTTTCATGCATTGCATAAATACATATACTAATTGTAAATTATTTACCACATTTTTCTTTTTGCTTATTCTTTCTTTGCTAAACATGATGATTTTTATTATTTGCAAGAATGTTTTTAAAATATCACTATCTTTAATTATAAAAAATACTTAATTTATTAATTACCACAATATTATCCATCATATAAAAATTTTATTTGAATATATATTACTATTACGGTACTCAAAACTAACATATATCACCTATTCATTTAACAATGAATTAGTAATATATATTAACTATATGTTTAACAAACATTTTTCTATCATATGTCATTATTCACTCCAAAAACTAGCTAGATGAGTGAAATATATAAAAAATATGAAATTTATAATACAGTTGCTCAACTAAGACATAAATATTTGGAGTGTAAATAATTTTGTATGCAAGATTTGCAAATATATGGTCTAACAATGAGTGGAAGTTTTTCACACGCATAACACTATAAAAATTAAATGTACACCTAATTTCACCTTAAAAATTTATTTGAAGTATAAAAACATTATATTTATAGACATAAAAATTATATTTTTAAAAAAAGTGAGACTTATAACAATGCAAGCATCCCATTGAAATTTGATTAAATGAAAATCAATAATTTCAATTCATGTTTTGCATATTATATAATATAAGAAAATTTTTAAATATTTTTTTAATATAGAAAGAAATTTGGTGTTAGATAATGAAATGGATGTGGATAAAATATTATTATGATGTCACTATTAAACACACCTTGCGATTTAATTTCTTCTTTTTTTAAAAAATAAAATTGAATCCTATAAAACGCAGGTTGTGTCTTCTTGTTGTTTTTTTTTTAATTATAAGTGTGTTTTGCATAATTAAAATATTTTAACCCGAAAGTCTTGTCAATAAATACCATTGTCATTCATCTCTCTTTTGTAGTTGTGATTTTTTTTTTGTAACAATTAATAATGTCAAAAAAATTGGGTGAGGTAAGGTTGAGGCTATGAAAGACGTTGCAAATTTGCGAGTGTATTATAACGGTGAAATCATACCAAACACACAGGAGGGAGTGACTTTTGTATGTAAATGTCCATTTTCTTTTTCTATTCCATGCACCATGAGTTTTATAGAGTTACAAAATAGTCTTTGTGATAACATAGAAAGTCACATGTCAAAGAGAGTGAACAACATTTTATACAGAAATCCTGTACAAGTATTTGGTGGGCTAATACAGTTTCAAATAATGTCCATTATTGACGACGCATGTATGTAGTAGATGTTCTATATTTATCAACAAACCTAATTTCACGTGCCGAAGATAGAGCTATATGTTGAGTTTGAATAACATATGGGGCTAGACCCAGTTGGCGAGGAGTTGAATATGGATGAAATCAAGGACATGGCTTGAGAAGAAGATAACGACGACAGTGAAGAGGAATTTAAAGCCAACTACGAAGTCGATGACAAAAACGATGACGGAGACAATGCAGTCAACCTAGCAGTGCAAAATGAAGCAAATTCAATTGTCAACCATCTACTCTTTGGTGTTTCATCTTTTATGCTATATATGGAATATGAGTATGTTATGATTATTCATTAAAGTTGCCATTACCATTTGTTTATTTAGCATTAATTGATTAATGGTAGTTTGCATTTGATAGGTGAAAGGCAATATTATGGCAGAAGATTGTGAGTTTAGTATTGGAATAGAATTTGGTTCCAGAGAATCAGTGATCTTTGCGATCAAAAGCTACACTATCTTTAGATGTGTTAATTACACTGTGTATGAGTCAGAGGCATAGACATTCTACGCAAAATGCAAGGGGTATGGTACATGATGTGATTGGCTTATCCGAGTTAGCTTGATTCGAAAGAAAGGTTGTTGGGAGATCAGGAGATACATTGGCAAACACACGTGCACTATGGGGACGATTTCATAAAATCATGCCAAGTTGGATTCAGGTACAATTGCAGATACTATCAGGACTTTAGTTGAAGCAGACCCATTGATAAAGGTAAAATCTATTATTGTAGAAGCTCAATTCAGGTTTAACTACACTGTAAGTTACCACAATGCTTGATTGGCAAAGAAAAAGTTTGTTGCAAAATTTTTTGTTGATTTTGAGAATTCTCTTACCAGAATGTGTTGGTGTGGTGTAAAGTAATGTGTGCCAAAATTTTAAGGTCTCGAGTTCAAATAAAACTATATCAGTTTATCATGAAAGTAAGGAGATGAATGGTGTAAGATCTCTCCATCGGGTATTTTCGAACTTCTATATGTGTATTATAAGATTTAGACACTGGAAGCCATTAGTGCGAATTGATGGTACACACCTTTATGAAAAATATAAAGGTACACTTTTAGTTGTGGTTGCAGAAGACGGAAACTAAAATATTGTGCCGATTGTTTTTGTCATAGTGGAGGGTGAGATAACAAATACGTGAGACTTTTTTCTTACTAATTTTCAAAGATATATTGTTACTCGAGATGGCATGGGCATTATTCCTAACAGCTCACTACAAGAAGTAAATCTGGCATAAAACTTAAACAATTGATTGTATTTATAGATACAAAACCTACCTGAAACATGGATGCACAGAATATAGAAGAAACGAACTCCATTTGATCTTAGAGAAATAGCACCATCCTAATAAAAAAGAAAACTTATTAAACTCCCAAGGTGAAACTAATTCAACAAACTAAATAAATTCTTCCAATAGCTCGAGCACTTTTAATCTCACCTTACTTAACCTACCTTAATTTAACTTCGATTTACATTAAATTAACATAAGAAATCTTAATCACAAACTTCATTACTAATTTAATTAATAATTTGATAATAAAATACCTAACAAAATCCTAAAATCACAAAAAAAATTTGAAAAAACTAACTTAAACCCTAATCACAAACTTCATTATACTAATTTAGTCAATAATATGATAAAATACCTAACAAAATTCTAGAATCACAAAAAAATCTGAAAAAGTAAAAAAACTATATCAAATTCTAATCAGAAACTTCATTATACTATTTTAATCAATAATTTCATAAATAACTTAACAAAACCCTAAACTCACATAAAAAAACCTTAAAAATTTGAAAAATATGCCAAAATTACCTCTAATGGTAGCTGCAAGATGGTGGAAACTTGGTGGTGACAGGAGGTGGTAGTGACCATGAACGCGAATAGAGACGGCGTTCCCGATGGCTCCAGCGATGACAATGTCCAGCGATGGTGGCAACAGAGGTTTCAGCTGGTGGTGGTGACGCCAGTAGCTTCAGGGTAAAAGAGTGAAGACGAAAGAAAAAAGAGAAAAGAGAGAGAAAAGAGAGAGTGAGTTCACAGAAGTGAAGGGAAAGGGGGTTTGTATTTGAATTTTACCCCAATTTTATAGTCGGATTTACCGACAGAAATTTTCGATGGTAAATTGGGTAAACTTCTGATGGCCGAATCTAACAGAAGATTCGCAGGTAAAGCTGGCACCACTGAAATAAGATTTCGCGCCACTGATTACCATTGAATTTAGTGTCTGAACATAAAATCCGAATGGTAAATAATTCGGGAAACTAAATCTAGCTTGTTTCTAATGCAAAAGTCGCCACTAAATCCGACGGTAAATCCAACCTCTTGTAGTGGCCATAATTCCATTGATGCAGCAGTAGCTCGTAGTAACAATGCATGGGAACTGCCAAGAGCGTGGCACATGTTCTATATCAGACATATTAGATCTAACTTCTCAAGGAGATTCAAGAATCCATACTTGCATAAACTCGTGGTTAACATAAGTATTTGAATTTTCTATTACGGTTTTATTCTTAGTAATTTGTTGTGTCTGCTTATGTCAACATGATTTGTTTTACAGGCTACTCTAGGATGGAGCAGGAGTACAACAAAAACTACCAAAGGCTTAAGGAGCTGGGTGAAGCATACACCCGATGGTGTGATGAGATCGGTGTTGAGAAATGGGTGTTGGCATTTGACGGGGGTCATTGTTGGGGTCATGTGATGATGAATTTGGTAGAGTGCATAAATTTTGCCCTTAAGGGTACGCGCAACCTTCTTTTGACTGCCATAATTAGATCTACTTTCTATCGACTAAACAAATTGTTTACTCGAAAAAGTGTCGAGGCTTATGAGTGCGTTTGCAATGGATCCACGTATTTAGAATTTATCACTCGACGAGTTGAAGAAAGTTTTTAACGTGCTGGAAACATAGTTGTCAACCTTTTGACAGACACAATAAAATATTTGAGGTTTGAGAAATGTATGACAATTCTATATACACTGTTAATCTTGCGCAATGACTTTGCGATTATGGTTATTTCCAGCGTCATGATTGTCAAGTATATGTACTTGACGTGTACAAGATGTTAGAAATTTGCAAGGTCTACAGAGGCGAGTTTTTATAGATGGGTGACCCATCTACGTGGCCTAAATATGATGGTCCGAAGGTCATCGCTAACTGGACATTGAGGCACATGATTAAAGGGCGACTAAAGTCAACTCGCTACTTGAATGAGATGGATTCGTGGGATATGCAAGCTCCTTGCTGGTGTACTCTATGTGGACGAGAGGGTCATAACCGTAGTCGATGTCGTCAACGCGCAAGTTTATGTTCTGCTGAAGGTCAATAGGGTAATTAGTGTATTTTTTAGCTTTTTATGTAATGTTTTATGTATTTATGCATGTGAATTCATTTATGTATGCACTTTTCTTTGTATAAAATATTATGAAATGAAAAGTAGTTGAATATAAGGGAAACAATACATTATAAAGAGAAAAATACGACATGGAAAGAAATATTCAAAAGATAAAATGAAATGTATAAAAATAAAAAGAAACGTACAAAACATAAAATCAAACATACAAAAATAAAAAGAAATATACAAAAATAAATACAAGAAATAGAAAAAATGCAATAAGGTATTTTTTTTTCGAGAAATTTCTTTGCTTTCTTGGTACAATATGATGGTGTCTATTTCTTTAGGGGAGCCATCTCTGCCCATAGTAAATATGCATGACCCTCAAAAGCATTCGCATCCTGACCACTGGCTCAACCACCCCCATAAATCTCAGAAGTACCAACATCCAGACTACTAACTCTGCAGTGTCATAAATCCCACAAGCAATCATGTTTGGAGCAATGGATCCACCATAATAATAATTGTCTTGCTGGTGCACGAAACTGGCTCCGAGAATTCACACAAATAGACCGACAAATATACCGGATCGTTCAATTAATACTTGAGGTGAGTCAGGATCGATCCCACGAGGATTGTTGGTTTGAGCAAGTAGTGGACACCTTGCAGATCTTAGTTAGGTAGATAGAAAATATAGTTTGTCACGGAAAAAAGCATAAAATGAATAATTAAATAAAATGTTACTAGATAGACGAGAAGTCAATGGTGATAGAATGGTTGAGGCATCGGAGATGGTTTGTCTTTCTGGATTAACTTTTCTTACTGTCATATTCAATAACCTTTTGATTCCTTCAATAGCAGCCGTAAGTGATTAACTCATGTCCTCTCATCAAGTTAACCTCTTTTACTGTAGCAATCCACCACGTTGAGATGACTCATGTCCTCTCATCAAGCCACCTCTAGATTTCTCACTGTCACAGAAGATGAAGCTCTAAGCTGTCTACTCCCTTTCATGATCCTACTCAAGGTGCCATAGACAAGACAGATCTTTCAGATCAGAAAGTGCTACTTCTCTGACTCTGGCCTTAACGCCACAGAGACCTCACGCACCCATAGTCAACAGGATTATATGTCACATATCTAAAGTTGCTCAGATGCTCTATTATAATCCGTAATGCAATCTCTAGCTTTAGTTCAACACTATCCGGGTCAAGAATCGCACGGAACCCATGTAGAACAAGGGTGATTGTGACGGGTCACCCTCAATTCATAAGATGAAGAACGAGGTTGTATAAAAGAATAGAATCAGACATATTGAATGAAAATAGTAATATTATTGATCCATGAAACTCAGCAGAGCTCCTAACCTTAACCTTAGGAGGTTGGTGACTCATACTGTACAATGAAAGGTTCAAAAATATGATATGCTGGAGAGCAATCCTAAACATGGTTGATCTTCTCCTATATATACTAATTTAGTAACTGAGAATTATAGAAATATGATAAACTAGTCTTGTAGTGTGAAAATCCACTTTTGGGACCCACTTGGTGAGTGTTTGGGCTGAGCTTGAGTGTCTCCCACGAGCTAGTGTTCGTTAGGGGTGTTGAAGTTGGCTAAGGACCCCCTTTTGGGAGTTGAACTCCAGTTGCACCCTTGTGGGTGTTGAATGCCAGGAATGGGGCTGGTGGCTAGCGTTGAACGCCAATTTTGGGCCTTCATTTCTGAAATAAGTATGAACTATTATATATTTCTGGAAAGCCCTATATGTTAGCTTTCAATAGCTTTTGAAAGCTTGCCGTTTGATTTTCTGTATCTCCAGAAAAGCTCCTTCAAGTGCACGAAGGTCAGATCCTGACAACATCTGCAGTCCTTTCTCTGCTTCTGTATCAGACTACTAGTCAAGCTCCTCATTTCAGCCAGAAAATACCTGAAATTACCATAAAATACACGAATTCAAAGTAGAATCCAAAAATGTAAATTTTGCACTAAAACCTATGAAAACTAAATAAAACTTAAACAAAACATAACGAAAATTATATGAAAATGATGCTAAAAAGCGTATAAAATATCTGCTCATCAGTTACATATGATCATCTCCGAATCCTTCTTCCTCCTATGGTTATTTGTGCAAATCAAACAATTCCACAGGTGACGATTTAGAAGGACACAGTGGCTCAACTCTATGGAAATGGTGGCTCTATTTTGGTCAATCTATCAAGATGTCACTAGCACGATCTAAGACAGAGCTATGACCAATAGACAATTCAGAATCATCAGTCCTTTGTTGAAATAAATGAAAGAATTCCCCGGTCTTTGTAGAGCACTAGAGATCGGTTTAGAATTTTCACAAGTTTAAAAGCTCAAGTTTGTTGTAGCTCTAAACCGGAATTTAACACTCTTCAAAGTTTAGTTAAAAATGTAACAAAGTTTTAAATCAATAATCGAGAGTTTAATCTCGGGTCGTTCACCCTAGGAATTACAATCGAGTGCTCAATTATTGGCTATGGAAAAAAAGGATGGGTTTGGATCACAATTAACGGAAATTTAAATAGCAAGAAATTAAACTAAGAGCAATTAAAACAATTAACTAGCCAAAGGAAGTAAATCCAAATGCTAAAAGAATCTTGGCTAGGTTGAAGGTTAATGATCACTATCCTTGTCACTAACCACAATATGATAATTACGGAAAGCAAACATAATTCATCAACCTCTACAAATTGAGAAAGTCAATTAGGCTTAACTAATCCTAATCTACAAGTACTAACCAACTTCCTAATTGAATTAGTAAAAAATTAGCGTTAATAGAAACAAGATTAATTAACATCTCTAAATTATCAACCAACTTGGACATTAGTGACTCAAGTTCACCTAAGTTCTCAACCCAAGCCAAGAATGCAAAATCTACATTATAACTAAGTCAAACATTTTATCAAACACCTAGAGTGTATAAATATAAAGCATCATAAATTGCAAGGATAATAAAAACTATAACTAGTCAATTCAACAATGTAATAACATCAACTCAAGTAAGCACCAATGAAATATAAAACATCAAATTCATTGAAGGAAAATGATAATTCAACAAGGGTTCAAGAACTTTAAATCACATAAACAAGAAAACTAAGATAATTCTATCAAACTAAGATAGTAGAACAAGAAGAAGTAAATAAAACTAAATTAAAACAAGATTAAAAACTAAAACTAGAGAGAAATAAAATAGAAACCCTAAGAATTTTAGAGAGAAGTTGTAAACCTTGTAAAATTAGTGAATAATTAATCTATAAATTAAATTTTTATAAAAGAAATTAGAAATATAAATTTTATAGTAAAATAAAAAAGAGATAATTAAAATAAGAATTTTGACACTAATTTTAATGAATTTGACCCAAAATTGGACCAAACAGGGCAAACCGGGCCCAAAGCCCAATCCAGCCCAGCCACACTTGATTAAAACACAGCCTTCTCTTCTCCTTCATCCTCATCAACGCTGGGAACTAAAACGAAAGGAAGAACACCCTTCAAAATTCACAAACCCTTGATTGTAAGAAAATTTGGAGGTCTAATCGCTGCACCGTTTGCGGTCACGCATCCGTGGCATCGAGCTCTACAAATCCCGGTACAAATTTAAGGTAAGGAAGTCACGTTTTCTTCTTTGATTTCCTCAGTTTCAGTTTCAAAAATTCATGAGCAAAGATGTTAAATTTGTTAAATTTCGGTGTTTAAGATCAAAATTAACTTGGTGGACTTGCCGAGTCTTGTCTCAATTTTCCATTGGTAAGCTAAGAATCCTAGAACTCTAGTTAATTCTTTAATTTTTTGTATTGGGTATTGAATTTGGGTGTATATGTGTTGTGTATATGTGGTGAATGTTGTGACTAAAGTCAAGAGATTTAGGTATGTGATCATATATATATTGATGTAAAATTGTTTGAAGTAGGTTGTGGATGATCTTGGCAAAATAAATGATATGTGGTTGTGTTAATTATATCTAATGAAAGTATGACTTGAGTTTGGTTTGATGAAAATTGAGATATGGTAGGCTTGGAAGGAATATTATGGCGATGGTGAGGTTATGTTGTGTTGATTTGGTGTATGGTATATTAGATTTGAGTTGGTTTCTTTAAGAAAATTGAGGTTTTGAACTTGGTGAAAAATTAGTTTTTGGCCGAATTTCGCCGAGCCATAACTTGGCTTCTGGACCTCCAAATGATTTTAAAATTATTTTGTATGAAAATTGGGTTCGTGAAATTTATGTCGTTCAAAGAACGGATGAAAAATGTTTTAAGACAAAAAAGTTATGCGCGTCGGAAGTTTGGGGTTTAAAATGGTGAATCTGCAGATTTCAGACTTAGTAAAATTTTTTGTAAAACGTACGCCCACACGTACACGTGACATGAGACTTTTGCGTACTCGGAACCCTCATTTGCATGTGGTGGCTACTGCCTCCCATGCATGTGTATGGGAACAAGCCAATGCGTGCGCGTGGTCTCTGTTTTCTGTAAAAACTGGATTTTTTGTTTTTAAACAGAATTCCAAACTTCTAAACCTCTATTTTCATTCTTTTAGTTATAAAATATAATAATAGGCCTAGTAGTTAGTTGAAGCTAGGAAATAGAGGTAACTTGCGGATGAAGTAAAGGTTAAAAGTGATGAGTTGTATGAGGAAGATGTGTATGTATGACGGCTATATGATGCCATGGCTATAATGAATGATTATGTAATGAATATGAATGGTTATGAATATTATGCAACTTATGAATTTAATGTTATCTGAGATACGAGTTTCCCTGGGTACAGAGCAGTAGCTTGCCACCACGTGTTCCAGGTTGAGACTCGATACTCTGTTGACCCTACGTCGTAAGGGTGACCAGGCACGTATAAATTCCCGGGAATGGATATCCCCCATTGAGTAAGTTATATATGAATGTATGAATAAAATGAGAAAAAGCTATGCATAGACTCATGGGGATGCGCAACAAGGGACAGTCTAAGGGTTTCTGACTTGTCAGGTTGGCTGGATAACCGACAGATGAGCCTCATCAGTCATAGGACAGGCATTCATCATGTGCATTATGTTTGTTTGTTTGCTATGCATTATTGGGAGTGCCTAACTGTATATATCTTATTAATTGCTATATTTGTTTCTTGCACTACTTGTCACCTACCTGTGCTTGCAATTGTCTGTTTGTTTGTTTGAATTATTGATGAAGTGAAAAAAATCCTATATAATAACGGAATCTGTAAGAACATGCGTTTTCACGTAAAACCGTTTTAATAAAGTAATTTTAGTGCCCATAATAGATTCAAAATTTAGATGTTTTAATTTGAAAATATAAATGAGAAATTTGGTTTCGGTGAACTTTTCTGAGTTGGAAAATGTATTTCTTTCGAAAAGTTTTTGTAAAAATGCATACTGGCACTTAAGCCGGAAGTATCGACTCTGGTTTGTCCAGTACTGCGTATTCTGGAAAAATAAGATTTTGAAAATTGATTTATTGTTTTGAGAAGATAAAAAATAATTTAGAATAAAAAACCGGACACTAATCTTAAAGGTTTTGGCCCAAAGTGGGCTAAACGGGCTAAAAATGCTAACGGGTTGGACCCGGCCCAAGGTCCAACATATATAAGCTCCTTTAATGAGCATTTCAGCCCATTCTCCCCCATTTTGATCAGAGAGCCGCGGTTTTAAAGAAAGGAGAGGAGGAAGAGAGTGCACTATTCACCTCCACCTTTCGAAAGCCATAACTTTTGATCCTAAACTGGTTTTAAATTAAAGAAAAATTGTTGTTGTGTCTATTAAACAAAAAATCATAAGACTTTTTCGTTTTATCTCATCTTTATGAAAATTAGAATAAAAAATAGAAGAACATTTTATACCACTATATATATCTTCGGTCAATCACCTTGTATAGGGCAATAAAATATGGGGCCATGTATAGTATGAAATACGAGATTTTGTATACTTAGACCTTGATTGATCTTTATGTGGACAATAGGGCCATAGCCCCAAAATATGAAAAAATATTCGGTTATACTTATATATGTTATAGTATGACTATCATTGTGGTTGATTTGGTTAATTAACTCGAGTTAAATTTTCTTTTATGGTTTGTGGGTTTAAATTCAATTTTCAACAATTTTCTAACAATAGTATCTTATATCTTTTATCTTCTTTTTTAATTTTCCCAATTTGTTTAGAAACTGAAAGTATTTTTTTTAAAATAATATTTAAATATATTATATATTTTTTGTCTTTAAAATTAATTTATCACATTAATATATTTTTTAAATTTTATATTATAATATATAGATAACTTGATAAATTTTTTAGTAATAAACGGGGAATGGATTTTTTTAATTTTTTTTAATTTTTTGATAAAGTGTGATATCTCACCTTATATTTTTTAAGTCGAACTAAGAAAAAAATATGTGAGAGAAGATATTAAATAGTAAGAGATCATATTTCACCAAATAATTGAGAAAAATTGAGAAGATCCATTTCCTAATAAGTGTGATGTTCGAAAAAAATTTAAAAAAGAATATTGATGGTAATCAATGACTAAGAGAATGAGATTGAATCTTGGCCTCTCTTTTTTTTTTATGGTAACCTTGCGTTCTGTTGAGAGAATACATGAAAGTCTTTAATTTTGTCTCCTGATACGGTAGGAGCCAAACCAGTATTACTTGCAAGGATAGTTGTAATGAAATGAAGCTTAGTGAATAAATCAGGAGATACTTTGTTTTTGTCTCTTTTAGTGCAGAACTAGAAATAGAGAAGAGAGTAGAGAGTGATACATAGATGTATACTAGTTCGGCTACCCAGTGCAATGTAGCTCACAATAATGATGGCATTTCGCTATCTTTTCAATAGATTACAATCACCAATTCTCCCTAAGATCTACCCAATCCTATCTGTGACAAGTCCAGATTCTAACCCAACCTGAACTTGACTAGGACTCACCCTAACTTTCAACTGCAAAGTGCTAACCCAACTTGCAAGAGAATCCACTCAGGATCATGATACAAAATAGAAATGCTTACAAAAAATTTCTGAAATAACTTAGACTTTTTCTCCAAGTCTAGCTCTCTGCCATTTTTCACTCATTGGCTTTTTCTTACAAATCTCACCATGTTTATCTTTTACCAATAAAACTCAGACAGACTAAATTGAGAAAAAAAATTACAAAATAAAAACCATAAAGGAGAAGAACAATAACAGCTTAGGGAGCTATGAGAACCGAAACCAGTGCTCTTTCTCTCTTGTCTCAATTCTTAGCCGTTCACCCCTATGATAGAGGAGTGAAGCTTCCAAGGCTTGAACCATACTTATCACTTTGTTTGTCTTCTTCTCCAACAATCAGAATCACAAGCGGCGTTCACAGAAGAAATAAAGAGAGAAAGAGAACTGAAGCAGTGACATGCAACCATGCCTTTCTCTTTCAACCTTTTTCTTCATGTATCTTGAATCAAGGCTGTTCATCTTTACTTTGGCCCCAAGTTTGTTTCTTGACTGTTGATTCATAGCAAAGCACCATTGACTTTACTTTCTTCATTTTTTCAAAAAGATGCTTGTGATTCAGAAGATTTCTTCAACGATTTTTTGATAAAGCACAAATGAGAAAATCACCTTTTTGTGATCCTCTATTCGGATGAGATTTTTTTTTTGGTTGTAGCTCTTTTTCTTTTCTCTTCTTGCTTGAATTTGGAAACAACCTTTTTGTTCTTGACTGTACCCTAACTCTAGAAATGTTTTTTTCTTTCTTCTTGCGTCAGAGTGATGTGATGTTAAAAAATGAAAAGACAGAGAAGAAAGAATTTGCTTTTTAGTGGTGTGATATTCGAAATGAAGTGTATGAATTTAGGTGTTGGATCACCGAATAAACTCATAATGAATATGGGCTCACTTTCTTTTTTTCCTATATGGTTCAGCAACTTATTAATGAATCAAAGTTTGTTTATGCTGAACTTGATAATGGGCCAGTGCATGTGGATTTGAGTACTTGCTTCTTGGGGCAGTTTTGGTTAAACTAACTTTCTGCACATTAAACAAAGTATATCACACAAATAATAATTTAATATTAATTTAACAATGTTTAATCATCATCATCTTAATCATAGTTTAGATACCAAACTTAACAAATATATTTTTATTAAAGAACTAAAAGTTGAATTTTTAATATATTTATTGAATTAAAAAACTTTTCTTAATCAAACTCGTATTTAATTTTTCTATCATTATATATTGCGCTGAAAAAATATTTGGCCTCTGCAATTTTGTCTTTTTCGAGCTCCGCCATTGTACCTAGAGTTTTCATTAATTAGTAGCGTTAAGCTGTTAAAGATGATTGCATCAACTTAAATTAAACTAAACATGAAACTAAACCAAATATGCACAAAATTTAGTAGTTCACTACTTCTACCGAGGAAACCACATGAAATAGAGAGCTTATTAACGTTAGATTCTTAATAGTACACTTTCTAGTTTCTAGGCCTATAATTTTACAACTACTAGAAAAAGGCAAAATGATTAGCACATTGAAGGGTGAAAAAGAATATAAATGGCCCCATTGAGTTGTACTATCTCCAATTCGAATCCCTAGGGTTTTTATTTTAAGGAGAAAAAAAAGGCAAAACAATTGTAGTAGTGGAGCTATTGAGTATCTCCCAACAAGGACACAATAATAAAGAATAAATTATAGAGAGGATGTAAATCACAGTTATCAAACTATTGATCATAAAAGAGTAAATGTGTTGTTTTGACTCCGATCATATATTTGAAGGATAAAATAGTTTTTCACCATTTTAAAAAAATTAATTGGATTTTAAACATTCAAATAATTAATTTAATCAATTTTCAATTATTTAAATAATTGATTTAATTATTTTTATAAACAATAATTTAATTTACTGATATGTTAAGAATTATTTAGATTAATTATTTAAATTATTAGAAATCAAATAAAATTTTAAATTATAAAATATTATTTTATTCTTCAGATAAATAATGGGAGATCGAAAAAGATATTTTCTCTTGATAAAGTTAATTAGTCTTTTTTTTTGTGTGTGTTAATAATAATAAGCCTAATTTGATATGTGTTGATGAGTGATCAATTGAGTCGGCAAATAGAGTGACTTGTCTAGGTGAAAATAAAGGTTTATTTTTCCCTACTTTAATAGACTTTATTCTGTTTCTCTATTGAACCTTTTGGTATGCATTAGAGATTTGAGCTATAGCATGATGATTGCTTGAGTAATGCATTGCATGTCCCCTTTTATTTTATTTTATTTTATTTTTTTATTTTACCATTTTGAAAGTAGTGGCCATTCAACAACCATGATCTCATCATGCTGTGTTTTTTGTTTCCCTCGGATTTTAAACACTACTGTTGTGTTCCATTATTTCCATATGCCTTATGGTGAAAATTCTTCCTTATGTCAAATCTAACATAGTAAGATAGATTCCTAGAATAGCTTTCTAATTCTTTAAGGATTTTCAATAATTTATTTTAACTATAGATTAATAAACTAGGTAATATTTGAATATATGTTTCATTTAAAATGGTAGTGACATACAACCGGCAAATCAAATTAGACAAAAGTAGTTGCCATTTTTAAGAGAAAGTTACACCTTTCTAATTTCTGTGAGAATAAGAAAAATCCCATGATATTCCAATAATTCCTTTGCATCCTTTCTATAAGAATTATTATATTATTATTCTATATAAGGAAAATATATACATGCTTAAAATCAATAAATAACTAGGACCCTGGTCCGGACTAAATTTCCAGTTGTTGATGGTATCAGAATAGCTGTGAGTTCTTCCAAGTGAAAATGTGAAATGGAGAACATTTATGGTTTGTGTGTTTTCACAACAAGTGTTAATAAAATAGGAGTACTATGTCAAAAATTTGGTGCGCCGTTTGATTAAGTGTATCACTGCATGGTACTTTATAAAATGACAAGTAACAGTATTTTTATATAGTGTCTAGTTTAAAAAGTTTGTCACATATGTCTTATTATTAACTAAAATTTAATTACTTTTATAATTAGCTTTATGCCACACTTTAAAACCGTAGCAGCATCAATAACCTAAATCTGTACTCAAACATCGGGTGGTTTGGGTTTAAAAATTTAATTAGTTGAGGTAAGAGTTCTGTTTTCTTTTTGTAAGTGAACCGAACTAATCCGAGTTGAATTAGTTCGTGTAATCACATACTCGATTGAAAAATAAATTTAAATAAAATGATAAATAAAAAACATTTCATACTTAAATTAACATTATCTAATGAGAAATAATAATTCTACTCCTGTTTTAGATAATGTTACTACACATATGATCCTTTTTTTCCTTATATGCATGCATGAATTTATAAAAAAAAAAAAAAGTGATATTATTAAAATATGAATAACAATATCCATTCTTTATCTAATATCCATAAATTAAAGGGAGGGTGGTTGTTGATTGAAGAAAAAATTAGGATTAGCGGATAATAAAGATTGTATATATATATTTGATTCTTTTAATGTAAATATAAAATTAATTGGGCAATCGCGGAATAGTTTGAGTTCCACAACTATACCACCAATATCCAAACCAATTAAAAATTGGTTTAATCGGGTTTTATTCAATTGTACCTAATTATTCGACACATGCAGAAAACAATTAAACTGAATCGGTTTGGGTTTTGATCGAATAATCAGGTTATATTCGTATCCATGAATAAATATTCTTGATAAAAAGTTAAAAACTGATAACATTTAGTAATTTCATGGATGTGTATTTAAGTTAGTAGTTTCACTTATGAAGTTCTTTCAGGTGTGTATGTGATATATATATATATATAAGGGAAGTTCTATGGTGGCATGGGAAGCGATGGTTAAGAATGGTTAAGAATGGTTAAAAGTCGACTAGTTTATAAGAAGACGACAGGTGGTGATACAATGGGTTGAAGGTGAATCTATAACGCTCCAATTTTCTGCAAGACTACCATGCTCCAAGTTTGTGATATTTAAAAAATATTTTCCAAAATACTCCAGCGCGCTATCAAGTGTCAAGTTTGTGATATTTGAAAAATATTTTCCAAAATGTCTTCAAAGGGGGGTTTAAAACTTGAACCCTTATCTTAAAGATACCAGGAAGATAATCATACCACTAGACTAGGATACTTTTTATTAATATATATACAAATTATGATATACATATATATAAAACAATGTTTTATTTTATTTATACTAGTTGAAAATCGCTAGATGATATTTAGTTAAACTAGTCAAACCATCTAACGGTTCTTAAATATCAACTTCACAAAAAAATAATTGCATGTGACTTTTCACCAATAATAATATAACAATATAATAAATATAAACTATTTAATAAAGTATTAAAATTTAAAAATAATAATTATTTTTATAAAAATAAAATAAAAGTACTTATAATAAAAAAAATTAAATTTTATATAATTATTTTGTTTAAAACTGGAACGTTGTAGATTTGCCTTCAACCCATTGTATCACCAACTGTCCTCTTATACAATATCTATTTACGAAAGAATAAATTTAATCTTATATCTATGAAAGATAAATTTTCGACTTTTCGTTAACAAAACTATTAAATTCTAAAAAGAATTAAAAATTTCTAAATTATTCTCTAACCTAACCTAATTAACCATACCCAAACTCTAATTTTTTTTCACCTCCAATCTTCAATCTTCGACTACCACCACCACAACCAATCCTACCTTGTGCTTCCGACGGGTCACTTCCATGGCTCTCTACATCGTATCTATATATATTTTTTTTTTTGTTCAATCTCTTATTGTCCTTAATATCTTTTAAATTTTTCTGGCACAATATAACTCCAAACTCAAACCACTCTCTATGTTATGTGTATATAACCTGATATCAACAGGTTGGTTGGTATATTAACATTAACGTTCAATGCAAAGTTTCCATTGCAACCACTTGGATGGAGAAAAACATTTTAATACAGTAATCGCTACCTTCTTTAACTATTCTAGTTTGTCACAAAAATGAAGACTCACAATTGGTGTCCAATGCAAAAAGAAAAGCTTGATTTGGCACAACAGAAAAAGCAAATTAAATTTGGAATTTTTAAACGCACTGAGCTCTTTAAACAAGAAATAATTCGCCTTCGCCTACTAGATGATGAGTGGTAATTAATGGTGGTGGATTGTGAATTGGAGATTGGGGTGGAGTAGAATTAGAGTTGGACTAGATTAGCTTACGTTAGAGAGTAATTTGAGAATTTTAAATAAGTTTTTAAAATTTAGATAGAATTATCAAAAGAAATTAATTTTTTATGTGTATAAAATTAATTTTATTTTGTTGTAAATAGATTTGTCAGCATTTTTAACGTTTATAGTTGAGTTACTATTTAACCTCATACTCTATAATCTATATAATCTAGGTTGATAGGACTAAATTAAGTTAACTTAAAATGCTAATAACTTAATAGCACACAAAATGACAAGCCTAAGTAATCAATAATAGGACTAATGAACGGCATAGCATGTGCTAAAACATTTTCTTTATATATATTTAGGACCATTTATATTGTTGCGTGATTTATCATTCATGTCCTTTTGCAGATTTCATGTCCTTTGAAATACAGATTAGGCCCCTCATTACCCCCATCTTGTTATGATTATGATCATTTTTATTTTTTATTTTTATTTTATGTATCACATGAATCAAAGTAGAGCCCCACAAGGATCATGGTGTCCGTTTGTGATATAAGCTTATGAGCACATAATAAAATTACTAAAAATAAGTAGTAATTGAATTCAGTGAAGGGTTTGTGTTTGGGGAAGCTTAGCTCCAGGCAGGGAGGGATTAATTCTTATATTAGAGGATTCCAACTCATAACACTTCTTTCTTCTTTTCTTCCTGTTCTTTTTTGTGGAAACCTTGCCCTTCATAGATTTCATGCATATGTTTATAGTTCATTTCCCTCTTCAATTTAATTCTCTCGTATTATTATTTTTATCACAAAGTTTAATTGTTTATTTGATTTGGTGGTTAAAAAAAGGATAGAAAGCTATGGCTGAATAAAAAAGTAGTAAGTATAGTGCTATCAAGTCAAAAAAAAAAAAACTATTAAATAACTTATTATCTATATGTTTATATACATATTTCACACATCCTTTTTAATAAAATGATTGGATATCAAAATAATCGAATGTTTTAAAGTAGAATAATAAAATATTTTATATAAAAATAATTAAATATTTTTACGAAAGTATAATGAAACTTTAATGAATACAAATTATCAACAACCGCTATATTTTTAGAATTAATTTCTACATCCAAGTCATTTAACCAACCAAGTCCAATCTAGTAGTATTGATCTAATTCACATTTACGCACCACTATCTTTAACAAACTTTTGACTCAACCTGCGAATATATATAACTCCCATTTTCATGCAAATTTCGTTTCTTTTTTTAAAATTTTTCAGCATTTTCTGTATCTCTACGTTCTGTTCCATCTCTGTGTTCTCTACATTTCTCTTCTTTCGCTATCTTATCCGTGTTCTCTTTGTTCAAATTCAATACTCTTTTATCTAATTTGAAGATTTGGATCAAAGTTTTTGAAATCAAGTTGTGAAATCAGGTTTGAACAGGTATTTCGTTGTCGAAGATAATGAATAATTTAAGTTCAGACTATCAATTGAACCAGAGCAAAGTGAATTATTGTTTTGAATCGAATCAAGTGGCTGAGGTGTAGTTTAGTTAATATAGTTCATTAGTAGTTTATGATTCTGTAGGTGAATAATGTTGTTTTTGTTTGTGAAAATTGTTGTTCATGGTTGATGGTTTGAATTGAATATAATGTAGGAGTTTTGAATTTGAATTATTATTGTGATGAATCTGTTCCGTTCCTATTTCAGTGTATTCCAATTATAAATTGGTATATTTTGGAAATGCTTTCGGTGTATTTTTAAGTTCAAACTTTCAATTGAACCAGGACAAATTGTATTATTGTTTTGAATCGAATCAAATGGTGAGGTGTGGTTTGAATCTAGGTAATGTAGTTTGTTAGTAGTTTATGATTATTTAGTTAAATAATTTTGTTTTTATTTGTGAACGTTGTTATTCATACTTGATGGTTCACTACAAGAAAAATGCTGAGTACCGTTGGATTTATTGTCGAATTTAGTGTCGGACATTAGCGGCGGATTTACTGGCGGATTTGGCAATAAATTCGTTGGGTAAAAAAATTACCGTCGAATTCACTACAAGAAAAATGCTGAGTACCGTCGAATTTACCGTCAGAAAATATCAGCCAGTATATACCTTGCTAGTAAACATTTACCGTTGGATTTATTGCGTCCAACGATAATTACCATCGGATTTTCCGACCGAATATAGTGAAAACAAAAATGGATCCTTCATCGACGTTAATATCAGAATAATCTAATGGTAACATTCGGTGCCACTTTATACGATTTTCCGCCATATTACTAGCGGATTTATCCGACGCTGATACCGAGGAAAATGTTATTTAATCTTTTTTTTTAAAATAATGGTACCGTCGGAATATTCCTACGGTAATTTTGATGGTAATGCTTTTTTAAAGTTTAAATTATCTTTTCCCGTTCAT
This sequence comes from Arachis duranensis, assembly GCF_000817695.3. Lineage (NCBI taxonomy): Eukaryota > Viridiplantae > Streptophyta > Magnoliopsida > Fabales > Fabaceae > Arachis > Arachis duranensis. Next base: position 37,068,326 of record NC_029780.3, read on the forward strand.
TTCTAGTATACCCTGGTAATTAACAATTAAATTAATGCTTCAAACCTAATGTGAAGTACGAAAAATTTAAATTATAAATATGGAATGATGGTAACTAAAATATCTGAAATAATATTAACTATATTACATTCACAGAACTTTGTTTACATTCACTAAAACATATATTACAAATACACAAAGTTTCTTAAAGAAATACCTATCACAGAACTATATGTTTATATTAACCCTAATCAAATTCATCATCTTCTTCCTTTGGTTCACCATCCTCATCTTCCGTTGTAGTTTCTTGATTATTATTGAACTCGTCTTTCTCTTCTTTGTCGCCATCGATCCCGTCTTCTTCTTGACTACGGGACTCAAGTTATAAGGTGTCACGACTACGGGTCAACAAGAGTACGCGCTACCGAAATTGGAATTGGGTGCGAACCCGTCAAAGCACAAAGCTAGTCTAACGTTCTTAGGCTCGCTCACAAATGTAGGATAGATCCAGTCAAAGTGCTTCCAAGCTAATCCGTGTGATGGATATGTCATGATCCCATCATCTCTCTTGTTGCTACTATACCATGTCATGTGAGGGGCTAAACTCATCAAGGCATACAATCGTTTTAACCTTGGGATTAATGGTAAATAGTGCATCATTTCACAGAAATTCTCTTTAACCAACGTTTACCAATCTATTCTCTCTTGACTAGGAACCTTGGTGATCTACAAATTCTGTATTCATTAAAGTCTGCATCCGTCTTATAGTACAACATACAACCATTCAAATAACAATCAATTTTCACTACATGTAGAACCACTTTCGAAACTAGCTTCTTTGCTTCGTTGTAGTTTCGGGGGATGCCAGATGACCCTATAGGTACCAATTCACTGCAAAGAGTGACCCACTTATAAAAAGACTATTGGGTATGATTTGACTCAGACTTAATACTCATCATTCTAATACACACAGATAACTCCAAATGAATATACCCATCATATAAAGGTTTCGCAGTAGCTTCTAACAGATGATAAAACCTCTTCCCTTCTGGGTTAGGCTCTTCTTCAAGCTCTTCCAATTCATTAACACCTGTTGCATCACACACCATCTCGTTGTATCTCTCTTGGTTAGTCTCCCAAGTCATTTCATTCATGTTTAGGTCTCTCACCATCCGAACCTCGTTGGTTGACAACCGAACCTATTCAAATTAAAGGCAAACCAGTTTATTCCCTGCTCATCTACTTTTCTGTGTTCCGTCCATATCCAATACCCATCCTTGAATCCATTACGATAAAGGTGAAGCGTTATGTCTGCAGGTCTTGACCACTTAGTCAGTCGACACTTTTGACACAAACACCTAGAAACCCCTTTTAGACATAAATCGTTCCAAGCCAAAAACATGAACGAGAAATGCGTCAACCCTCTAAAAAAATCATGTTTTACACCCCCTCCATCATTATTCCCCTCATACATTCATAGAAAATGACTTGGATTCATATCGAAACACACACCATAGAATTCAATGAACAATGGCAGTTATTTAATTTTTTAGAAAATTAGCAGTGTCCCTTGTAATTAGAAGTTCTTACCGCATACAATTATCATTTTCTGACAAACCAAACAGTTTTAAACAATTTGAATGATAATTCAATAGAACTTTTGCTTAATTCAGCGACATCCATGAAATAAATACAACCGTTTTCATATAGAAAACAACTGTAGGAATAAATCATTAACATACAGGCATTCAATAAAATATGAAATCCTAACCGTTCTAAAGTGCAATCCCTTATAACTCCATAATTTTTCAGCAAACAAGAGTTTCGAGAAGGTTCCACTATGCGACCTTCTTCCACTTTTGTTCTAAAACTCTATCCTAGGAAAAGTAAGTCCAACATAAAATTTAAACAATTTATTATTTTCAGAGATAGAAAACTAACCTCGAATATTATTGTACAAACAACAAAAGAAGGAAACTCCAATTGAGCTCAGAGAAAAAAGCTCCGTCCTAATAAAAAAGATTACTTATTAAATTCACAAGATGAAACTAATTCAAAAACTAACTTAAAAGTATAGGTAAAACTTATTACCCTAATTAATTAAAACTTAAGTTTTAATTCAACTAAACTAATAAGAGGCATTACAAATTTAATTTTTACTTACATTAAAGTAACACGAGAACTCCTAATAACATATTTCTAAGAAAATTTTACCACCAATTTAGCAACAACTCTAACAAAATGTTAAGCTCACAATAAAAACTAATTTAAAAGAATAGGTAAAACTCCTTACTCTAATTAATGAAAACCTAATTCTTAATTTAACCAAACTAAGAAGATTTAACAACAACTCTAATAAAATATTAAACTCACAAAATAATATGAAAAAACATAATAACCATACTAACAAACAAATCTGATGATAGTGGTGGTGGCTCGTGGTGACAGAGGCAGCGGTAATGACGATGTGAATAGTAATCGCAGCAGAGGATGCGACGGGGACAACAGCAACATCAGCAGATTCGATGAGCATGTGCAGCGGCAGTGACAACATGTGCTCCAGATGTGATGGCAACGTCAGCGGGAAGCTTGTGCGGCGGCTACAGTTATTGTAGCCATAAAAAAATTGACCAAATGGAGAGAGAGAGAGAGAAGAGAGAGAATGGTGTCGGACATGTGAGGAAGAAGAGCTTCACATTTGAATTTAGCCCTAATTTTACCGTCAGATCCATTCGATGGTAATCACTTTGCGTGCCTAAAACATTGCGTTTCACTAAACAACGGTACTGTCGGATTACTCCGACCCTAAATAAGATGGTACTGAGCACGGCAAAAATTAATTTTTTTCCTCCAAATATTACCGTCTGTGTTACCATTGAAATTTGTGTTCCGATGGTAATATTTTAGGGTTAAGAATTTATTGCCTAATTCGACAGTAAATTCGATGAAAATCTTGCCGTTATCGTCAGACGGTAAATCCAAAGTACTCCGCATTTTTCTTGTAGTGATTTGGCTTTCAGATGGTAAATTTTCTAGTAATAATTGGAGGAAAAAAAAGAAAAATAGGGGCGATCATTACTGTTGGAGTTACTTGCGGATAAATCCGACGACAATCTGAATTAGTGGAACGCTGCATTTTGGTCATTCGCTAAGCGTTATGGTCGGATTTATCCGTTGGTAAATCCGATGGTAATCTTATCCTAAATTCAAATCATGAACTTTCTTGGTGTAGATTTTTGAAATATCTACAACTGAACTGGCAAGTGAACCGGATCGTCCAAGTAATACCTCAGGTGAGTGAAGGTCGATCCCACGAGGATTGTCGGACTAAGCAAGCAATGGTTATCCAGTTGGACTTAGTCAGGCAAACACAAAGAGAGTTTTTGTTGTTGTAAATGCATCAAAATAATAAACAAGCAAGTAAAGAAGAGTAAGAAATGGTTTAATGGAAAACAATGTTGAGAAATCAGTTAAGGTCTCGGAGATGTTTATCTTTCCGAATTAAAACTTCTTACTAACTATTTTAATAATGAATGATTAATTCTATGGTAAACTGTAAGTGATTAAACCATAATTCCTTAGAGATTTAATCTCCTCTAATCCTCATCAAACGCCACTCCCGTGGTCACTCAATTCAGATTGGAGGGTGAAGTTTAGAAAACTAGTTTATACCACAAAGGCCCTAATCACCCCAATCCCAGCTGAATATATGTTTCTTATCCCGATCAGGTTGTGTGATTATCGGTCTAGGAGGAGTGTTTTCAAGCTGTAGTTCAAGGGAGATAACTCTCGTGAGAATCACAAGAACTCATGTAGAAAAGGGTCATACTTCCATTCTATCAAATTCATAAGATTAAGAACGAAAACAACACATTAGAATTGAATCAAACATATATTAAAATAGAAGAATAATAATCTTAATCCATAGAAATAAAAAGAACTCCTAACCTTAACCAAGAGGTTTAGTTCTTCATAACTTATAGAGAAAACAGGTTTCTGAAAAAGTACCGAAGGAAGAAGATCCTAAACCTAAGTGATCTTTTCCTTTAGGTTTAGTTCTTCATAACTTATAGAGAAAATGTGTCACAGCAATTTTCTCCACGCGGTCGCGTAAGCCATGCGTCCGCGTTGGTGTTCGCTAGTCATCTCCTTAGTTTCTTGTGTTTCTTCCATTTTTGGAAGCTTCCTCTCCATTCTCTAAGCCATTCCTGCCCTATGAAGCCTGAAACACTTAACACACGGATCACGACATCGAATGGAATAAATGAGATTTAAAATACACAATAAAAAGATCTCTAGGAAGTAAGTTTTCAACCATAGAACAAATTTGGGAAAGAATTGTAATATCATGCTAATCATATGAATAAGTGGGTAAAGACTTGATAAAACCACTCAATTAAACACAATATAAATCATAAAATAATGGTCTATCAGAAGACCGTTCCTAAAGACCTCAAAGTTCAAGTTGGATGCATTCTCAAGAACCTATTCTTTTGAGATAGACGGCCGAGCAGTGAGCTTCAATCTGAATAAGGCTTTGAAGCATCATCCAGAAGACCATTCCCTCTTCCAGTGCGACATAATTGATGAGACAGTGGTTGCAGTTCACCAGGAAGTAGTAGAAGAGATGCACATGGAGCAAGGTCCACATGTGGGGAACCCCTCTGAACACAATGAAGACATTATGCCATCATCACTAGCTCCAGACAAACCAGTGCCCAGTCAGGAGCAGAAATTGGAGTTAAAACCTCTTTCACCCCACCTCAAGTATGCTTACCTTGAGGACAATCAGAAGCTCCCAATTATCATTGTAAGGGAACTCACATCCCAGCAGGAGGAGCAGTTACTTAGTGTGCTACGAAGACACAAGAAAGCAATTGGGTGGAGCTTGGCGGATATAGTAGGCATCAGCCCTCAAGTTTGTGAGCACAGAATATTTTTAGAAGAGGGAGCAAGGCCTGTTCGCCAACCCCATAGAAGACTGAATCCTACCATCTTGGAGGTTGTCAAGAAGGAAGTGACTAGACTACTGGAAGCAGATATCATCTACCCCATCTCAGATAGCGAATGGGTCAGCCTAGTGCAAGTGGTGCCCAAGAAGTCTGGAGTCACAACAGTAAAGAATAAGCATAGAGAGCTCATAGCAACTAGAGTGCAGAATTTTTGGAGGGTGTGCATTGACTACAGGCGCCTCAACCAGGCCACTCGTAAGGATCACTATCCCCTGCCATTCATTGATCAAATGCTGGATTGCCTGTCAGGTAAATTGCATTACTACTTTTTAGATGGTTACACAGGCTATTTTCAGATTCATATAGCTCCTGAGGATCAGGAAAAGACTACCTTTACATGTCCCTTTGGAACTTATGCTTACAAGAGAATGCCTTTTGGCTTATGCAATGCACTAGCTACTTTCCAAAGGTGCATGATCAGTCTTTTCTCTAATCTTATTGAGAATTAAATGGAAGTTTTTATGGATGATTTTAGCATATACGGTGATTCCTTAAGCCTTTGCTTGGATAGTCTATCTAGAGTATTAGACAGGTGTGTTAGATCAAACCATGTTTTGAGTTTTGAAAAGTGTCATTTTATGGTCAAACAAGGTATTGTTTTAGGATATGTTGTCTCTAATACTGGTATTTCTGTGGATCCAGCAAAGGTAAATGTCATTTCTAGTCTGCCTTACCCCTCCTCCATGAGGGAAGTCCGTTCGTTCCTTGGTCATGCAGGTTTTTATGGGAGATTTATCAAGGACTTCAGTAAGGTAGAATTACCTTTATCTAGACTGCTGTAGAAGGATGTTGAATTTGAACTGAGTAAAGACTGTATGGAAGCATTTGATAAGCTGAAGATCGCCTTGACTCAAGCTCCAATTGTGCGAGGACCAGACTGGAGTCAGCCCTTTGAGATTATGTGTGACGCCTCCAACCATGTTGTAGGAGTGACGCTGGCCCAGTGCATAGGTAAGGACCTTTTCGTAATTGCATATGCTTTGAAGACCTTAGACGCTGCTCAGTCTAATTACACTACCACTGAAAAAGAGCTTTTAGCTATTGTTTTTGCTCTGGATAAATTCCGAGCCTATTTACTTGGCACTAAAGTGGTAGTGTACTAAGACCATGCAGCTCTCAAATATTTGTTGGCTAAAAAAGAGTCCAAACCAAGGCTGATACGTTGGATACTGCTGCTGCAAGAATTTGATTTAGAAATTAAGGATAGGAGTGGTTCTCAGAATTTAGTGGCGGACCACTTGAGTTTCCTTGAGCATAATAAGGACGACTCTACTCTTATCAATGATGCTTTTCCCTTTGATAGCTTGCATGTAGTATCTGAAGTAGTTCCTTAGTATGCACCTGTAGCTAATTATCTAGTTAGCCATACCTTCCCTCCCAACTTTACTAAGCATCAGAGGGACAAGCTGAAAAGCAAGTCCAAATATTATATTTGGGATGATCCATATTTATGGAGGTATGGTGCTGACCAGATAATTAGAAGATGTGTGCCTCAATCAGAATTCCAGTCCATTTTAGAGGCTTGCCACTCCTCTGAGAGTGGTGGACATTTTGGCCCTCAAAGAAAAGTTAGAAAAATTTTAGACTGTGGACTCTAGTGGCCTACTCTTTTTAAAAATGCTGCTGCCTTCTGTAAATCTTGTTCCCCATGCCAGAGATTTGGTAATATATCCAAGAGGGATGAGATGCCCCAACAACTTATGTTGTTCTGTGATTCCAACAACTTCATGGGTCCATTTCCCAACTTTAGCGGTTTTTTATATATATTGTTAGCTGTAGATTATGTTTCCAAATAGGTGGAAGCAATTTCCACCTGTATTGATGATGCTAACATTGTTGTCTCCTTTGTTCGAAACCATATTATCTGTCGCTTTGGATCACCACGAGCAATCGTGAGTGATCAAGGCACCCATTTTTGTAACAGGAGACTGACCGCTCTACTGAAGAAGCATGGCATTATTCACAAGGTAGAAATTGCTTACCACCCACAGACTAACAGACAAGCAGAGGTGTCTAACAGAGAGATAAAGCGTATCCTGAAAAAGATAGTCACGCCTCAAAGGAAGGACTGGAGCACCAGGCTACAAGATGCACTTTGGGCATACCGGACAGCGTACAAGACACCTATAGGGATGTACCCCTTCCGCTTAGTTTATGGAAATGCTTGTTACCTCCCAGTCGAGATAGAGCACAAGGCATTCTGGGCGGTAAGAGAAATCAACATGGGATTTGAGAGGGCCGAAGCTGAAAGGAAGATGCAACTACAAGAATTAGAGAACCTTCACCTAGAAGCATATGATAACTCCAGGCTATACAAAGAAAAGATGAAGGCTGTGCATGACAAGTACATTAAATGGAGAGAGTTCAGACCTGGGGAATTAGTTCTCCTCTACAACTCCAGACTAAGGCTTATGCCAGGCAAGCCGAGATCAAGATGGAAAGGTCCCTATAGAGTAGAGAAGGCAGAGCCATACGGAGTCTTTCACCTAAGTCATCCTTCGAGTTCTAAATTCATAAAGGTAAATGGACATCGCCTTAAGCTATATCACAGTGAGCAGATGAAGAAAAGTAAGGAGCTGGAGATCTTCCTCTCGGAGGATCCACCCATAGCAGAAGACTGAGCTAGTGGACCGTCCAACTTAAGAACATTAAAGAAAAGTGCTGGGTGGGAGTCAACCCACCATGCTATGATCGTTCCCTTTTCTCTTTTTAGTTTTATTTAATGACTCTTCTCATTATTCTGCGTATAGTCTGCATTTACATCTGCATATTTGCATTAAAAAAATGAGGAGATCGACGCGCCAGCGCCTAGTGCGCGTCCGCGTCCCTTGTGAAAGTGAATTGGGTGAATTTGAACAGAGAGTCGTGCGAAAGCTAGGCTGGAAACGTGCCTTGGGCACCTTCCATCCCATGCGCACACGTACTGTATGCATGTTCGCCTTTGCCTCTCCTAGCGTTCCACACGAGCGTACGCAGTGTGCATCTGCGTCGATGTCAAAATCGACGTAAAGCTTGTTTGGCCTAAAGGTTGTGCTGGTCTGAGGCGGGTACTGTACTAGAAGCGCAAACTGACCCGTGCGTACGCGCACCTGGCGCATACACGTCCCTTCCCCTCTGTGCAATGCGTGTGAGCGCACGCAGTGCGCGTCTGCATCGGTTGCGCCGCATTACTCACTCTTTCGCCGCCCAGTTTTCATTCTTTCTCCCTCCCTAGTTCTAATTCTATCTTCCCAATCCTAATTTCTTTCTTCCCCCTTTCTTCTTCTTCTCTATCTATCTTCTCTACCTATCTTTTCTATCTTCTTCTTCTCCCTCTCCTCTCACGTCTTTCTCACTCACATCGTCCATTATCTCTCTTTTCAAGGTTCTCTCTTTTTATTCTCTTTTTCTTCTTCTTCTCTTTATTTCTCTTTGTATTATTTTACTTGGTGTTACAACTCTATTTGGGTACCTACTTTCTTCTAATTGCTTGTGATTATTATTGCGGAGTTGTTTGACAATTAACATTAATTATTTTTGGGATGCTTGCATGTTCAAATTTAATTCTTTCCTTATCATGATTAAACATGCATACTAAGTGTTTGTGAAAAAGTCCGTATGGCATTATGCATTCCTAATTATTCTATTCTTCTATTCTAATACATGTTTTTCACAAATTTCTCATCTTATTTTATTAATTAATTATAATTGTCAATACAAATGTGATTGTTAGTTTGTTATGAGTGATAATACATTTTTCACAATTGATGCTTGATCTATGCTACTCATGCCCTTGCCAGCATGCCAATAAACATCTTACATTTAATTGCCGTCATCTTTCTTGCTATATTTTTATTGATGTCCTATTTACATGAAGTCATGACCATGTGTTAACGACATCATTCTTTACCTTGGCAAGATTATCACTTGTACTGGCCTCTTCCTTGCTCCAACCGTTGGACTTACATGTACCTTTCTCCTTTTCTTTCAGGATGGCCACCAAGAAGGAAAATGAGAAAGCAACTACCAAACCACTGGCAAGGAGAGGAACAAAAAGGGCATTGGTGGAAGAAACGCCCTTAACATCAGTCAAACCTTCAACAAAGTGGGTCAAGAGGATCATTAAGGTTGAGGAGACTGAGAAAGCCTTCCCAGCAAGGGACATTGTGCGGTTCACTAACTGCTTCTGTGAGCAGATGTTCCCCATCCTTCCGGCAAGGAACTACAACAATGAGCACCTTCTTATCCTCCCCTCCAACATTGTGGATTTAGTGGAGATCCGCATTGACAGAAGACATTGGGGATTCTTACGGAGGCAGCCAAGGTAGGTCAATGATGAGCGGATAATTTATACGCTTTTTGGCATTGTTTTTACATAATTTTCAGTATGATTTAGTTAGTTTTTAGTATATTTTTATTAGTTTTTACGCAAAATTCACATTTCTGGACTTTACTATGAGTTTGTGTGTTTTTCTATGATTTTAGGTATTTTCTGGCTGAAATTGAGGGACTTGAGCAAAAATCTGATTCAGAGGCTAACAAAGGACTGCTGATGCTATTAGATTCTGACCTTCCTGAACTCGAAATGAAATATTTGGAGCTACAAGAGTCCAAATGGCGTGCTCTCAATTACGTTGGAAAGTAGACATCCAGGGCTTTCCAACAATATATAATAGTTCATACTTTGCTCGAGTTTAGATGACGCAAACTGGCGTTTAACGCCAGCTTTCTGCCCTATTTTGGCGTTAAACGCCAGAAATAAGTTGCAAAGCAGAGTTAAAAGCTAGAAACAAGTTACAAACTGGCGTTTAACTCCAAGGAAGACCTCTACATGTGAAAGCTTCAATGCTCAGTGCAAGCACACACCAAGTGGGCCCGGAAGTGGATTTCTGCATCATTTACTTGTTTTTGTAACCTTAGTAACTAGTTTAGTATAAATAGAACCTTTTACTATTGTATTAGGGATCTTTGATCAGTTTTATGCTATCTTAGACTTTTATGGGGGCTGGCCTCATGGCCATGCCTACACCATCATCACTTATGTATTTTCAACAGTGGAGTTTCTACACACCCTAGATTAAGGTGTGGAGCTCTGTTGTTCCTCGAGTATTAATGCAAAGTACTACTACTTTCTATTCATTCATGCTTATTCTTATTCTAAGATATCCATTCACACAAAAGAACATGATGAATGTGATGATTATGTGACACTCATCACCATTCTCACTTATGAACGCGTGATTGACAACCACTTCCATTCTACATGAAGACAAGCTTGAATGTATATCTCTTGGGTTTCTAATCAATGATTCACATCGACTCCCCTCTGACATTGGGGCATCTGCGTCCGAGATTAGAACCTTCGTGGTATAGGCTAGAATCCATTGACAGCATTCCTGAGATCCAGAAAGTCTAAACCTTGTCTGTGGTATTCCGAGTAGGATTTGGGAAGGGATGACTGTGACGAGCTTCAAACTCGCGACTGTAGGGCATGGTGACAGACGCAAAAGGATAGCAAATCCTATTCCTACACGATCGAGAACCAACAGCTGATTAGCCATACGATATCTATGCATGGTATTTTTCATCTGAGACGAGCAATCCGACAGTTGATTAGCTATATAGAAACCGTAGAGGACCATTTTCACTGAGAGGACGGGAAGTAGCCATTGTCAACGGTGACACCCAACAAACAGCTTGCCATAGAAAGGAGTATGAAGGATTGGATGAAGACAGTAGGAAAGCAGAGATTCAAAAGGGATAAAGCATCTCCATACACTTATCTGAAATTCTCACCAATGATTTACATAAGTATCTCTATCTTTATTTTATGTTTTATTTATCTTTTAAATTATTAAAACTCCATAACCATTTGAATCTGCCTGAATAAGATTTACAAGATGACCATAGCTTACTTCAAGCCGACAATCTCCGTGGGATCGACCCTTACTCACGTAAGGTTTATTACTTGGACGACCCAGTGCACTTGCTGGTTAGTTGTGCGAAGTTATGAAAAAGAGCTGAGATTACAATTGTGCGTACCAAGTTGTTGGCGCCATTGTGTATCACAATTTCATGCACCAGTCAACCTTTCATGAGTAGTTGAATTCTACTCCGATTTTCACATGCCAAACTTACAGTCTGTCTATGTCCGTCAGAAGCAAGTTCCCACCTCCGAAAGGGCCATTCAGCAAGTTTTAGATCTCCCCCTACTCCAGAAGGATTGGACGCATTTCAAGAAGCCTCTCTCAAGCGCGAGCAATACCAATTTGACTGGGACGACGTTCTCAGAATTATAGCACTACTTAGCAGCAAGTGGATCTACGGTTATCATCGATCCAGGCCTAAGGGCATATTGGCTTCCGCACTTACCTTGGAGGCTCGCGTGTGGGCACAGATTATGTCCCACTACGTCTTTCCAAACACTCACGACTCCTCTTTCACTGCAGACATGGCTGTTCTCATCTAGTGTATACTTACAGACCAGCCCCTCAACTTACCAAGACACATCCGGCAAGACATGGGACACGTACATATTGCGGGCAACTTACCTTTTCCCGCCTTGGTTTTAGATTTGGTCTCAACAGCCAGAGTCTCCTATAGAGCTGGAGACACCAAGGCCATGCTTCCTCGGGATGATCAATATGTTCCGAGTGGGAAATACATCAGACCCCCAGCAGTCACCGCCAGCCGAACTGAAGACCCGGCCAGAGATATCCCTTCTCCTTCCACATCACAAGCCCCTTCAACAAATCAGCTGCTCCTTCAGATACTTCAGAGATTGGACTGGCTAGACCAGCAGGCAAAGTGTAGGGAGCACCGTAACAAGCGCCGATTTGCATACCTTAAGGAGCTGATTGTTGGTACACACCCACCTCCAGAACCACAGGACACCTCAGACTCCCCTTCATCCAGTAGCACAGGCAGCCAAGGCGAATTAGACACTGGAGGCAACACTTCCAGCATTTCCTTGCTCCTAACTAATGGCACCGAGGACGGCACCAAGCTTTAAGTGTGGGGAGGTCGGTGAGTACCTGAATTTCGGAGGTAACTTTTCTTTCTCTTAGCACCAGTAGATAAATTTTCTTTTTGTTTAAGATAGAATAGATCGCATAGTAATAATTAGTTGCATGTGTACTCTGCTTGGTTGAAAAATAATAAGTCCTTTTCAAAGACCCTATTTTTGAACATTTCACTAATTCAAACTAAAATCCTATGTTAAACTTGTTTGAAGACTGTAAATTGGAGCATGGTTTAGAGCTAGAACACACAAACCAGTGAGATTTTGAGCCTAATTGTATGGTTACATCATTTAACCATTATTTTATTCTTGTGTGTTTTTTCTCCTCTATGATTGCAATCTATGGTTTGTTCCACTCTATATGTCCATTATTTAATGTATTCATGCATATGTATGATTGAGGCCATCATTTGTTATCAGCTCACTATCCTAAATGGCCTACCATTCTAATTATCCCTTGTTTGCCACTTTGAACCTCTATATCCCCTGTTATTCTCTATATTACCACATCACTACCCTTAAGCAGAAAAACAAGTACTTACCTTAATTGAATCTTTGGTTAGCTTAAGATGGAGATTGTGTGCAAGCTAAGTGTGGGGAAACTATGGGAACTCAAGTTAATAAGAATGTATGTTAATTGATAAATATCTAAGGTCTGAATGCTACTCATGTGAAATTATGAAAACCAAATGCATTGGTGCTACAATGCTTTCAAAAAAAAAAAAAAAAAGATGATTGTTTCAGTTCAAGTCTAGGGGAAGGAAAGCACCCCAAATGATGAGTTTAATAAAAAGAATCAATACATATGAGGTGAAATAAAAAGAACAATTAAGTGCATGAGTAGATGCAATATACAAAGTGAGACTATGAGTAGTTACGCATGATTTCAGAGGCATAGGGAATGTGTGTGTGTGTGTTAGGTGAGAACTTAGGATAATTAAGGATTCAATTTTCAGCTCACTTGGCCATACATGTACCCTCACCCTTACCTAAGCCCCATTACAACCTTAAGAAAGACCTCATGATGTTTGCATGTGTGTATTATATATTTGTTGATTGGTTAGATGAAGAACAAGGTTTTAGAAGGCGTGAATGGAGGAGACTAGAATGGATTACCCTATACACCTGAGTGACTAGAGTGCATATACGCTCCTAGTGAGGGTTCAAGCTTAACTCTATGTTCCCAACTTTCATGAGCTGTCTCATCCCAAGTTTACTTGACTTTTATTTTGTGATTTGGATTAGTGGAATTTGATGTCTATTTGTCTTGGAAGACTTGTTTATTTTCTTAACTAAGTAGGCATGGAGATTTCATCATATAGTTGCATTCATGTACATAGGTTGCATTGCATGAGTCTTATTTTCCCTATTCACTCTTTTTGTCTCATTGACCTTAGCATGAGGACATGCTATTGTTTAAGTGTGGAGAGTTTGATAAACCACTATTTCATGGTTTATCTTATGCTAATTTGAGTGGTTTTTATCAACTCTTTACCCACTTATTCATATGATTTGCATGATTTTACAATTCTTTCCCAATTTTATTCTATGGTTGAAAACTTGCTTCCTAGACATTTAAATTATATATTTTTAATTCCCTTTTATACCATTCGATGCCGTGATCTGTGCGTTAAGTGTTTTCAGGCTTTATAAGGCAGGAATGGCTTAGAGGATGGAAAGGAAGCTTGCAAAAATGGAAGGAACCAAGGAAACAAAGAAGCTGACCAGCGAGGAGCGACGCGCGCACGCACCTGACGCGCACGCGTGACATGTGCGACCTGCAAAAATTGCAAAAATTGTTGGGGGCGATTTCGGGACAGTTTTAGACCCAGTTTTTGGCTCAAAAACACAGACTAGAGCCATGGAACAGTAAAGACTCAAAGACACATTCACATTCTGCATATTTTTAGTTGAGTTTTGGGGAATCTAGAGAGAATTCTACTTCTTCCTCTAGGTTTTCTTCACATTCATAGTTTTAGAGTTTTAGTGCTTTGCTTTGGATATTGAGAAGATTTATTACCTCCGTTGGAGTTTCCTCATTCTAGTTTGTCTCTCTATTCTTTACTCTTTTATTGCCCATTGACTTTGTTTAGATAAGTATGTTCATGATTTTGGGATTTATTAATGCAACGAACCATTTTTACTTTTAATTGAATTTTAGTTATTAATTATCATGTCTTTCTTTTATTGCTTTCTTAATTCTGTGAAAGTTATATTCATGATAATGGAGTAGTTCTCTAACTTGATTGGGAGTTGATTAAAAGGAAAACCTTGAGTTGGAATACTCAAGTGTTAATATTAATTGGAAGTTGTTGGCTAATTCTCCTGTCTTAGGAAAGGATTAGGACGCAAGCGATAGGATTAGTTTGAGAGTACTTGACTTTCCCTTATTATATAAGGGATAACTAAGTAGGATAACAACCCTTTTATTATTAGACTTGAGAGAGTTCAACAGGGATAGAACTTCCATTTAATCTTCTCTCGGTCAAGGCTTTTATTTAAATTACATAAATTCTCAATCATTTATTTCTCTGTTTCTCAAAATCAAAAATCTCTTGGAAAAGCTCTAATTAATAAAATAGCACTCTTTCTGCAACTCGTTAGGAGACGACCTGGGATTCATACTCCCAGTATTTTATTTCTAAATTTTGTGACAATCCCTTCTAAATTGATACACGGAATCAACATTAGTTAAGAGCTATACTTGCAACATTGTTTTCTCTATAAACTCTTGATTGGTAATTTTTTCGTACGTCAATTTTTGGCGCCATTGCTGGGGAGTTGCAATAGTGTGCTAATTTATTGGTTGGAATTTAATTATTTGCATTATTTCTATTCTATTACCATGAGCTATATGTTTTTTTCATTGAATGACGCGTTCACTACCTGATCCGAGCCTACCCGTATTTGATCCTGAAATTGAAAGAACTATCTCACGCATAAGGCGGGCTCGGCGTCGGTTAGTACTTTCCGAGGACGAATCTAAAACGTCATTTAAGGAAGAAACAAGCTCCCTTTCTACTGATTTGGTTGATTTACGTGCAGAGAATATGGCAGCTCCAAGGAGGATTACTCTCCAGGAAGCAGGAGCTCCAGACTTTATACTACCACCTTTCCAAGCGCGTCATCTAAATCTGGGTGCATATATTGAACTGAAGACTGCACTAATCAATCTACTGCCGAAGTTTCATGGCTTACCTGCTCAAGAGCTTCTTAAGCACCTCAGAGATTTTCAGACAGCCTGTTCTACTGTCAAGCGTAATGGTGCAACTGAGACTTCTATTCTGCTGGTCGCCTTCCCATTCTCTCTTGAGGGAAAGGCGAGGGAATGGTACTACACTCAACTTGAAGCAGTTGTTACTAACTGGGACACGCTTCGAAGAGAATTCCTAGAAAAATACTTTCCAGCTGAAGTTATTGATAGACTGAGAAAAGAAATTTCAATGATTATTCAAGGCGAATTAGAGACTCTTTACGAGTATTGGGAGCATTTCAATAATCTCCTAAACGCATGCCCCCACCATATGATTGACAAGTTGGTGTTGATCAGCTACTTCACACTGGGCATGAAGCTTCATGATAAGACTACATTGGATGGTGCGAGTAATGGTTCTCTGAAAAAGTACAAGACCACAGAAGAAGCATGGCAACTGATCGCCGACTTAGCTGAGTCTGCTCAGAATCACAAGCACAACAGGAACAACCACCTCAAGGCTGTGGCAGAGGTCTCCTCTAGTAGCAAGAATAATGCTCTCACACAATCAATATGTGAGATGACCAACCTACTGAAGCAGATACATATGGGCCAACAATAATCTTAGCCCCCCTCACCACAACATAGTCAACAACTGGTTTCTTAGAGAATATGTGGAATATGCGCTGATTATAGTCATTACATTGATGAGTGTCCATAGCTCCAACATGAGGACAACACCGTGGTAGCTACTCACAATTTCTATGACCGCCTGAATCAAGGATACTATCAACAAGGCGGTAACTATAACCAAGGTGGGAACTTTAACCAAGGTTGGAGGGAAAACTATAACAGAGGAGGCAGAAACGGCCAAGAAAATCAGAGGTGGAATACTAACAACAATCTGCAGAATCGGTATCAGCAAAATCCTACCTATCAACAGCAGAACCAGAACTAGGCTTACAAAGCACCTCATCTAAGGCAGTCCCAAGCGTCTCAGCAGACCCCTCAGATCACTTACCCATCTTCATCTTCCAATGATGAGTTGCTACACTCTATTGATCAGAGACAGAAAACCATGGAGAACAACCTTACTTCAACTTTAAACGGTCTGAACTCTACCTTGCAAGCTCTTGTCTCACAGATTGGATCACTGAATAACTCCAACAACCAGCCTTTAAACTCCAGTGGAATTCCTTCTCAACCCTTACCCATCTCCAAGGGTGGCATCAATGCCATCACCTTGAGGTCCAGAACCACCATGCAAGAGAGGAATCCTGAGGAGCCAAGCCCACAAGAGCACACCCCAGCTGAAGACATGCTTGAGGTGGAGGATGTTGAAAAGGATGATGAAGTACAAGACACAGTTGAAGAAGAAGTAACTCAACTAGAGAATGGCGCACCAGAAGGAGCTAAAGATACCAAAGATGTCACCGCTATCCCATGCTCTACCCTCAGTTGCTCCATATTAGTGCTTAGTTCTCCAAGGGAAGTGTGCCATTGTTCTCAATAGCTTTGAGGAGGAAAATAAATGCCTTGAGGCATCTCAGGGACCTCATGCTGAGGCGGCTGCATGATGAGCGGATAATTTATACGCTTTTTGGCATTGTTTTTAGGTAGTTTTTAGTAGGATCTAGCTACTTTTAGTGATATTTTCATTAGTTTTTATGCTAAATTCACATTTCTGGACTTTACTATGAGTTTGTGTGTTTTTCTTTGATTTCAGGTATTTTCTGGCTGAAATTGAGGGACCTGAGCAAAACTCTGATAAAAGGCTAACAAAGGACTGCTGATGCTATTGGATCCTGACCTCGCTGCACTCGAAATAGATTTTCTGGAGTTACAAAACTCCAAATGGCGCGCTCTCAATGATGTTGGAAAGTAGACATTCAGAGCTTTCCAAAAATATATAATAGTCCATACTTTATTGATGATTAGACAATGTAAACTGGCGCTCAACGCCAGTTCTATGCTGCATTCTGGAGTCAAACGCCAGAAACACGTCACAAACCAGAGTTGAACGCCAAAAACATGTTACAACTTGGCGTTCAACTCCAAAAGAAGCCTCTGCACGTGTAAAGCTCAAGCTCAGCCCAAGCGCACACCAAGTGGGCCCCGGAAGTGGATTTCTGCATCAATTACTTACTTCTATAAACCCTAGTAGCTAGTCTAGTATAAATAAGACATTTTACTATTGTATTAGTCGTCTTTTGACCACATATCGGGTCCTTCTCCCTATTTTCGAATTCATCTAATAAAATAATAAAATGTCCTATTTATACTAGACTAGCTACTAGGGTTTACAGAAATAAGTAATTGATGTAGAAATCCACTTTCGGGGCCTACTTGGTGTGTGCTTGGGCTGAGCTTGAGCTTTCCACGTGCAGAGGCTTCTTTTGGAGTTGATTGCCATGTTGTAACGTGTTTCTGGCGTTCAACACTGATTCGTGACGTGTTTCTGGCGTTTGATTCTAGAATGCAGCATAGAACTGGCGTTGAGCGCCAGTTTACGTCATCTAATCACGAATAAAGTATGAACTATTAAATATTGCTGGAAAGCTCTGGATGTTTACTTTCCAACACCTTTCAGAGCGTGCCATTTGGAGTTCTGAAGCTCCAGAAAATCCATTTCGAGTGCAGGGAGGTCAGAATCCAACAGCATTAGCAGTCCTTTGTCAGCCTTCTTATCAGTGTTTTGCTCAGGTCCCTCAATTTCAGCCAGAAAATACCTAAAATTACAGAAAAACACACAAACTCATAGTAAAGTCCAGAAATGTGAATTTAGCATAAAAACTAATGAAAACATCCCTAAAAGTAGCTAGATCCTACTAAAAACTACCTAAAAACAATACCAAAAAGCGTATAAATTATCCGCTCATCACAACACCAAACTTAAATTGTTGCTTATCCCCAAGCAACTGAAAATCAAATAGGATAAAAGAAGAGAATATACTATAAATCTTAGAATATCAATGAATATTAATTCTAATTAGATGAGCGGGACATGTAGCATTTTGCTTCTGAACAGTTTTGACATCTCACTTTATCCCTTGAAGTTTAGAATGATTGGCATCTATGGGAACTTAGAATTTCAGATAGTGTTATTGATTATCCTAGTTAAGTATGTTGATTCTTGAACACAGCTACTTTTATGAGTCTTGGCCATGGCCCTAAGCACTTTGTTTTCCAGTATTACCACCGGATACATAAATGCCACAAACACATGACTGGGTGAACCTTTTCAGATTGTGACTCAGCTTTGCTAAAGCCCCCAGTTAGAGGTGTCCAAAGCTCTTAAGCACACTCTTTTTGCTTTGGATCACGACTTTAACCATTCAGTCTCAAGCTTTTCACTTGGACCTGTATGCCACAAGCACATGGTTAGGGATAGCTTGATTTAGCCGCCTAGGGCTGGATTTTATTTCCCTGGGCCCTCCTATCCATTGATGCTCAAAGCCTTGGATCCTTTTTACCCTTGCCTTTTGGTTTTAAGGGTTATTGGCTTTTTCTGCTTGCTTTTTCTTTATCTTTCTTTTTTTTTTCGCCACTTTTTTTTCACAAGCTTTGTTCTTCACTGCTTTTTCTTGCTTCAAGAATCAATTTTTTTTTATTTTTCAGATCATCAATAACATTTCTCTTTTTCATCATTCTTTCAAGAGTCAACAATTTTAACATTCATAAACAACAAGATCAAAATTATGCACTGTTCAAGCATTCATTCAGAAAACAAAAAGTATTGTCACCACATCAATATAATTAAACTAATTTCAAGGATGAATTTGAAACTCATGTACTTCTTGTTCTTTTGTATTAAAACATTTTTCATTTAAGAAAGGTGAAGGATTCATGGAATTATTCATAGCCTTAAGACATAGTTACTAAACACTAATGATCATATAATAAAGACACAAACATAGATAAACATGAAGCTCAAAAACCGAAAAACAGAAAAATAAGAGTAGGGAGATTAAGGAATGAGTCCACCTTAGTGAGGGTGGTGCTCTTTGAGCTCCTCTATGTCTCTTCCTTGCCTCTGTTGCTTGATCCCTAGTGATTTTGGTGCTCCTATCTTTAGTTGCTTCCAATAGTTGTGTGGAGGAAAATATATCCCTTTAGGTATCTCAGAGATTTCTTGATGAGGGAATTCCTCATGCTCTTGTTGAGGTCCATGAGTGGGTGATGAGCGGATAATTTGTACGCTTTTTGGCATTATTTTTAGTATGTTTTTAGTATGATCTAGTTAGTTTTTAGTATATTTTTATTAGTTTTTAGTTAAAATTCACTTTTCTGGACTTTAGTATGAGTTTGTGTGTTTTTCTGTGATTTTAGGTATTTTCTGGCTGAAATTGAGGGACCTAAGCAAAAATCTGATTCAGAGACTAAAAAGGACTGCAGATGCTGTTGGATTCTGACCTCCCTGCACTCGAAGCGAATTTTCTGGAGCTACAGAAGCCCAATTGGCGCGCTCTCAACGGCGTTGGAAAGTAGACATCCTGGGCTTTCCAGCAATATATGATAGTCCATACTTTCCTCAAGATTTGATGGCCCAAACTGGTGTTCAAAGTCACCCTCAGAATTCCCAGCGTTAAACGCCGGAACTGGCACAAGAATGGGAGTTAAACGCCCAAACTGGCATAAAAGCTGGCGTTTAACTCCAAGAAGAGTCTCTACACGAAAATGCTTCAATTTTCAGCCCAAGCACACACCAAGTGGGCCCGGAAGTGGATTTTTATGTCAGTTACTCATCTCTGTACACCATAGTT
>NC_029780.3:37088402-37089773 GCF_000817695.3 Arachis duranensis
ATATCTCTTGGATTCTTTAACCGGAATCTTCGTGGTATAAGCTAGAACTGATGGCGACATTCAAGAGAATTCGGAAGGTCTAAACCTTGTCTGTGGTATTCTGAGTAGGATTCAATGATTGAATGACTGTGACGTGCTTCAAACTCCTGAAGGCGGGGCGTTAGTGACAGACGCAAAAGAATCACTGGATTCTATTCCGGCCTGATTGAGAACCGACAGATGGATAGCCGTGCCGTGACAGGGTGCGTTGAACAACGGTGAAACCCTTGCATAAGCTTGCCATGGAAAGGAGTAAGAAGGATTGGATGAAGACAGTAGGAAAGCAGAGAGACGGAAGGGACAAGCATCTTCATACGCTTATCTGAAATTCCCACCAATGAATTACATAAGTATCTCTATCTTTACCTTTATGTTTTATTCGTATATCACCCTTACCCATTTGAGTCTGCCTGACTAAGATTTACAAGATGACCATAGCTTGCTACATACCAACAATCTCTGAGGGATCGACCCTTACTCGCGTAAGGTATTACTTGGACGACCCAGTGCACTTGCTGGTTAGTTGTGCGGGATTGCAAAAGTGTGATTGCAATTTCGTTTGTGCGAAGTTGTGTTTATGCCATGGTATTGAACACCAAGTTTTTGGATTCATTACCGGGGATTATTTGATTTGTGAAAAGTATTGATCACAATTTCGCATACCAAGTTTTTGGCGCCGTTGCCGGGGATTGTTCGAGTATGGACAACTGACGGTTCATCTTGTCGCTTAGATTAGGTATTTTTTCTCTTCAGAGTTCTTAAGAATGAATTCTAGAGTTTCATGATGATCTGTTGAAATCTGGCTGGCTGTGAAGCCATGTCTAATTTCATTGGACCGAGGTTTCAACTTATCATCACAAGAGCTTGTTGATTTCTATCAATCTTGCTATTGGAGCAGTGATCTGCTAAGGCTTAGCTGGCCTTTGGCCATGTCTAGTGTTTTGGACCGAAGCTTTCCTTGAAAGCTTGGCTGGCTGTGAAGCCATGTCTAATTCCTGGACCGGAGTCTTAGACTAAACATTGCATGATTCCTGGAATTCTCATTAAGATTTTTGATACCTTCATTTTCTTTTTCCACTTAATTTTCGAAAAAGCACAAAAAATTTTAGAAAATCATAAAATCCAAAAAAATTTCTTGTTTGAGTCGAGAGTCTCATTTTAAGTTTGGTGTCAATTGCATGTTTCTGTTTTTCTTGCATTAATTCATGTGTCTTAGTGATCTTCAAGATATTCTTGATGATTTCATTACAATGATCTTTAATTCCTCTTGACTTGAGTGTTTATGTGTCTCATATGCATTCTCATTAGTGTCAGTAGTATACAAATTGCTAA
>NC_029780.3:37092815-37093624 GCF_000817695.3 Arachis duranensis
TGGGAGGCAACCCAATGTTATATTTTATCTATTTTCCTTTGTTATTTTATGTTCTTTTGTAGGTTGATGATCATGAGAAGTCACAAAATCAATTGAAAAAGCAAAAACAGAATGAAAAAACAGAAAGAAAAACAGCACACCCTGGAGGAGAGCGTGCTGGCGTTTAAACGCCAGTAAGACTAGCTGTTGGGCGTTTAACGCCCAGTCTGGCACCATTCTGGGCGTTTAACGCCAGAAAAGGGCACCAGACTGGCGTTAAACGCCAGAAAAGGGCAAGCATTCGGCGTTAAACGCCAGAAATGGGCACCAGCCCGGCGTTTAACGCCAGAATTGGCTCAAAACGCAGTTTTGCTTGCCACTTGGTGCAGGGATGACTTTTCCTTGACACCTCAGGATCTGTGGACCCTACAGGATCCCCACCTACCCCACCACTCTTTCTCTTCACCACTCACATCCATCCTTCATAAAACCCCACCTACCTCACCCTTCAAATTTAAACCACTTTCCCTCCCAAACCCACCCATACATGACCAAACCATGAGCCCCCCCACTCCTATATAAACCCATCTTCACTCCTTCATTTTCACACAACCAAACCACCACTTCTCCCCCTTTTTGGCCGAACACAAAGCCATTCCCTTCTTCTTCATTTCTTCTTCTTCTCCTTTCTTCTTTCTTCTTTTGCTCGAGAACAAGAAAACCTTTTAAATTTGGTGTGGTAAAAGCATTGCTTTTTGTTTTTCCATAACCATTTATGGCATCCAAGGCCGGAGAAACCTCTAGAAAGAGGAAAGGGAAGGCAAAAGCTT
>NC_029780.3:37093871-37094545 GCF_000817695.3 Arachis duranensis
ATGGTTCAAGAGTTCTATGCCAATGCATGGATCACCAAGAACCATGACCAAAGTGTGAACCCGGATCCAAAGAATTGGCTTACTATGGTTCGGGGTAAATACTTGGATTTTAGTCCGGAAAATGTAAGGGTGGCATTCAACTTGCCCATGATGCAAGGAGATGAACATCCCTACACTAGAAGGGTCAACTTTGATCAAAGGTTGGACCAAGTCCTCACAGTCATATGTGAAGAGGGCGCCCAATGGAAGAGAGATTCAAGAGGGAAGCCGGTTCAACTGAGAAGGCATGACCTCAAACCCGTGGCTAGTGGATGGTTAGAGTTTATCCAACGCTCAATCATTCCCACTAGTAACCGGTCTGAAGTTACTATAGACCGGGCTATCATGATTCATAGCATCATGATTGGAGAAGAAATAGAAGTTCATGAGGTTATAGCTCAAGAACTTTATAAGGTGGCGGACAAGTCCTCTACCTTGGCAAGGTTAGCCTTTCCTCATCTCATTTGTCACCTCTGTTATTCACTTGGAGTTGACATAGAGGGAGACATCCCCATTGATGAGGACAAACCCATCACTAAGAAGAGGATGGAGCAAACAAGAGACCCCTCTCATCATCAAATCCCTGAGATGCCTCAAGGGATGCACTTTCCTCCACAAAACTATTGGGAGCAACT
>NC_029780.3:37095665-37096112 GCF_000817695.3 Arachis duranensis
CTGAAATTGAGGGACCTGAGCAAAAATCTGATTCAGAGACTAAAAAGGACTGCAGATGTTGTTGGATTCTGACCTCCCTGCACTCGAAGCGGATTTTCTGGAGCTACAGAAACCCAATTGGCGCGCTCTCAATGGCGTTGGAAATTAGACATCCTGGGCTTTCCAGCAATATATGATAGTCCATACTTTTCCCAAGATTTGATGGCCCAAACCGGCAATCAAAGTCACCCTTAGAATTCCCAGCGTTAAACGCCGGAACTGGCACAAGAATGGGAGTTAAACGCCCAAACTGGCATAAAAGCTGGCGTTTAACTCCAAGAAGAGTCTCTACACGAAAATGCTTCAATTCTCAGCCCAAGCACACACCAAGTGGGCCCGGAAGTGGATTTTTATGTCAGTTACTCATCTTTATACACCATAGGCTACTAGTTCTCTATATATAGGACA
>NC_029780.3:37096499-37098324 GCF_000817695.3 Arachis duranensis
AGCTTGCCATGGAAAGGAGTAAGAAGGATTGGATGAAGACAGTAGGAAAGCAGAGAGACGGAAGGGACAAGCATCTTCATACGCTTATCTGAAATTCCCACCAATGAATTACATAAGTATCTCTATCTTTACCTTTATGTTTTATTCATCATTCATAATCATTTGAGTTTGCCTGACTAAGATTTACAAGGTGACCATAGCTTGCTTCATACCAACAATCTCTGTGGGATCGACCCTTACTCGCGTAAGGTTTATTACTTGGACGACCCAGTACACTTGCTGGTTAGTTGTGCGAAGTTGTGTTTATTCCATGGTATTGAACACCAAGTTTTTGGATTCATCACCGGGGATTATTTGTGTTGTGAAAAGTATTGATCACAATTTCGCATACCAGTGGGCTCTCTTGATGTACAGTCAAATGCTCTATTATTGAGCTATGGTCCCTTGAGATGAATCTCTCCATCTCGCATGACTCGGAGGTGGAAGCTTTTGTCTTCCCTTTCCTCTTTCTAGAGGTTTCTCTGGCCTTAGGTGCCATAAATGGTTATGGAAAAACAAAAAAGCTATGCTTTTGCCACACCAAACTTAGAATATTGCTTGCCCTCAAGCAAAAGAAGAAGAATAGATGAAGAAGAAGATATGGAGGAGAGGGAGAGGGATGTGTATTCGGCTATTTAGGTGGGTTTGGGTGGAAAAGAGATCTTGAATTTGAAGGTAGGTGGGGATCCTGTGGGGTCCACAGATCCTGAGATGATTCTATGGGGTCCACAGATCTTGAGGTGTCAAGGATTTACATCCCTACACCAATGAGGCATTTAAAACGCCCTCTGCATGCAATCTTGGCATTTAAAACGCCAGCTCTATGCTTGTTTTGGGCGTTCAACGCCAGTATGCAGCATGTTTCTGGCGTTGAACGCCAGCTTTTCTCAGTGTGCAATCCTGGTGTTTAAACGCCAGATTGCTGGATGTTTCTGGCGTTCAACGCCAGATCCATGCCTGTTCTGGCGTTGAATGCCAGCCAGTAAGCCCTTCCTCCAGGGTGTGCTTTTTCTTCTGCTATTTTTGATCCTGTTTTTAATTTTAATATTTATTTTGTGACTCCACATGATCATGAACCTAATAAAACATAAAATAACAATAAAAGAAAAATAAAATAAGATAAATAAAAATTGGGTTGCCTCCTAATAAGTACTCCTTTAATGTCACTAGCTTGACAGTGGGCTCTCATGGAGCCTCAAAGGTGATCAAGTCAATGCTGTAGACTCCCAACACCAAACTTAGAGTTTGAATGTGAGGATTCAACACCAAACTTAGAGTTTGGCTTTGGCCTCCCAACACTAAACTTAGAGTTTGATTGTGGGGGCTCTGTTTGACTCTGTACTGAGAGAAGCTTTTCATGCTTCCTCTCCATTGTTAAAGAAGAACACCATTGGGTCTTAAACACAAGGTAGTCCCCATTCAATTGAAGGACTAATTCTCCTCTGTTAACATCTATCACAGCTCCTGCTGTGGCTAGGAAAGGTCTTCCAAGGATGATGCATTCATCCTCCTCCTTCCTAGTGTCTAAGATTATGAAATCAACAGGGATGTAAAGGCCTTTAACTTTTACCAACACGTCCTCTACCAATCCATAAGCTTGTCTTACTAACTTGTCTGCCATTTGCAATGAGAATATGGTAGGTTGTACCTCAATGATCCCCAGCTTCTCCATTACAGAGAGTGGCATAAGATTTATGCCTGACCCTAGGTCACACAGAGCCTTTTCAAAGGTCATGGTACCTACGGTACAGGGTATTAAGAATTTACCAGGATCTTGTTTCTTTTG
>NC_029780.3:37098410-37108168 GCF_000817695.3 Arachis duranensis
ACCTTCCCAAGTCTCATTACCAAACAACTTGGCATTCAGCTTCATGATAGCTCCTAGATATTGAGCAACTTGCTCTCCAGTTACATCTTCATCCTCTTCAGAGGAAGAATAGTTTTCAGAGCTCATAAATGGCAGAAGGAGGTTTAATGGGATCTCTATGGTCTCTATATGACCTTCAGATTCCTTTAATTCCTCAATAAGGAACTCCTTCTTGCTTGAGAGACGTCCCCTGAGGTCTTCCTCATTGGGATTCACGTCCTCTCCTTCCTCTCTACGTTCGGCCATGTTGATTATGTCAATGGCCTTGCACTCTCTTTTTGGATTCTCTTCGGTATTGCTTGGGAGAGTACTAGGAGGAGTTTCAGTGACTTTCTTACTCAGCTGGCCCACTTGTGCCTCCAAATTTCTGATTGAGGACATTGTTTCACTCATTGGTGCATGAAATTGTGATCATCAATGCGCCATCAACATGGTATGCTCAATTGCAATCTCAACTCTTTATCACAACTTCGCACAACTAACCAGCAAGTGCACTGGGTCGTCCAAGTAATAAACCTTATGCGAGTAAGGGTCGATCCCACGGAGATTGTTGGTATGAAGTAAGCTATGGTCATCTTGTAAATCTCAGTCAGGCAGATTCAAATGGTTATGAATGATTTATGAATAAAGCATAAAATAAAGATAGAGATACTTATGTAATTCATTGGTGAGAATTTCAGATAAGCGTATGGAGATGCTTTGTCCCTTCCGTCTCTCTGCTTTCCTACTGTCTTCATCCAATCCTTCTTACTCCTTTCCATGGCAAGCTGTATGTTGGGCATCACCGTTGTCAATGGCTACAGTCCCGTCCTCTCAATGAAAATGTTTAATGCGCTCTGTCACAGCACGACTATTCAGCTGTCGGTCTCGATCATGTCGGAATAGAATCCAGTGATTCTTTTGCGTTTGTCACTAACGCCCCACAATCACGAGTTTGAAGCTCGTCACAGTCATTCAATCCTTGAATCCTACTCAGAATACCACAGACAAGGTTTAGACCTTCCGGATTCTCTTGAATGCCGCCATTAATTCTAGCTTATACCACGAAGATCCCGATTAAGGGATCCAAGAGATATCCACTCAATCTAAGGTAGAACGGAGGTGGTTGTCAGGCACACATTCATAGGTGAGAATGATGATGAGTGTCACGGATCATCACATTCATCAAGTTGAGGAACAAGTGATATCTTAGAACAAGAATAAGCTGAATTGAATAGAAGAACAATAGTAATTGCATTAATACTCGAGGTACAGTAGAGCTCCACACCTTAATCTATGGTGTGTAGAAACTCCACCGTTGAAAATACATAAGAACAAGGTCTAGGCATGGCTGAGAGGCCAGCCCCCATGATCTAAGATAGCATAAGACTACTCAAAGATAGCTACCAAGATGTCTAATACAATAGCAAAAGGTCCTATTTGTAGAGAACTAGTAGCTTAGGGTTTACAAAGATTAGTAAATGACATAAAAATCCAGTTCCGGGCCCACTTGGTGTGTGCTTGGGCTGAGCATTGAAGCATTTTCATGTATAGACTCTTCTTGGAGTTAACACCAGCTTTTGTGCCAGTTTGGGCGTTTAACTCCCATTCTTGTGCCAGTTCCAGCATTTTACGCCAGAATTCTTGAGCTGAATTGGAACGCTTGTTTGGGCCATCAAATCTCGGGAAAAGTATAGACTATTATACATTGCTGGAAAGCCCAGGATGTCTACTTTCTAACGCAGTTGAGAGCGCGCCAATTGGGCTTCTGTAGCTCCAGAAAATCCACTTCGAGTGCAGGGAGGTCAGAATCCAACAGCATCTGCAGTCCTTTTCAGCCTCTGAATCAGATTTTTGCTCAGGTCCCTCAATTTCAGCCAGAAAATACCTAAAATCACAGTAAAAAACACACAAACTCATAGCAAAGTCCAGAAAACTAAATTTTAACTAAAAACTAATAAAAATATAATAAAAACTAACTAAAACATACTAAAAACATACTAAAAACAATGCCAAAAAGCGTATAAATTATCCGCTCATCACTCATGAAGCTTAAAGTAGCCTTAGATAGATCAGAGACTATATTTGCTAATTTAGAGGTGCTCTGCTCAGAATTCTCTATCTGTTGTTGAGAAGATGATGGAAAAGGCTTGCTATTGCTAAACCTGTTTCTTCTACCTTTATTAAAGCCTTGTTGAGGCTTTTGTTGATCCTTCAATGAGAAATTTGGATGATTTCTCCATGAGGGGTTATAGGTGTTGCCAAAGGCTTCCCCCATGTAATTTACCTCTGCCATTGCAGGGTTTTTAGGATCATAAGCGTCTTCTTCAGAAGATGCCTCTTTAGTGCTGTTGGATGCATTTTGCCATCTATTCAGACTTTGAGAAATCATGTTGACTTACTGAGTCAACCTTTTGTTCTAAGCCAATATGGCATTCAGAGCATTAATTTCAAGAACTCCCTTCCTCTGAGGCGTCCCATTATTCACGGAATTCCTCTCAGAAGTGTACATGAATTGGTTATTTGCAACCATTTCAATAAGTTCCTGAACTTCTGCAGGCATTTTCTTTAGGTGAATGGATGCACCTGCAGAATGGTCCAGTGACATCTTAGAGAACTTAGACAGACCATAATAGAATATATCTATCATGGTCCATTCTGAAAACATGTCAGAAGGATACTTTTAGGTCATCTGCTTGTATCTTTCCCAAGTTTCATAGAGGGATTCACCATCTTTTTGCTTGAAGGTCTAAACATCCACTCTAAGCTTGCTCAGCTTTTGAGGAGGAAAGAATTTAATCAAGAAGGCTGTGACCAGCTTATCCCAAGAGTCCAGGCTATCCTTAGGTTGTGAGTCCAACCATGTTCTAGCTCTGTCTCTTACAGCAAAAGGAAAAAGCATGAGCCTGTAGACTTCAGGATCTACTCTATTAGTCTTAACAGTCTCACAGATCTGCAAGAACTCAGTTAAAAACTGGTAGGGATCTTCTGATGGAAGCCCATGAAACTTGCAGTTTTGTTGCATTAGAGCAACTAGTTGAGGTTTTAGCTCAAAATTGTTTGTTCCAATGGCAGGAATTGAGATGATTCTTCCATCAAACTTGGAAGTAGGTATAGTATAATCACCAAGCATCCTCCTTGCATTATTGTTGTTGGGTTCGGCTGCCATATCCTTTTCTTGTTCGAAAATTTCAGTAAGGTTGTCTCTGGATTATTGTAATTTAGCTTCTCTTAGTTTCCTCTTCAGAGTCCTTTCAGGTTCAGGATCAGCTTCAACAAGAATGCCTTTTTTCTTGTTCCTGCTCATATGAGGAAGAAGAGAACAGAAAAAGAAGAGAAATCCTCTATGTCACAGTATAAAGATTCCTTTATATTAGTAGAAGAAAGGAATAGAAGAAGGAGAAGAGTTAAGAATCCAAACACAAGGGTGAAGATAGGTTCATATTCTTGAGATAAAGAGAAGTGTTAGTAAATAAATAAATAAATAGAAGAAGATGAGAGGGGAAGAATTCGAAAATTAATTTTAAAAAGGGTTAGTGATTTTCAAAAATTAAAGGAAGAATTAAAATTAAAATTAAAATTTAAAACAATTAGTTAATTAAAAGAATTTTGAAAAAGAGGGAGGTAATTTTTGAAAATTAGAGAGCTAAAATTAGTTAGGTGGTTTTGAAAAAGATAAAAAATAAACAAAAGTTAATTGGTTAGTTGAAAAAGATTTGAAAATCAATTTTAAAAAGATAAGAAGATAAGAAGATATTTTGAAATCAAATTTTTGAAAAAGATAAAATTTAAAAAGATATGATAAAAAGATAAGATTAAAAAGATATGGTTAGAAAAGATTTAATTTTTAAAATTAAAATTACTTACTTGACTAACAAGAAACTAAAAGATATGATTCTAGAATTTAAAGATTGAACCTTTCTTCACAAGAAAGTAACAAACTTCAAATTTTTGAATCAATCACATTAATTATTAGTAAAGTTTCAATTTTAAAATAAAGATAAGAAAAATATTTTAAAATCACTTTTTTAAAAATTTTCAAAAATAAAAAAAATGAAAAAGATTTGATTTTTGAAGAAGCTTTGAAAAGATAAGATTTTTAAAATTGAAAATTTGACTTGACTTATAAGAAATAGCTAAGTTTTAAAAAATTTTGACTATGTCAACTCAAATTTTCGAAAATTATGAGATAAGGAAAAGATATTTTTTTATTTTTGAATTTTTAATAATGAGAGAGAAAAACAACAAAAATGATTTACAACATGAAAATTATGAATCAAAACACATGATGTATGCAAGAACACTATGAATATCAAGATGAACATCAAGAACACTTTGAAGATCATGATGAACACCAAGAACATATTTTTGAAAAATTTTTGAAGCAAAGAAAACATGCAAGACACCAAACTTAGAAATCTTTCATGTTTAGACACTATGAATGCAAAAATGCACATGATAAACATTATACAACACAAAACAAGAAAATTTAAAGATCAAACAAGAAGACTTACCAAGAACAACTTGAAGATCATGAAGAACACTATGAATGCATGAATTTTCGAAAAATGCAAGAACAAGATGAATATGCAATTGACACCAAACTTAAACATGACACAAGCTCAAACAAGAAACACACAAATAATTTAATTTTTTTGATTTTATGATTTTTTTGTATTTTCTTTTATTTTTTTTGGAAAACATATAGGAAAAAGAAAATAAGAAATTCAAAATTTTTAAGAAGAATTCCAGGAATCTTTCAATGTTAGCCTAAAGTTCCAATCCAAGGGTTGGACATGACTTAATAGCCAGCCAGCTTTAGGATATAAATCAGACATACAACAACTGATATTTCAATTAACTTGCCTCTATGCTGATGATTGGAAGCCTCAGTACAAAAGAATTTGGCTATGGCTTTACAGCCAGCCAGGCTTCAACATGTTACCATGAAACTCTAGAATTCATTTTTAAAAATTTAGAATAATTTTCGAAAATAAAAGAAAAAATTTTTTTGAGAGAATTTTGAAAAATATTTTTTTCGAAAATAAAACAAAAAGAAAATTAGCTAATCTAAGCAACAAGATGAACCGTCAGTTGTCCAAACTCGAACAATCCCCAGCAACGGCGCCAAAAACTTGGTGCACGAAATTGTGATCTCTAATAATGGCATTCAACTTGGTATGCGCGTTGAATAATAATAATAAATAAACAGAAAATAAAGATAGAAATACTTATGTAAATCATTGATGGGAATTTCAGATAGGCATATGAAGATGCTGTGTTCCTTCTGAATCTCTACTTTCCTACTACTTCATCCAATCCTTCGTACTCATTTCCATGGCAAGCTGTATGTAGGGCATCACCGTTGTCAATGGCTACTTCCCATCCTCTCAATGAAAAAGGTCCAAATGCTCTGTCACAGCACGGCTAATCATCTGTCAGTTCTCGATCATGCCGGAATAGAATCCATTGATTCTTTTGCATTTGTCATCACACCCAATAATCACGAGTTTGAAGCTCATCACAGTCATTCAATCCCTGAATCCTACTCGGAATACCACAGACAAGGTTTAGACTTTCCGGACTCTCATGAATGCCGCCATCAATTCTAGCTTATACCACGAAGATTCTGATTAAGGAATCTAAGAGATATGCGTTCGGTCTAAGGTAGAACAGAAGTGGTTATCAGTCACGCGTTCATAGGTGAGAATGATGATGAGTGTCACGGATAATCACATTCGTCATGGTGAAGTGCAACGAATATCTTAGAACAGGAATAAACTGAATTGAATAGAAAATAGTAGTAATTGCATTAAAACTCGAGGTACAGCAGAGCTCCACACCCTTATTCTATGGTGTGTAGAAACTCCACCGTTGAAAATACATAAGTGATGGTGCAGGCATGGCCGAATGGCCAGCCCCCAAAATGTGATATGAATTCGAAACTAGGGAGAAGGACCAAATATGTGGTCAAAAGACCGAATGGTCAAAGACTTCTAATACAATAATAAAATGTCCTATATATACTAGACTAGCTACTAGGGTTTACAGTAGTAAGTAATTGATGCAGAAATCCACTTCCGGGGCCTACTTGGTGTGTGCTTGGGCTGAGCTTAAGCTTTTCACGTGCAGAGGCTTCTTTTGGAGTTGAACGCCAAGTTGTAACGTGTTTTTGGCGTTCAACTCTGATTCCTGACGTGTTTCTAGCTTTTGACTCCAGAATGCAGCATGGAACTGACGTTGAGCGCCAGTTTACGTCATCTAATCACGAATAAAGTATGGACTATTATCTATTGCTGGAAAGCTCTGGATGTCTACTTTCCAACGCCGTTGAGAGCGCGCCATTTGGAATTTTGTAGCTCCAGAAAAAATCCATTTCGAGTGCAGGGAGGTCAGAATCCAACAGCATCAGCAGTCATTTGTCAGCCTTCTTATCAGAGTTTTGCTCAGGTCCCTCAATTTCAGCCAGAAAATACCTGAAATTATAGAAAAATACACAAACTCATAGTAAAGTCCAAAAATGTGAATTTAGCATAAAAACTAATGAAAACATCCCTAAAAGTAGCTAGATCCTACTAAAAACTACCTAAAAATAATGCCAAAAAGCGTATAAATTATCCGCTCATCAGCTTGCCTTGGGAATCCCTTTTCCACTGTACTCCTTCTACATAGATTTCTGAGAGTACTTGATCCAGTCTTTGATCCAAGTTGACTCTTCTAGTGTAAAGATGAAGATCTCCTTATATCAGAGGCAAGTTGAATGCTGATATCACACTTTTCAGGCTGAAATCTAAATTCTCCCTCCGTCCATGGTACTCCAATTCTTTGGATTTGGGTTCACACTAGTGTTATGCTTTTTAGTAACCCATGCGTTAGCATAGAACTTTTGCACCATCAAGATCCCAATCTCTTGGATGGGGTTGGTTAGGACTTCCCAACCTCTTCTCCGGATCTCTCTTCGGATTTTTGGATACTCATTCTTCTTGAGCCTGAAAGGGACCTCAGGGATCACCTTATTCTCTTCCATTACTTCATAGAAGTGGTCTTGGTGGGCTTTGGTGATGAGTCTCTCCATCTCCCAAGATTCAAAGCTGGCAGCTACTGCCTTTCCTTTCCTCTCTCTAGAGGATTCTCAAACCTTGGGTGCCATGAATGGAAAGAAAAAAGCTAGGCTTTTCCAACACCAAACTTAAAACTTTGCTCATCCTCGAGCCAAAATAAAGAAAAGAGAAGAATGGAGTAGAAGAAGAAGAAAATAGAAGAAGATAGAGGGAGAGAGAGGGCTCGGCCGAATGGGGCTTATGAGTGTATGAAGTGTGTGTATGAGGGGTTAGAAGGAGGGGTATTTATAGGAGAAGGTAGGGTTGGGTTCGGCCACGGGTGGGTAATTGGGAGAGAAATTTGGTTTTGAAGTGGGTGGGGGTTGGTGGGAGTTATGGTGGTTTTGGAGAAATGATATGGAGGTGATTGGACTAGGGTCTATAAGGAAGTGTGTATGGGAAAGTGTGAAAGTAAGTGAGGTAGGTGAAGATGCTATGAGACCCACTGGTCCTGAGAGGCTAGGGAATTCAGATTCTCTGCCCTGTGCACTGGCATTTAAACACCCAGGGTGTGCTCCATGGATGGCGTGCAACGCCAGCAACACTCCATCCAGAGTGTTTTGTTTTCACTGCTGAACAATTTTATCTCTGTTCTGACTGCTGCACATGATTATGAACCTAAAAAAAATAACTTAAAGAAAAACAAAATGAAAGAACAATAGAAATAATTAATTAAGGTTGGGTTGCCTCCCAACAAGCGCTTCTTTAACGTCACTAGCTTGACGGTTAGCTCCTTACGGAGGTGAGTATGGGCTCAGAATTTTGCCCCTTACAGTGAACTTTCTTCCTGGACCCGACTCGCTGTATGTGGTATGACTGTCTTCTTGGTGAAAACAACTCTCATGCCGGGTGAGAGGCCTTATGTTGGGACTTTCTTGTCCCTCCAGCCTTTAGGTACTTTCTTCCTAGTACACTTGTTCTTAGAGCCTGTTAATGGCTTGCCAACACCAAACTTAGAATTGGTGTTTGGGGGTTCAATAAAGCTCTGCACTGAAAGAAAGGGTTGGAACACTAGGTGTTGCACCATTGTCTCTTTGTTATCAAAGGGAGAATTGGGATTGGACATCTTGAACAAGATTTAGTCCTCTCCTAGTTGGAAAACTATTTCTCCCTTTGCCACATTAATCATGGTATTTGCAGTAGTGATGAGCAGATAATTTATACGCTTTTTGGCATTGTTTTTAGTATGTTTTTAGTATATTTTAGTTAGTTTTTATTATATTTTTATTAGTTTTTAGTTAAAATTCACTTTTCTGGACTTTACTATGAGTTTGTGTGTTTTTCTATGATTTCAGGTATTTTCTGGCAGAAATTGAGGGACCTGAGCAAAAATCTGATTCAGAGGCTGAAAAGGACTGCAGATGCTGTTGGATTCTGACCTCCCTGCACTCGAAGTGAATTTTCTGGAGCTACAGAAGCCCCATTGGTGCGCTCTCAATTGCGTTGGAAAGTAGACATCCTGGGCTTTCCAGAAATGTATAATAGTCTATACTTTGCCCGAGATTTGATGGCCCAAACAGGCATTCCAAATCAGCTCAAGAATTCTGGCGTAAAACGCCGGAATTGGCACAAGAATGGGAGTTAAACGCCCAAACTGGCACAAAAGCTGGTGTTTAACTCCAAGAAAAGTCTCTACACATGAAAGTTTCAATGCTCAGCCCAAGCACACACCAAGTGGGCCCGGAAGTGGATTTTTATGTGATTTACTCATCTTTGTAAACCCTAAGCTACTAGTTTTCTACAAATAGGACCTTTTTTTATTGTATTTTCATCTTTTGATCACTTTAGATCTTAGGATCATCTTTTAATCACTTTAGATCTTTAGATCATCTTTGAACATCTAGTTCTTAGATTATGGAGGCTGACCTCTCGGCCATGCCTAGACCTTGTTCTTATGTATTTTCAACGGTGGAGTTACTACACACCATAGATTAAGGTGTGGAGCTCTGCTGTACCTCGAGTATTAATGCAATTACTATTGTTCTTCTATTCAATTCAGCTCATTCTTGTTCTTAGATATTCATTCGCACCCAAGAACATAATGAATGTGATGATTATGTGACGCTCATCATCATTCTCACTTATGAACGCGTGCCTGACAACCACTTCCGTTTTACAAGCAAACAAGGCTTGAATGTTTATCTCTTGGATTTCTTAATCGGAATCTTCGTGGTATAAGCTAGAATTGATGGTGGCATTCAAGAGAATCCGGAAGGTCTAAACCTTGTCTGTGGTATTCTAAGTAGGATTCAAGGATTGAATGACTGTGACGAGCTTCAAACTCCTGAAGGCTGGGCGTTAGTGACAGACACAAAAGAATCACTGGATTCTATTCCAACCTGATTGAGAATCGACAGATGATTAGCCGTGCTGCGACAGAGCGCGTTGAACATTTTCACTGAGAGGACGGGATTGTAGCCATTGACAACGGTGATGCCCAACATACAGCTTGCCATGGAAAAGAGTAAGAAGGATTGGATGAAGACAGTAGGAAAGCAGAGAGACGGAAGGAACACAGCATCTCCATACGCTTATCTAAAATTCCCACCAATGAATTGCATAACTATCTCTATCTTTATCTTTATGTTTTATTCGTATATCACCCATATCCATTTGAGTTTGCCTGACTAAGATTTACAA
>NC_029780.3:37108307-37108962 GCF_000817695.3 Arachis duranensis
TCTTTAGACTAAAGCTTTAGACTAACATTGCATGATTCCTGGAATTCTTATTATAAATTTTGAATCTCTTTATTTTCTTCTCCATATAATTTTCGAAAAATCCAAAAAAATTACAAAATCATAAAAACAAAAAATTATTTCTTGTTTGAGTCTAGTGTCTCATTTTAAGTTTGGTGTCAATTGCATGTTTCTGTTCTTCTTGCATTCATTCATGTGTCTTCATTGATCTTCAAGTTGTTCTTGATGATTTCATTGCTCTGATCTTTAAATTCTCTTGACTTGAGTGTTTTGTTGTTTCTCATATGCATTCTCAACTTGTTAGTGTCATTAGTATACAAACTTCTAAGTTTGGTGTCTTGCATGCATTGCTTATTTGATTTTAGTTGCATTTTGATTATTTAAAAAAATCCAAAAAAATTTAATTTGTGTCTTTTCAAGTCAATAATACAGAGAATTGAAGATTTAGAACATACCACAGAGGAATCACACAGAAAAAGCTGGGCGTTCAAAACGCCCAGTGAAGAAGGAAAACTGGCGTTTAAACGCCAGCCAGGGTGCCTGGCTGGGCGTTTAACGCCCAAAAGGGTAGAGTTTTGGGCGTTAAACGCTAGAATGGATACCATTCTGGGCGTTTAACGCCAGGATGGCACAAGAG
>NC_029780.3:37110545-37115921 GCF_000817695.3 Arachis duranensis
GAACTCCCTCCTAGTACTCTTCCAAGCAATACAGAAGAGAATCCAAAAGGAGAGTGTAAGGCCATCAACATGGCCGAATTTAGAGAGGAAAAAGAGGAAGTGAGCGCCACTGAGGAAGACCTCAATAGACGTCCACTGGCCTCCAACAAGTTCCCTAATGAGGAACCATGGGAATCTGAGGCTCACACTGAGACCATAGAGACTCCATTGGATTTACTTCTGCCATTCATGGGCTCTGATGAGTATTCTTCCTCTGAAGAGGATGAAGATGTCACTGAAGAGCAAGTTGCTAAATACCATGGAGCAATCATGAAGCTAAATGACAAGTTATTTGGTAATGAAACTTGGGAGGATGAACCTCCTTTGCTCACCAAAGAACTGGATGACTTGACTAGGCAGAGATTACCTCAAAAGAGACAGGACCCTGGGAAGTTCTCAATACCTTGTACAGTAGGCACAATGACCTTCAAGAAGGCTCTGTGTGACCTAGGGTCAAGCATAAACCTCATGCCTCTCTCTATAATGGAGAAGCTAAGGATCTTTGAGGTACAACCTGCAAGAATCTCACTAGAGATGGCAGACAATTCAAGAAAACAAGCTTATGGACTTGTAGAGGATGTTCTGGTAAAGATTGAAAACCATTACATCCCTGCTGATTTCATAGTCCTAGAGACTGGGAAGTGCATGGATGAATCCATCATCCTTGGCAGACCCTTCCTAGCCAGAGCAAAGGCTGTGATTGATGTTGACAGAGGAGAGTTGATCATTCAAGTGAATGAAGAATCCTTGGTGTTTAAGGCCCAAGGATATCCCTCTGTCATCATGGAGAGGAAGCATGAAGAGCTTCTCTCAAAACAGAGTCAAACAGAGCCCCCACAGTCAAACTCTAAGTTTGGTGTTGGGAGGCCACAACCAAATTCTAAGTTTGGTGTTGAACCCCCACATTCAAACTCTAAGTTTGGTGTTGGGAGGTTCCAACATTGCTCTAAGTATCTGTGAGGCTCCATGAGGGCCCACTGTCAAGCTACTGACATTAAAGAAGTGCTTGTTGGGAGGCAACCCAATGTTATATTTATCTATTTTCCTTTGTTATTTTATGTTTTTTATAGGTTGATGATCATGGAAAGTCACAAAATCAATTGAAAAATGCAAAAACAGAATGAAAAACAGAAAGAAAAATAGCACACACTGAAGGAAAACTTGCTGGCATTTAAACGCCAGTAAGGGCAGCAAATGGGCGTTTAACGCCCAGTCTGGCACCATTCTGGGCGTTTAACGCCAGAAAGGGGCACCAGACTGGTGTTAAACGCCAGGAAGGGGCAAGAAGCTGGCGTTAAATGCCAGAAATGGGCACCAGCCCGGCGTTTAATGCCAGAATTGGCAGAAGGAGCATTTTTGCTCGCCACTTAGTGCAGGGATGAATTTTCCTTGACACCTCAGGATCTGTGGACCCCACAGGATCCCCACCTACCCCACCACTCTCTCTTCTTCACCCATTCCCCAATCACCTCAACACCTCTTCCCTAAAAACCCCTCACCTATCAAATCCCACTATTCTCTTCACCACTCACATCCATCCTTCATAAAACCCCACCTACCTCACCATACAAATTCAAACCACTTTCCCTCCCAAACCCACCCATTATGGCCGAACCACACACCCCCTCTCCACTCCTATATAAACCCTTATTCACTCCTTCATTTTCACACAACCTAAACACTACTTCTCCCCCTTGGCCGAACCACAAAGCCACCTCTATCTCCTCTATATTTCTTCTTCTTCTACTCTCTTCTTTCTTCTTTTGCTCGAGGACGAGAAAACCTTCTAAGTTTGGTGTGGTAAAAGCATTGCTTTTTGTTTTTTCATAACCATTTATGGTATCTATGGCCGGAGAAACCTCTAGAAAGAGGAAAGGGAAGGAAAAAGCTTCCATCTCCGAGTCATGGGAGATGGAGAGATCCATCTCAAGGGTGCATCAAGACCACTTCTATGAAGTTATGGCCATGAAGTAAGTGATCCCCGAGGTCCCTTTCAAACTCAAAAAGAGTGAATATCCGGAGATCCGACATGAGATCCGAAGAAGAGGTTGGGAAGTTCTTACCGACCCCATTCAACAAGTCGGAATCTTAATGGTTCAAGAGTTCTATGCCAATGCATGGATAACCAAGAACCATGATCAAAGTGTGAACCTGGACCCAAAGAATTTGCTTACAATGGTTTGGGGGAAATGCTTAGATTTTAGTCCGGAAAATGTAAGGTTGGCATTCAACTCACCCATGATGCAAGGAGATGAACACCCCTACACTAGAAGGGTCAACTTTGATCAAAGGTTGGACCAAGTCCTCGTAGACATTTGTGAAGAGGGCGCTCAATGGAAGAGAGATTCAAGAGGGAAGC
This sequence comes from Arachis duranensis, assembly GCF_000817695.3. Classification (NCBI taxonomy): domain Eukaryota; kingdom Viridiplantae; phylum Streptophyta; class Magnoliopsida; order Fabales; family Fabaceae; genus Arachis; species Arachis duranensis. The sequence goes on from NC_029780.3 coordinate 37,112,944, forward strand.
CGGTTCAACTGAGAAGGCATGACCTCAAGCTCGTGGCTAGGGGATGGCTGGAGTTTATCCAACGCTCAATCATTCCCACTAGCAACCGGTCTGAAGTTACTATAGACCGGGCTATCATGATTCATAGCATCATGATTGGAGAGGAAATAGAAGTTCATGAGGTTATACCCCAAGAACTTTATAAGGTGGCGGACAAGTCCTCTACCTTGGCAAGGTTAGCCTTCCCTCATCTCACCTTGGCAATGTTAGCCTTTCCTTATCTCATTTGTCACCTCTGTTATTCAGTTGGAGTTGACATAGAGGGAGACATTCTCATTGATGAGGACAAGCCCATCACTAAGAAAAGGATGGAGCAAACAAGAGATCTCACTCATCATGAAATCCCTGAGATGCCTCAAGGGATGCACTTTCCTCCACAAAACTATTGGGAGCAACTCAACACCTCCCTAGGAGAATTGAGTTCCAACATGGGACAACTAAGGGTGGAGCACCAAGAACATTCCATTCTCCTCCATGATATTAGAGAAGATCAAAGAGTCATGAGAGAGGAGCAACAAAGGCAAGGAAGAGACATTGAGGAGCTCAAGCACTCCATAAGATCTTCAAGAGGAAGAACAAGCCGCCATCACTAAGGTGGACCCGTTCTTTAATTTCCTTATTCTTTATTTTCCTGTTTTTCAAATTTTTATGCTTATGTTTATCTATGTTTGTGTCTTATTACATGATTATTAGTGTCTTAGTGTCTATGCCTTAAAGTTATGAATGTCCTATGAATCCATCACCTTTCATAAATGAAAAATGTTCTTAATTGAAAAAAGAGAAGAATTGCATGAATTTTGAATTTTATAACAGATTAATTATTTTGATGTGGTGGCAATACTTTTGACTTCTAAATGCATGCTTGAACAGTGCATATGTCTTTTGAATTTGTTGTTCATGAATTTGGGCTCTTGAAAGAATGATGAAAAAGGAGACATGTTACTGAGGATCTAAAAAATCATAAAAAAGATTCTTGAAGCAAGAAAAAGCAGTAAAAAAATCATAATATAATAATAAAGTCATGATCCAAGGCAAAAAGAGTGTGCTTAAGAACCCTGGACACTTCTAATTGGGGACTCTAGCAAAGCTGAGTCACAATCTGAAAAGGTTCACCCAGTTATGTGTCTGTGGCATGTATCTATCCGGTGGTAATACTAGAAGACAGAGTGCTTTGGGCCACAGCCAAGGCTCATAAAGTAGCTATGTTCAAGAATCATCATACTTAACTAGGAGAATTAATAACGCTATCTGGATTCTGAGTTCCTATAGAAGCCCATCATTCTGAATTTCAAAGGATAAAGTGAGATGCCAAAACTGTTCAGAGGCAAAAAGATAAAAGCCCCGCTCATCTAATTAATAATGATCTTCATAGATGTTTTTGGAATTCATTGCATATTTTCTTCTTTTTATCTTATTTGATTTTTAGTTGCTTTGGGACAAGCAACAATTTAAGTTTGGTGTTGTGATGAGCGGATAATTTATATGCTTTTTGGCATTATTTTTAGTATGTTTTTAGTATGTTTTAGTTAGTTTTTATTATATTTTTATTAGTTTTTAGTTAAAATTCACTTTTCTGGACTTTACTATGATTTTGTGTGTTTTTCTATGATTTCAGGTATTTTCTGGCTGAAATTGAGGGACCTGAGCAAAAATCTGATTCAGAGGCTGAAAAGGACTGCAGATGCTGTTGGATTCTGACCTCCCTGCACTCGAAGTGGATTTTCTGGAGCTACAGAAACCCAATTGGCGCGCTCTCAATTGCGTTGGAAAGTAGACATCCTGGGCTTTCCAGAAATATATAATAGTCTATATTTTGCTTGAGATTTGATGGCCCAAACAGGCGTTCCAAGTCAGCTCAAGAATTCTGGCGTAAAATGCCGGAACTGGCACAAGAATGGGAGTTAAACGCCCAAGAAAAGTCTCTAGACATGAAAGCTTCAATGCTCAGCCCAAGCACACACCAAGTGGGCCCAGAAGTGGATTTTTATGTATTTTACTCATCTTTATAAACCCTAAGCTACTAGTTCTCTACAAATAGGACATTTTGCTATTGTATTTTCATCTTTTGATCACTTTAGATCTTAGGATCATCTTTTGATTACTTTAGATCTTTAGATCATCTTTGGATGTCTAGTTCTTAGATTATGGGGGCTGGCCTCTCGGCCATGCCTAGACCTTATTCTTATGTATTTTCAACGGTGGAGTTTCTACACACCATAGATTAAGGTGTGGAGCTCTGCTGTACCTCGAGTATTAATGCAATTACTATTGTTCTTCTATTCAATTCAGCTCATTCTTGTTCTAAGATATTCATTCGCACCCAAGAATATGATTAATGTGATGATTATGTGACGCTCATCATCATTCTCACTTATGAACGCGTGCCTGACAACCACGTCCGTTCTACAAGCAAACAAGGCTTGAATGTTTATCTCTTGGATTTCTTAATCGGAATCTTTGTGGTATAAGCTAGAATTGATGGCGTCATTCAAGAGAATCCGGAAGGTCTAAACCTTGTATGTGGTATTCTGAGTAGGATTCAAGGATTGAATGACTGTGACGAGCTTCAAACTCCTGAAGGCTGGGCGTTAGTGACAGACGCAAAAGAATCACTGGATTCTATTCCAACCTGATTGAGAACCGACAGATGATTAGCCGTGCTGTGACAGAGCGCGTTGAATATTTTCACTGAGAGGACAAGACTGTAGCCATTGAGAACGGTGATGCCCAACATACAGCTTGCCATGGAAAGGAGTAAAAAGGATTGGATGAAGACAGTAGGAAAGCAGAGAGACGGAAGGGACAAGGCATCTCCATATGCTTATCTGAAATTCTCACCAATGAATTGCATAAGTATCTCTTTCTTTATTTTATGCTTTATTCATAAATCACCCATAACCATTTGAATCTACCTGACTGAGATTTACAAGATGACCATA
>NC_029780.3:37116044-37147329 GCF_000817695.3 Arachis duranensis
AGTTGTGATAAAGAGTTGAGATTGCAATTGTGCGTACCATGTTGATGGCGCCATTGATGATCACAATTTCATGCACCAAGTAGCTAGGAAAGGTATTCTGAGGATGATAGAGTCAACCTTATCCTCTCCTATGTCCAAGACTATGAAGTTTGCAGGGATGTAGTGCTCTTCAACCTTTACCAAGACATCCTCTACTAAGCCATATGGCTTTTTTATTGACTTGTCTGTCATCTCTAGTGAGATGTTTGCAGCTTGTACCTCAAGGATTCCCAACTTCTCTATTACAGAGAGTGGCATGAGGTTTATGCTTAACCCTAGGTCACACAGAGCCTTAGGAAGCGTCCAGGATCTAAAACCTTCTGAGGTAGCTTCTGCTGAACCAAAGCATAGAGTTCTTTGGAAAGCAGTGGAGGTTCTTCCTCCAAAGGCTTTGTACCAAATAGCTTGGCATTCAACTTCATAAGAGCTCCTAGGTACCAAGCAACTTGCTCTTCCCTTGTGTCTTCATTCTCATCAGAGGATGAGTGTTCATCAGAACTTATGCAATTAAGAAGTGCATACAAAGGAACCTCTAAGGTCTATATATGAGCCTTGGCTTCCTTTAGTTCTTGGATAGGGATTTCTTGAGTAGGTTTTAAATACTCAGTGGGTGTGCCTTTACTGGTGTTCAACGCCAGCTCTGATAGCTCGTTGGGCATTGAACGCCCATGCTGTATACCCTTACTGGCGTTAAACGCCAGTTTCCTTACCATTTTGGGTGTAGAACGCCCAACAGGGGTATCCTAGATGGAGTTCAACGCCAGCTTCCCTATCTGTTTGGGTGTTGAACGCCCAGTGAGGGCTTCCCCACTGGCATTCAGTGCCAGCTCTGGTGCCAGGATGGGCATTGAACACCCAGTGAGGGCTTCTTCACTGGCGTTCAGCGCCAGGCTCTTAGCCAGTTTGGGCGTTGAACGCCCTGTAAGACCTTCCTCACTGGCATTCAATGCCATCGCAATCTCTTTAGATTCGGCCTCAACCTCAGTGGTGATGGCGTTGCACTCTTTTCTTGGGTTCACCTCAGTGTTACTAGGAAGAGTGTCAGGAGGAGTCTCAAGAATTCTCTTGCACCTCCAAATTTCTGATGGAGGACCTTGTTTCAGTTATGAAATTATTAGTTGTCTTAGAGAGGTTGAAAACCAGAGTGACTAAGTCAGAATAGTTCTGCTTAGAAGTTTCCATATGTTCCTGAGAAGATGGGAATGTTGGTCTGTTATTGAACCTATTCTGGTTCCTTCCACCTTGATTATTATTGAAGCCTTGCTGAGGCATCTGTTGGTTGTAACACCCTATTATACAGAGTCTTATGCTTAAGTCATTCAAAGATGGCAAGGTATTATGACCTCTAAAATAAAAATTTAGTACGTATAGTAGTGTGAAAATGATTATAAATAGGAGCCTTTGAAGAAAAAGGGGTAAAACAAAATCGTAACTCGAAAGCGCAACACTCTGATCGATAACATAATGAATAGAGGAACAAGCTAAAAAGAGATTATATATATACAAAAGAGTGTGAAAAACAGGAATATCAAAACTCAAAATTCGGTTGCAAAGATAACTGGTCCGAGCATAGTAATATATACATGTAAATAAAATAGGAAACCCCAAGGAAACCCAAAGGGACATAAATACAGAAAACCTGTTCTCCAAAATTTCCTCTAAGAAGAGTCATCACAGTTTGTATTATTTAGTGGAGATAAAAGTATCTAAACAAAACATATAAACCAAAATAGAGTCCCAAGAACAAAGGATCTTCGCTAATCCAGAAGTCTCCAGCATGCCTCAGTGGGAAGTCTCACATTCTACATCTGAAAACCACAAAATCCGCATGGGTGAGAACTGGAGGTTCTCAGTATGGTAACAGTTCCCACATATCCAACATGTAATGTCCTGGGAAAGCCAAAGACAATCTTAGAACTTCCAACAGATAATTCAAAACTTATAAACAGGCTAAACCATAAATGGCAACTGACTAAGGATTCTTTAGTCTAACTAATACTTTTCTTTCCAATTTCTTCAGACCTTCCAACCACCAGCAGGTGTATAATATGGCAAACATAGGTTATATCAAACAAGAGATATACAAACAGGAATAGATAAGGCATTTAGACAATTAGCAAGTAATATGCAGTCAAATAAGCAATCTCAAACAATTCACATAGTATGCATATGATGTATGCCAGTCCTAACGGCTAATGATATCATCTATCGGTTATATAGCCAACCCAACAAGTCCTGGTAGCTAACCATTGGAGTATCCCTCTGTCGTGTATCCCCAACTCGAGTTATCCTCGATCATCATCATGATCATAATCATAATCCATATCCAACACCCTTAGTGGTGTATATTCACGGGGGCAAGCTCATCCGAAACTTTCACAATGTCCGGCCACACTTACGACACAGGGTCAGCAGAGCATCGAGTCTCCACCTGGAGCATGTGGTGGTTAGCTACTGCTTTCACCTAGGAAAACTTGTATCTCAGTTAGTGGAAGTGCAACATTCACATTTCAGTCAATAGCATATATATGCATTTACACTCGACCACAATCATTAATGGCTCCACCGTACCTCGGCAATAACTTAGCCATCCGGCTCAGAGTTCAATCCAGAACCAGCCAATTCATTAATAAACATAGCCCTTCGGCTCATGGCTCAAAAAACACTTCCACCGCCATCCTCCATATCTCATATAATCATCTTTGATCATCATTGATCATAAATTTTCCATTTTCTTCGTTTACAAGTTACCACATGCCCTAGCTCTTTTCTCATTGCTAGGAATTTCATAATAATTTAATACACAACGGGTGAGATCAGAGGCTTAGAAGTATGAAATTTGGCTTTTAAAACTCAAAAATCAATGTTGGGATGAAAATAGGGTCACGCGTACGCGTCATCCACATGCACGTGTGGATGGCCAAAAAGTTCATCGACGCGTACGTATGCGTTGCCCACGCACACGCATGGATGGAAAAATAGCCAAGCGACGCCTACGCATCAGCCACGTGTACGTGTGGGTGCGCTTGTACCCTACACACAAAACTGGCACAATTCTCGCTCAACTATCGGGAGAATGGCTGGGCATTTTGTGCAGCGCATTGACGCGCACACGTGGGCCACGCGCACGCATGGATGGTGTGTTTTTGAAAAATGACGCGTACGCATCAGTCATGCCTATGCGTAGAGGGCATTCTGCTAAAAAGTTTTCTAAATTAAAAGCTACAAAATTCACAAATTCAACCCCTAATCTTCCGACGGACATAACTCGTTCATTTCAAATCATTTTCACCCATTCTTTGAACATAGCGGAGATTGACATTTCCTCCCATATAGAACCTCATACGGAGGCATTCTGATGCTCACATGGTAACTATTATTGTATGCAAACTCCACTAACACCATATAATGATCCCAGCTCACTAGCTGATCCAGCACGCAAGCCCTCAACATATCTTCCAATGTTTGGATCGTCCTCTCGGATTGACCATCTGTTTGAGGATTGTAAGCTGTGCTCAAGCTTAATCGTGTTTCGAAAGCTTTCTGAAATGCACCCCTAAACCTCAAAGTTAAATGAGGATCTCTATCAGAGATTATCGTAGCAGGTACACCATAAAGTCTCACAATCTCCTTTATGTATAACCGGGCTAGCTCCTCAAGGGTGTAAGTCATCTGAATGGGTAAAAAGTGAGCTGACTCCGTTAGTCGGCCCACAATCACCCAGACAGTGTCAAAACCAGCCCTAGTCCTTGGCTACCCAGACACAAAGTCCATCGAAATGCTTTCCCACTTCCATTGTGGAACCTCTAAAGGTTGCAACATCCCAGAAGGTCTCTGGTGTTCGATATTTACCTTCTGACAGGTTAAACACTATGAAACATATTCTGCCATATCATTTTTCATACCCGGCCACCAAAACATCGCCTTTAAATCATGGTACATCTTAGTACTCCCCGGGTGAATAGAGAATCCGCTTTTGTGTGCCTTCTTTAAGATATCTTGTCGCAAAGTGCCAACATCCAGCACAATGATCCTACTCTTGAATCTCCATAACCCATCTTTATCCTCCGACACTCTCCATTGTTTCCCTTGCTCAATGGCTGGTAGCATCTTCCATAACGTGTCATCATCTTCATGAGCCTTTAGGAGTTCGGATTTAAGATCACTTAAGATTTGTAATCGACTCAAACACAGAGTCCTAGACACTTTTTGAACACTAATCTTCAAACTCTCGAATTCTTTGAGCAACTCCTCTTCTCGAAGCATCATCCAAGTAGTATATAATGACTTCCGACTTAACACATCTACCACTACATTCTCCTTCCCCAGATGGTAATTCAACTCAAAGTCGTAGTCCTTCAATAATTTCATCCACCTCCTCTGTCTCATATTAAGCTCTTTCTGATCAAAGAGATACTTCAAGCTCTTGTGATCAGAGAAAACTTGGAACTTAACACCATAGAGGTAATGCCTCCACACCTTTAGTGCAAACACAATGACAGTGAGTTCCAAATCGTGCGTAGGATAATTAACTTTATGAGGTCTCAACTGACGTAAGGCATATACCACCACATTATGATACTGCATCAGCACGCACCTTAGACCCTTCAGTGAGGCATCACAGTACACCTCGAATGACTCATTTGGCTCAGGTAACACCAACACAGGTGCAGTGGTCAACCTTTGCTTCAACGCCTGAAAGCTCTCCTCACACTCAGGAGTCTAAACAAAAGGTGCGTCTTTGCGGGTTAACCTCATCAATGGCAAAGCTATCTGTGAAAAGCCTTTGATGAATCTTCGGTAATAGCCAGCTAAGCCCAGAAAACTTCTTATCTCAGTCACTGAGGTTGGTCGCCCCCAATTCATTACCGCCTCTACCTTAGATGGGTCTACAGCTATCCCCTGTTTACTCACCACATGACCCAAAAACTTCACCTCCTCTTTCCAGAATTCACATTTGGACAATTTCGCAAAGAGTTTCTTTTCGTTTAATATTTGCAACACCGTCCTCAAGTGTTCCGTATGCTCTTCTACGGTTTTGGAAAAAATCAGTATGTCATCAATGAAGACAACAACGAATTTATCTAGAAATGGACGGAAAACTCTGTTCATATAATCCATAAACAATGCAGGAGCGTTTGTCAACCCAAAAAGCATTACAGTGTACTCATAATGACCATAACGAGCACTGAAAGCTGTCTTAGGGATATCCTCACCCCTCACCCTTATCTGATGATAACCGGATCGCAAATCGATCTTGGAGAAGACCCTGACTCCATGTAACTGATCCATGAGATCATCAATCCTCAGAAGTGGGTACTTATCCTTTGTTGTAACCTTGTTCAACTGCCTGTAGTCCACACAGAGTTGCATACTTCTGTCTTTCTTCTTTACCAATAACACAGGCGCGCCCCACAGAGAAACACTTGGTCGGATAAAGTTCTTACCCAACAAATCTTCTAACTGAGACTTTAGCTTGACCATTTCTAGTGGTGACATCCTATAAAGAGGACTCGAGATTGGTCTAGCCCCAGGCACCAACTCAATAGCAAACTCAACTTCTCGGTTAGGTAGAAATTCATCAATATCATCGGGAAACACTTCTGGAAACTCACACACAACCGGAATTTGTTCTAATCTTTGATCATCACCCGAAACACCCGCAGTTAACAACAAGATACCCAAACATTCGGCTCCAGAACAATTCACCATTATCGAATTCAAGTAATAACTATTCAACATAACCGGTCCTTCTGTATCTTTCGGCATAAAGTATACCAATTTTGCAGAACAATCGAGCAGGCCATGGTTCTCAGCTAACCAGTCCAGTCCTAAGATAAGATCAAGGCCGATCATCGCCAAGCAGATAAAATTATGGACAAAGTCATATTGCTTGACCCTAAATGTAACTTGCGGGCATCCTAGCCTAGTTATCATGGCTTCATGAGTGGCATTATACACCGTTAGGTCATAACCTAAAACTACAATCTTCAAGCCTAACTCACTAGTTTTTCGAATGCAATGAATGAATGTGTTGCTCCCGAATCAAATAAAGCATTTATAGTTTGACCAGCCATTTCACAGTTACCTCGGATAAGTGTCTCGGGTCCCTGAGGTGGTGAACACCTGACCAGTCTGCTATGTTTTCCCTGCACCTTGTTTCTGCTTCTCTGGACAATTTGCGGCCTTATGTCCCGTCTTACCACAAGAATAGCACAAGCCCCACCCGGCCTTGCACAGGGCTCCCGGATGGTAATTTCCGCACTTAGCACAAGCTTGCTTGTTCTGAAGTTGCTTCCTAAACCTTTTCCCTGGGAGTTGTTGTTGTTGGGCCTCCTGAAAGAGCCTCCCCTCGTGAAAGGCGGACCTCTAGGAGCAAAGATCTTCTCTCAGTTCTGTGGGAATGATCCCTTGTGACTGCTTCGCTCAACAACTGCCTTCTTCACATACTCTTCAGCAACTCTACTCTTGTTTAGCAACTCTAGGAAAGTTCTAATCTCCATTGGTCCCACTGAGCTGAAGATATCACTCCAGAGTCCTCCTTCATACTTAATGCACTTTTATTCCTCATAGTCTCCCGGAGTTCCCTGACACATACGGGAAAACCTGAACAGCTCCTCAAACTTGTCAGTATACTCAGATACGGACATAGTACCCTGCTTCAGCTGCAGCAACTCAAGTTCCTTGGCCGTCTTGGCAGAAGTTGGAAAGTACTTGTTATAGAACTCCTCCCGAAAGGCATCCTAGGTGATATAGTCATCACCCTGCTATAGGAGATGTCAAACTCCTTGCCACCAATGCGATGCTTCCCCAGTGAGCAAATAGGTAGCAAACTCAATACGCTGCCCTTCAGGTACCACCTGCGCTTGCAGTGCTCTCTCCAAAGCCTGAAACCAGGTATCGGCTTCAGTCGGGCTAGTAGTTTCCTTGAACTTAGGTGGGTTAACCTTCAAAAATTTTGCCAGTGTTATTAGGCCCTGAGCTCCACTTCCGTCATTACAATGGTTGTTCATTTGTTACCCAAGAGCCTCTGCAGTGGCCTGCATAGTAGCAGCCATGTTCTCCAACGCCACCATAAAGTCTAGCAGGTTATTTGGGTCAGCTCCTGGCGCACGAACACTAGTACGACCTCTCCCACAGCCTCTACCGCGTCCACGAAGTGCCATCTGATTCCTATACACACCAAACAATTGATATTAAGTTGATCAATCTCAATATCAGAAATTTAGTACTTCAAAGTCCCAAATGCATGTTCATAAACGTTTATGCCAGTTATATCAAGTAGATATACTTATAGCACATAACACACATACAGAAAATGCACAGAAGCATAGTCAGTCCGTCCCTCAGGCTCTATAGAAACGAATTGCTCTGATACCATAATGTAACACTCTACCATACAGAGTCTTATGCTTAAGTCATAATTCAGATAAAAGGGGGTAAAACAAAATGATTATAACTAGGAGCCTTTGAAGAAAAATGGGGTAAAACAAAATCGTAACTCGAAAGCATAACACTCCGATCGATAACATAACGAATAGAGGAATAAGCTAAAACGAGATTATATATATACAAAGGAGTGTCAAAAATAGGAATATCAAAATGCAAATTCCGGTTGCGAAGATAACCGGTCCGAGCATAGCAATATATACATGTAAATAAAATAGCCAAGAAAACCCAAAGGGACAAAAATACAGAAAACCTATTCTCCAAAATTTCCTCTAAGAGGAGTCATCACAATTTGTATTATTTAGTGGAGATAAAAGTATCTAAACAAAACATATAAACCAAAATAGAGTCCCGAGAACAAAGGATCTTCGCTGATCCAAAAGTCTCCAAAATGCCTTAGTGAGAATTCTCACGTCCTGCATCTGAAAACCACAAAATCCACATGGGTGAGAACCGTAGGTTCTCAGTATGGTAACAGTGCCCTCATATCTAACATGTAATGTCCTCGGAAAGCCAAAGGCAATCTTAGAACTTCCAACAGATAATTCAAAACTTATAAATAGTCTAAACTATAAATGGCAACTGACTAAGGATTCTTCAGTCTAACTAATACTTCCCTTTCCAATTCTTTCAGACCTCCCAACCACCAGTAGGAGTATAATATGGCAAACACAGTTATATCAAACAAGTGATACACAAATAGGAACAGATAAGGCATTTAGACAATTAACAAGTAATAAACAGTCAAATAGTCAATCTCAAACAATTCACAAAGTATGCATAGGATATATGCCTGTCCTAATAGCTGATGATATCTTTTTTCGGTTATATAGCCAACCCGATAAGTCCTGGTAGCTAACCATTGGACTGTCCTTCTGTCGTGCATCCCCAACTCGAGTTATCCTCGATCATCGTCATGATCATAATCATAATCCATATCCAACACCCTCACTGGTGTATATTCACAGGGCGAGCTCATCCAAAACTTTCACAGTGTCTGGCCACACTTACGACATAGTATCAGCGGAGTATCGAGTCTCCACTTGGAGAATGTGGTGGCTTGCCACTTCTTTCACCCAGGGAAGCTCGTATCTCAGATAGTGAATCAGAAAAGATAAAACACTAAAGGGACACCAAACTTAAAATCAGAACCTAAGAGGAAATAAATAAAGCAAAAATTTGAATATGAAGAAAAATAAATAAGTGAAAAAAAGTTCAAAAATTAAAAGAAAAAGTAATTAAACAAAACTAAGAAAAATACATAATCTAAGCAACAAGACAATTGGTAGTTGTCAATCACGAACAATTCCCGGCAACGACGCCAAAAACATTGTGCAAATTTTTGGAATATCCACAATTGAACCGGCAAGTGCACTGGGTCGTCCAAGTAATACCTCAGGTGAGTGAAGGTCGATCCCACAAGGATTGTCAGACTAAGCAAGCAATAGTTATCTTGTTGGACTTAGTCAGACAAATAGAAAGAGAGTTTTTGTTGTTGTAAACGCATAAAAATAATAAACATGCAAGTAAAGAAAAGCAAGTAAAGGTTTAGTGGAAAACAATCATGAGAAATCAGTTAAGGTCTCAGAGATATTTATCTTTCCGGATTAAAACTTCTTACTAACTATTTTAGCAATGAATGATTAATTCTATGATAAACTGTAAGTGATTAAACCCTAATCCCTGTGTGATTTAATCTCCTGTAATTCTCATCAAATGCCACTCTCGTGGTTACTCAATTCAGATTGGAGGGTGAAGTTTAGAAAACTAGTTTATACCACAAAGGCCCTAATCACCCCAATTCGGGCTGAATAGATGTTGCTTATCCCCATCAGGTTGTATGATTAGCTGTCTAGGAGGAGTGTTTTCAAGCTCTAGCTCAAGCAAGATAACTCTCTCGAAAATCATAAGAACTCGTGTAGAAAAGGGTCATACTCCCATTCCACCCAATTCATAAGATAAAGAACGAAAACAACACCTTAGAATTTAATCAAACATATATTAAAATAGAAGAATAATAATCTTAATTCATAGAAATAAACAAAGCTCCTAACCGTAACCAAGAGGTTTAGTTGTTCATAACTTACAGAAAAAATAGGTTTCTGAAAAAGTGCAGAAGGAAAAAGATCCTAAACCTAAGTGATATTTTCCTTTAAATACTAGCCTAATTTGATATGGAATTAAAATAATAATAAACCTAAAGATATTGTTTGTAATTAAAAATTACAATAAGAAAATAAAATAGGCTAAGAAGTGCTAAATCCACTTGAGAGGCCCAAAGATGAGTGATTCGGGCTGCTGCTGGCTTTAACGCCAATAATAGGCATTAAACACCCCAAAGGGGTCAAAATTTGCGTATGCTGAGGTCCCTTGCTGGCATAAAATGCCGGGTGGGCGTTCAGCACTGGCAGGGGGAAGTTTCTGGCGCTGGTTCTATCCCTCTTGAGCGCTAAATGCTAGGCTTGGCGTTTAGTGCCAGATTTGGCAGTGATTCTAGAGAAAAAAGTATAGACTATTATATATCGTTGGAAAACTTTCGAAGTTTGATTTCTAAAGCCGTTAAAATCACATCAAATGGACCTTTGTAGCTTAAGTTATGCTCATTGAATTGCAAGGAGGTTAGGGTTGACAACATCTACTATCCTTTCTTTGTTTTTGCACAAAACTCTGCTAAATTTGCCTGGATTTCATCTAAAATCTTAAAAATACCAGAATAACTCAAAGTAGCATCCAAAGAGGATTTTCCCACTAAAATATAATAAAACTTAATAAAATATAATAAAAATAACTAGAAAATGAAGGGGAAAAGGGTATAAGATGCTCACACATCACCTCTCTCCGTCGTTTCTAAACTACTCCCCCTATCTCTCTAACTTTCTCCTCTCTCTCTCTCTCTCTCTCTCTCTCTCTCTTTCTCTCACACACACACACACACATACACATACACACACACACACACACAAACTACCTCCGATAACCCCTACACCACAGTCAGCCACCACCAACAGTGTTTAAAGACTGCGTGGGCTCCTTACATTGTGTTGGTCACTCTATCGCCGCTATTTTTGTTGCTCCACCACTGATGTCGCCGCCCCACCACTGCTGCTATCATTGTTGCCACTACTCCTTGTGTCATCGAAGCTGTCTCCTTCCTCCCTCTCTGTATGTTGTCCTCCTGCTTATTTCTACTATTTTTTAATTTCTTTAAAAAAACCCTAAACCATAATTTATCCAATTTTAATTTGTTATGTATTAGACAATTTGTAATTAGGACATTTGCATTAGAGATTTAACTGTTTTTCAGATTTAGTTCATGTATTAGTTTAAATTTTGGGGTTTTTAATTCTATTTTGATTTAGAATTTTTCTAAATTCTATTTTGATTATTCTATGTTTAAAATTTTGTTTATGATTTTGATTTTAAATTTCATTTTGATGATTCTGTATTTACTATTCTGAGTTTTGTTTATTATTTTGAATTCTGTTTATTATTCTGCAAGTGTAAGATCTCCATTTGCATTGTTCTAATTTCTTTTCTTAATTAGTTGATTGTTGTAAATTGTCTGAGTTAATATTAACTTGTTTATTTTCTGAGTTAATTATTGACTTATTGTTTATTGATATTAATTTTCTAAGTTTATTATTATCTAAGTTAATTACTTTCTGAGTTAATTAGTTAATTATTGTTAATTATCAGAGTTAATCTAAACTTATTCATTTTCTGAGTTAATTATTGATTTAAGTTATGTTTCTGGTTTAAGTTATGTTTCTTAATTAATGATGGTTGAATGTCAATTAGTGTTTGATATGGCTAGTTGATTGATTTCGTATATGGTTGCATTTGGCTAATGTTGTGGATTTTAGATTTGATGAATAGATCTGTAAAATTTTTATGGTTTGGGTGCTTTTGGTGTTTGCTTAGTTTTAGTTCATATATGGTTTGTGAACTTATGACTAAATGTTAATGGTGACGGTGCATATTTTTTGTTTTAAGTTCTTTATTGGACTTTCTTTGGCTGTTGCAGATTTTTACAAAATAAAAAACTTGACAGGTCAAGTTCCATCAAACTTAATTGAAGAACTAGGACCGAATCTTGGGTAACTAAGAAAACCTATTTAATTTTCAACTTTTAGAATTGTCTCGAATAATTAATATTAATAATAGCGCCAGTAAAATATTTATTGGTTATGAATTGGTGTTTGATTTGACTATTGTATTGGCTTAATTAATGACAATGTAAGGTTGATGTTGTGGACAATAAATCAGTTACTTTGCGTCGGTTAGATTAAAACTGCCGCAATATTACCAAGAGTGATTTTTCCCATATATTTGCGGCTCTCCTTAACCGCTGCAGTTTGTTGCAGACTTGCAGCGTTTTATATGAAATTTATTTTCGTCGGTTTTAAACCGCCGTTGTTTCTAGGATTAGTTTTTTTTAAATATAATATTTTATTTTATTTTCTTTTATTAACCTGGGGATATGTTTTTTAGATTTTTTATTTTAAAATTCTTATTAGTTTTCTCTAAAAATCTAAATTGAGGTCGAGAATTCATATATATTTAACTGCGAAAGAAACTGACATATTTACATTAATACCAATAAAGTATTTCACTAGTCACAAAAAAAGTATTTTACTAGATAATAAAGATACATAGTCAACTAAACATATACTTCAAATAAAAGGTCACACGACTCCTAATTCCTATTTTCCGCTATGTTCATCCAAAGAATTCATCAATGCAGCGATGTTTGGTGGCAGCTCTCCACCTTGCCATTGAATCAGATAAGTTAGCACACTCTCTATTTCCTGCCTCATCTTCTCTACTGCTATTGGGAAAGGGAATTATTTTCAGACAATATTCTTGTGGATTCATCACGCTGCTAAATCTCAGATATTTTATCCTGCAAACGTAAATAAGCATACATAATCACACTAGGCATAAATCATACTCAACACATTTTTATACACCAATCCAACATGTTACAACATAAAGAATCAAAAGTAAATACTTACACCAATCCTTTGAGCTTCTTCATGTATATAGGTGCCATCAGGTTGTTTGTGCTATAAAATCGATATTTCTCCTCTACCAACTCTCCTCCCTTATAGTTTTGACTGTGACAATACAATTTATACCTTTATTAGTTAAATAGTGTACCATCGGAGGCTGCATTAGCAAATGCAAAGTCCAGAAATCTATTTAAGCCGACCTTATATTCTAAACTACCTCGTGGTTTTGAGATCCAACTCTTATCTATATCTACTTTAATGAAATCATAGAAAGAAATGAATAAAAAACTAATAAAGTCATACAACTAAAAAAACTTAACCAAAAATTGGCTTTATGTGTTAAAAGAGCCAGTTACAGTTTATCACAACAATGGAAGGGGACCCAATTAAAAGATTTAAATTGGATAATTTTTTGTAAGAAAAACTATATAAAGAGCAAGAGGATACATTAAAAAGGAAACAAAAACAAAGTTACTTTCAATCAGCCTAATATGTAGCATACAAAAGATATTAGGTAGGATGCTTATTCATTGTAAAATTCTGTGCTTTCAAAAAAAATTACTGAATGAAAAAATTGTTGGCTACAAGGTCAAAAAATGAAAAACAAAAAGAAAAACATCCTTAAAAAAAAGGGAATACAGGAGTAAAGGTTAGAGACCAATAAAATACTTGGGAAGCAATTTTATTTTTAAATTTATTATATACAAAATTGAAACAGACTTGTAATAATGACTTGGTGTCTCTAATAATAAATGACAAGCTAAAAAAATTACCATAAAGGGAATACAGGAGTAAAGGTTAGAAACTAATAAAATACTTGGGAAGCAATTTTATTTTTAAATTTATTATATACAAAATTGAAACAGACTTGTAATAATGACTTGGTGTCTCTAATAATAAATGACAAGCTAAAAAAATTACCATAAAATAAGATCAGTCTAGAATAAAAGCTAGGAATAATTAATGGGTTATTTCCAATTACACAAGGTTAAGGAAAAATAACATTAGTCAATGACATCTACGTACACAAAATCTAAAACCCACTAATGACTAAGCATCCCAATCAATGATATGTTTTACTTCTAAAAATACAACAATGAGTAGTTATTATGAAACTATCTCTTGGTTGATGTGCTGCTTTATTATTTCATGATTTCCAAAAATTGAGTTTTCAGAATAATTATTTGCTACAATAGCAATAAAAAGAGAGAGATTCAAAGAAATTGTCTAAACAAGAAAACCATTAAAATATGAATCCAATACTGTATAAGAATATGGATAAATAATTTTTGAACTTCTAAATAAATTTTGTACTAATTCTTGCTGAGATCTTTTATTTTGATCAATAATAGAATTTCTCTCCTCGGTGATTTTTGAAATAAGGTCCCTTCCCTGAAGTAATAATTCCGATGCAGATGGAAGAGATAAGACAGTATTAATTATGAGTCTCCTATAAGATAAAGTTAGTTTAAGTGTAGAATTATTAAGTGTTCATAATATACCAGAGGTAATAAAGTAATTAGTAATAAGTTATTTTATGTTATAAATTTTATTCATATAACATAAATAAGATATAAACATTCTTGTTTATTAATAAAAGATATTTTTATTAATAACTGGCTCATCCTTGATTTTCTTAATTGCAACCTTTTCTCCTATGCGAGAATCATATGCAGAATAAGCAACACCATAGCTTCCTTTACCAATTACTTCCTCTATTCTGTATCTGCTCTTTTCACCATATTCAATAAAGAAGTCTACTTACACAGATGACTTGATTAAAAGAAAACAAACACTATCTAGCAAAGATAGTAAGAAAAAATAAGCGCTGTGCTAAGAGTTAAACATTCCGAAAAATACATGCATGTTGTATTCTTAAACTTGATCACCCTTTAGCAAAAATGGAAATAGTCAGGTACTTCGGCATCTTTAGCTCTATTATCATTGTATTTTACTTGCATAATATGATTAAAACTTGGATACTAGAAATTTGTTATCAGTGATTTAGCATATTGAAATGAAGATTTAAACATCTACAAAAAAAGACATAGAAAATCCATTGCAATAATCTAGATACAGCACAGGAACCAAAATAGCACTCCATAGTATGTTAAATTATATGGAAAAGAAACTTTCTGTAGGACCTCTCATAAACCAACTAAGGTTTTTAGCATTTGGCAGGGAAGCATAAACATTTGCAAGATCAATTATTATTTATTAACCACATACAAGCCCCATATCTAGCACACAACTAAAACAATAAAAACAGAATACAAGATTGTATAGAAGAGCAAAATTTCAATCACAAAAAGAGAGTATAAATTCATACATAGGCAGTAGATACACATATCATTTCCTCCCCTAAACTGCTGAACATCCACTAAATGACTCCCTTAAAAATACAAAACACCAAACCAAAATATGTTAAGATACATACATATAAATCTAAATTATTATTAACATATAGTAATAATATTTCTACAAATTAATCAATAATGCATAACATCTTTAATATGAATTCAAATTGGAGAAAGCTGATTCATTCCAAAATTGAAATAAGTAAAGACGGCAGCAACAAATAATATACACATACCAGATAGGAAAGACCCAGAATGGTGGTGGCGGTACCGGTGCGTCTTGCAGGCTTTTCTTTGCTTCACCCCCTTTTGTCATGTGTTCTTAGCAAGAACAAAAACAAACCCCAAAAATTAAAACCAAACTAAGAAGAAAAAGCATGATGTGAACCAAATTGAAATCTGAAATGAAAAAAGAAACTTTCCCCAAATTGAAAAGGGGATTTTTTAGACAAACCAAACACATTAACTAAAATCGAAATCGAACCAAGAAGAAAAAGATTAATAGGAACCAATTCGATTATTTTGAAGCCAAAAAGAAAACACAACAAAATTGAAAGAAGAATTTTTTACATACCAATAATTTGAATCAAGAAGCTGAGCAGACCTAATAACAGAACCAGAGGAAGGAAAGCGCAAATTGGCGATAGACCCACTGGCAAGGGGAAGCACAACGCAGCCGGTACTGATGGGTAGAGGGGAACGTCGGCAACGATTCTAGCGCAGAGGTTTGTTTCTTGTCTCTGCTCCTTTTCTGTTCACGCGACGTAGAAAACAAATCCCAAATCTGTTTTTGGACTATTGATAAACACATATTTTATGATATATTTTATGCTTAATCTGAGTGATTTATTCAATCCTTCACCCACTTATTCATATTAATTGTATGGTTTTACTTCTCCTTCCTTATTATGTGATGTATGTGAAAAACATGTTTCCTATGCTTTTAAATTAATTATTTTAATCACCTTTAATTCCATTCGATGCTGTGATTAGTGTGTTGAGTAGTTTTAGATCTTCTAAGGCAGGAATGACTTAAAGGATGGAAAAGGAAACATACAAAAATGGAAGGAAAGCACCAAACGGAGTTTTGAAGAAACTGGCATCCACGCGATCGCATGGACGACGCGATCGCGTGCCAAGACCGAAGAGGCATCGACGCGGCCGCATGACTGACGCAACCGCGCGACTTGAGCAAATCGCATACGACGCGGACGCGTGAAAGACGCGACCGCGTGACTAGGAGAACTCCAAATGACGCGTCCGCGTGGCAGGCCACGCACCAGAAATTGCAGAAATGCTCATAGCGGATTCTGAAGCCTTTTTGGCCCAAATCCAAGTCCAGAAGTCAGAGACCAGAGGTTATAAAGTGGAGGAATGCATCCATCGAAGGAGACTCCGAATTTTCTGTTACTTTCCATGATTTAGATTTAGTTTTGAGAGAGGTTCTCTCCTCTCTCTCTCTTAGGATTAGGATTTAGGACTTCTCTTAGTTTTAGGAGTGACTCTCAATCCCAGGTTCTTTATTTTTATTCATCCCAATTTAATTTATGAACTGTTCCATGTTACAGATTACTCTTTTAAATTACTGTTATTTAAGATATTTTAGTTTAATATTGCTTCCTTTTTTTATGTTATAGTTGTTCTCAATCTGAAGACATTCTTATTCCAGTAGATACAATTTTCTTTCCTTTTGGTTTTGGTTAAATAATTGGTGACTCTAGAGTTATCAAACTCATTATTGATTGAAAATTAGATTTCTTCATTTCAATAATTCACATTCCAATAACTCTAGCCTTTCCCAAGGAAAGACTAGGACTTGAGGATTCGAATTAATTCATCCACTTAACTTACCTTCATAGTTAGAGGTTGACAAAGTGGGAGAAGAATTCAATTCTCTTCATAATTGATAAGGATAACTAGGATAAGATTTCCAGTCTTTATACCTTGCCAAGAGCTTATTTTACAATTATTTATTTATTTTTATTGCTTTGAAAATATACCTGTGCCCATTGCCCAACTTCCAAAATCCCAATTTACAAACTCATAACCAATAATAAGAATATACTTCCCTGCAATTCCTTGAGAAGACGACCCGAGGTTTAAATACTCGGTTATCAATTTTAAAGGGGTTTGTTACTTGTGACAACCAAAACGTTTGTACGAAGGGATTTCTGTCGGTTTAGAGACTATATCTACAACGCGACTATTTTTATGAAATTCTTTACTGGAAAAAATCTTAACGTCAAAATGGCGCCGTTGCTGGGGAATTGCAAACGTGTGCCTTATTATTGGTTATTGTAAATATTTTCCTAAAAAAAATAAATAAAATATTTTTCTTTACTTGTTTATTTGTTTTCTCTTTTTCCCCCTTATTTCGAGGATCTAATCAACCCTTTAGGCAACAACACCCTCCAAGATATCATGGACAACGACCATTCTACAATGCATACCCAGCTGAAAGATATGGTGGACAACCTTGTAACTACCAACAAGCCCCACCCCGTGCCTATAGACCATCCTCTCAACATGACCTCGAACCACCACACTCACAAGCTTCTTTTCGCCATTCGCCACCATACGATCCTTATCCACCCCAATACCAATCCAATTACTCCCAAGAACCACCACTCTCCCATACACATAACCCATGTCCATCAAAGTCAGAATCACCGGTTAGCCTCAAAGAATCAATGAAACAATGTACCGTACTCCTTCATCAACTGGAGCAAGCAATGGTGGAGAAGCTAAAGCAATTATCTTCCGGACGTTCAACCCCTCAACAGACCCCCATGGCCTTATGTGGAGAATCTAATGAAGAACGTGTTGTGAAGAAGACACAAGAAACTCCAGTGAACAGCATAGAGCATAACCTCATACCAGAACAAGTAGAGAAGCTGTCACTGCAGAAGAAGAAGAGTCGGTTGTTGTGGAGAACTCCGTCAAGGATGTTACAATTGACGCTGAGGAGGATTTTGCACCGCCTCCACTGCAAATATCTTATGAAGAACTGAACAGAATAACCCAGGACACAGGTTTCTTTGATGATGATGATCACGAGTCCTATTTTCTTAGCGGCGAACTTGCATCCACAAGTGATTTCTTTGAGACAGAAGAATCTTCCCCGAGTGAATATGAAGATGATGCTAAGGTAGATCTTTCTCAACCTCCAATATATGAGTTGAGCGATGATGAGGGAGAAATTGAAGACTGTGATCAAGAGATGGTTGAAGTGGAAGAATTCACAGAAGATTATAAGAGTAGAACTTACAGAACCACTGGAAACACCTATCCCAAGGCCGTTACCGCCCACCACAAACTACAAGTGGGTAAGATCCTTGTCTTTTATCTTCAATATTCCACTTGAATATGGTTTGCTTGAAACAGATGGCCAGCTTAGAGCTCTCTGCGGCTTCAAGAGTAAAAGGGAAATGGCTCATACTCAGAGCCGGTGCACAAGGTTCAATAAGGTTCCACGCTTCAACTCGAAGTGCAAGGATTGGTATCATGCTCAATTGAGTGGATCACGGAGAACGTTTGGCCACCGTGGTGAAAATCTAATTTCCAAACCGCCCAAATGGAAAAGTATAGATCAAAACGAAAGCGGATTTGGAACCAAAGTTTGGGATCCTGGAAAATATTCTGATATTGATCACCCCGGGAGCCTGAAAATCTGTTTGAAGCTGCTCAGAAGCTTCACATACCTAGTTTGGGACCCCGGAGGCTATTAGCATTCCAAGCATTGGTGGAGATTTTTGGATAAATTCAAACACAAGCCGCCATAACAGGAAGCTCAACCAACGTCCAACTTAAGGACTTTAACCAAAAGTGCTAGGTGGGAGACAACCCACCATGGTATGATCGTTCCTTTTTCATTTTTTTATTTAGTTTTAGTTGTTTTCAATTTTATTTTATTTTTCATTGAACCTAGAATTACTCATAACATTCATACCATTTTGCACTCTGCATACTGCATAATTACATATTTCAAAAAAAAGGGGCGTGCGACGCGACCGCATCAATCATGCGATCGCGTCAATTGCGATAAAACACCCCCCACGCGTCCGCGTCCATCACGCGGTCGCGTGCCCTGGAGATCGGCGTATACCACCAATGCCCAGAAAGTTGGGCTGGACTCGTGCTGCCCTTGTGCTTTTCTCGCAAAATACCCACGGGATCGCGTGCCTGACGCGATCGCATCACATGTACATATCCAATTTCACGCGACCGCGTCGCGTGGACTGCACAACACCCTAGAAGGAGACAGAGAGTTGCACTGAAACGACGTTGGAATTGTGCGTCTAGCACAAATTCTAGTGACGTGATCGCGTGACCCACGCGATTGCGTCCACCCCTTTCCTACCCCTTCCATGCGATCGCGCGATCCACGCGATCGCGCCCACCCATTTTTCACCCCTACCACGCAACCGCGTGCCCCACATGGCCGCGTGGGTTTCAAACTATAACCCCTCCGCCACGCGAACCCTATCAGTCGCGCGCCCACCCCCTCCCTCTTCCCCCTCTCTCCTTCCTCTACCCTCCACCACCACCCAGCCACCACCGACACCACCCGGACGCCGCCGACCACCCAGACGCCGCCGCCATCTACCCCCTCTCTCCTCTTCCCTTCTTTCTTCTTCTTTCTTCTTTCCCCCCTCCTCCGCCACTGCTCACCTCCGCGCCACCGCACGCCGCCGCCACCGCCCCACCGCAACCCCCCTTCAACCAGCAACACCACCCCTTCCCCTACCCCCAGCTACCTCTCTGCCCCACTCTCCTCCTCCGCCTACCAGGTTCCGCAACACGCAAACCCTTTTATCCGTTCGTAGTTTTTCTTAATTTTTCCGTTTTATGTTCATGTTTAGGCTAGTTAGATATGCATGTTGTAGTGGATTTTAGGTTGTTAGGTAGCCTAGGATTTGGTTAGTGGATTTAGGTCTGTTTACTTACACTGTTCATGTTTCTGTTTTATCATATCTGCAATTCTGCTGTTGCTGTACCCTTGTTCATTTGCTGTGATTTCCTGCATTTGGTGCTTATTACTCTGAATTTTCATGTTTATATTCATTATCTGTACCTGCAGCTTAATTTTTAATTCATATGCACTGCTTTGATTGCGGGTTTATTTTTCAGGATACTCAATATTTAGCCGGAATGCTGCCCAAATTTTATAAAATATTTTCATTCATGTTTTGGTTTGGCATTTTGAACTCTGTTTTACTCTGCTTTACCTGAACCATTTCATGAATGCCAGGGCATGCTCTATTATCCTCCTTGATTTCCTGGTTTATAAACAACATCTGTGATGTTCTGATTCCAATTCTTCTTTATATCTCTTTGAATCAGCATCCAATTGTTTTCCTTGTTTGGTTATGAGTTACTTCTATTCCTACCTGTGAATCCTTGTTACATGGAATATTTCCTTTATGCCACTTACTTTAACCACATTTTACTGACTCCCTAATTTTACTTTACTAACTCTTTTTCAAATTCTAACCATACTAACTTTTTATAATCTCTTTTCTGACTTTTCACTTTCCTCTAACTTTTTAACCATGGCATAATGACAATTTTTCTATTTAACTTGAATTCTACTACATTTTGGATTGTAAATTATTCCTTTCAAACCTTTAAACTTCTATACAATCCTTCTTGCTCATTTACCTAACTCATTTGCCTCATTCTCATTCTCCTTTACCGCTTTGAGTTTTCTTTGTTTAATTGCCTATTTGTTTTCCTATTTTTATATTTCCTAGTTTTCTGTTTTTCAAGATGTCTACCTCACAGAGAAAAGAAAAAGGCAAGACTACTGGCAAGCGCAAAAGAGGAGACCCCTCCCAGTCCATCATAGATCTAATGCATGATTCCTCATGGCGGGAGAAGAACTTTACCAGCAGGAAAAAGCTGACCAGCTGCTCCCTGCCAATGATTCCATCAAATTTGCAAACCGGTACTGTGAGCTGAAGTATCCGGCATTTGCAGACTCCAGAAACCTATACCTGGAGAGGACTCTGAGGATCCTAGGAGAACTCCAGCAATACACCACTGAGCAAATCAAACAAAGGGGCTAGTTCTTTCTGGAAAGAGCACTGACAGAGGTCAATGCATCTTGGGTTAGGGAATTCTACTGCAACTTCTATATCACTACCCTAGAAGCAGTGAACCTGTGAGGCAAGCAAATTCTGGTCACTGAAGAGGCCATAGAGGACATCCTACAGCTCCCACCTAAGTCCGACCAGCCTGATGGTTACAAAAAGGCTGAGGAGGACATGCGTTTCTTGAGGTTTGATTGGGATGTTGTCAGGGCAAGGATAGCCCTGGACCTGACTGTTCCTTGGGAAATGGGTCAGGACACCACCTTGCCCAAGGGTATCAAGCGGGCGTACCTAAATGATGAGGCTCGGTTATGGCATCAGATCCTGAGTAATTATGTGATGCCGAGTACTCATGAGACAGAGATTCCAGCTGCTATGATCACCCTCCTATGGTGTGTGATGGAGGGTAAGGACCTGTACTTGCCACGCTTTATCCGGCATTATATGGCCAGGGTCCACGTCCGAGGCACTCTTCCCTTTCCTTATCTGGTTACACAACTAGGCCGTCGAGCTGACGTGCCATGGGATGATGCCGATGAGAGACCACCGGCTGCGGACTGCAGGAAGATCATTCCTCACAGTAGGAACTTCCTTGCTTTGGGCTATAGACCACCACCTTTCACTGCTACTGATGAGACAACCCCACCGTCTGCCGGACCCTCTTCTTCCACAGCTACCCCTGCTGCCACCACTGCACCTCCACCTACCTCAGAGCCAGTCTACCGCCTTGTGCACCGCTTATTTCGACAGCTTGATCAGATGGAGCGCCGTAACCAGCGCCGGTATGAGCATTTGAAGCTGATGATCCGACAGGGCAGTGACATCCCCTCCGAGCCTGACTCACCATCAGAGCCATCCGAGGAGGAGGCGGATGAGCACGAGGAGGAGACCCATCCGCAGGCAGGCATAGAGCAGGCTACTCCCCAGGCAGAGGTTCCACATCAGATTGAGGCCGCAGATCCTGAGATTCCGATCCAGTCAGCACCTCTTCTACAACAGCCAGATCCTCAGCCCACTACCACCGGGACTCCAGCTACCATCCCTACCAGTGATGACACCCCTTCACACCCAGCTTGACTGAGCATCAGGGACGATGCTTCACTTTAAGTGTGGGGAGGTCGCCATCTCTGGCGTTTTATTTTGGTGAACCACTACATCTCTTTTTCTTTTATTCTGGATATTTTTCTGTATTTTTCTTTTTATTGTTATTTTCTGAGTACTTATACATTGCTACTTTGATGTATTTCTACTCTATTTCTGCATTTTGCATTTTTAGTTCATATTTTAGCTATTTAGTTTATTTTAAGTCATTTAGTTTAGTTTGCAATTCTAACTTATTAGTGGATTAATTAGTATAGTTTACCCTTTTTAGCATAAGATAGCATAGTCTAAATTGAAAAATATAAAAAGGAAGTAAGCTAGGAAATTGAACATAACAGATTTAAATCCATAAACCTTGTGTATAGAGCATTACATCATATAGTTAAGTTGACAATATTTCATCAAGGAGGAACACTAAAACCTTAAAGGCCACCTAAGACAATTTTTTTTATGAGAATAATGGGAAATTTTAACTAAACCCCCATGACATACATGAGTGATATATGATTTATGAGTTTGAGAACATACAGCCTGTAAGTTTTGAGCTTAATTGTATTGTTACATTTAAACCATAATATTTTATTCCTATGTGTTCCACTATTCTTTTCTATTCTGGTGTTCTTTACTTTGTTTTAATCTATATGTCCAGTTATAAAATATAGATACATACCAAGAGAGTGATTGAGGCCTTGTTTGATTTTAACTCACTATCCCAAATAAAGCCTACCTTTTATGCCATCCTTGTTAGCCCCTTTGAACCTTTTAATCCCCTTTTGTTCTATTTAGCCACACTAGTAGCCTTAAGCAGAAAAACAAAATAAAATCCCAAGTTGAATCCTTGGTTAGCTTAAGATAGAAATTGTGTAATTAATTAAGTGTGGAGAAAATTTATGGGAACATGGATGACAGAAACAAGGGTAGAACAAAATTGAAAAGAAATTAAGAATTTTTGGGAAAC
Source organism: Arachis duranensis (assembly GCF_000817695.3). Classification (NCBI taxonomy): domain Eukaryota; kingdom Viridiplantae; phylum Streptophyta; class Magnoliopsida; order Fabales; family Fabaceae; genus Arachis; species Arachis duranensis. Next base: position 37,139,053 of record NC_029780.3, read on the forward strand.
ATGCTCATGTGAAATTAAAATGATTAATTACCATGTGCATTAAAAAAATGCAAATTAAAGCAAATGCACATGGTGTAAGAACAAAATATGAGCATGTGACATAAAAAGTGGGAATTATAGGAAAATGGGTAAAGAAGCTTTACTTTAGAAATTATGTGTGTTAGGTGAGATCTTAGACTAATTAAGGATTCACTTATTAGCTCACTTAGCCTTATACATATACCCTTTCCTTTACCTTGGCCCCATTACAACCTTAATTAAAGACCTCATGATTTTTGGTATGTCTATATTTTATAATTGTTGATTGGTTAGATGAAAAACAAAGTTATAGAAAATAAGGATAAAAAAGAAGAATAGAGTGATTAACCCAATAAACACTGAGTGACTAGAGAGTAAACATAAAATCCAGTGAGGGTTCACTAACTCATTAACTATATATATATATATATATATGACTCCTTGAGAATGCGAATTGATTTAACTACATGTAAGCTTTACATATGAGTGAATGAAATTAGAATTGCATCATGCATTTAGTTAGCTGCATTTAGATTAAAATTGCATTGCATGGCATTCAACCACTTCAAAACCTTACTTTTTACCTTGGACATAGCATGAGGACATGCTATTACTTAAGTGTGGGGAGGTTGATAAACACATATTTTATGATATATTTTATGCTTAATCTGAGTGATTTATTCAATCCTTCACCCACTTATTCATATTAATTGTGTGGTTTTACTTCTCCTTCCTTATTATGTGATGTATGTGAAAAACATGTTTCCTATACTTTTAAATTAATTATTTTAATCACCTTTAATTCCATTCGATGCCGTGATTAGTGTGTTGAGTAGTTTCAGATCTTCTAAGGCAGGAATGACTTAAAGGATGGAAAAGGAAACATACAAAAATGGAATGAAAGCGCAAAACGGAGTTTTGAAGAAACTGGCATCCACGCGATCGCATGGACGACGCGATCGCGTGCCAAGAGCGAAGAGGCATCGATGCGGCCGCATGACTGACGAGACCGCGCGACTTGAGCAAATCGCATACGACGCAGACGCGTGAACGACGCGACCGCTGACTAGGAGAACTCTGAATGACACGACCGCGTGACCCACACGGAGGCGGGACAGAGGCCACGCACCAGAAATTGCAGAAACGCTCATAGCGGATTCTGAAGCCTTTTTGGCCCAAATCCAAGTCCAGAAGTTAGAGACCAGAGGTTATGAAGTGGAGGAATGCATCCATCGAAGGAGACTCCGAATTTTTTGTTACTTTCCATGATTTAGATTTAGTTTTGAGAGAGGTTCTCTCTTCTCTCTCTCTTAGGATTAGGATTTAGGACTTCTCTTAGTTTTAGGAGTGACTCTCAATCCTAGGTTCTTTATTTTTATTCATCCCAATTTAATTTATGAACTGTTCCATGTTACAGATTACTCTTTTAAATTAATGTTATTTAAGATATTTTAGTTTAATATTGCTTCCTTTTATTTATGTTATTGTTGTTCTCAATCTGAAGACATTCTTATTCCAGTAGATACAATTTTCTTTCCTTTTGGTTTTGGTTAAATAATTGGTAACATTTAACTTACCTTCATAGTTAGAGGTTGACAAAGTGGGAGAAGAATTCAATTCTCTTCATAATTGATAAGGATAACTAAGATAAGATTTCTAGTCTTTATACCTTGCCAAGAGTTTATTTTACAGTTATTTATTTATTTTTATTGCTTTGAAAATATACCTGTGCCCATTGCCCAACTTCCAAAACCCCAATTTACAAACTCATAACCAATAATAAGAACATACTTCCCTGCAATTCCTTGAGAAGACGACCCGAGGTTTAAATACTCGGTTATCAATTTTAAAGGGGTTTGTTACTTGTGACAACCAAAACGTTTGTACGAAGGAATTTCTGTCGGTTTAGAGACTATATTTACAACGCGACTATTTTTATGAAATTCTTTACTGGCAAAAATCTTAACGTCAACTATACATACCCATATCAAGAAGAAAAACATCAATTTGAACCAAATTGAAAATTGAAACCTAGAAGAAAACTCAACCAAATTAAAAGAGGGATTAGCAAACCTAATGAAGGGGTGCGCGCAATGATGGAGGAAGGGGGAGCGGCTCAGTGATTGATACAGTAATGGGGATGAAGACACTACTGGAATTGACAGAGGGGAGCACCACGATGGTGAGGATTTCAGAGAAGTGGTTTGCGCCCTTACACAATTGACTTCACGAGAAAAAAGAGAGTGGAGATTGCGCGATATTAATAAAGCTCTTATGGAATTGATTTCCAGTGTTAATTAGATTGCTACCACAACCGCAGCTAAGTTGCCAATTTGTAGCGATTATGTGAACGGCCACAAATTTTCTGCCACCATCTTCTGCTTTTCTTGTAGTGTATATTCGTCGCTAAATCCACTGGTAATTAGCGGCAGATGAAAATCTAACAGTAAATAGTTACCAGCGGGGTTTATATCGTTGGATTTATTCCGTCACTAAATCCGATGGTAAACATCATTTTTCTTGTAGTGGTTTGAATTTAAATGTATTGTACGAGTTTTGAATTTGATTTTATTATTTTAATGAATCTATTTCATTTCCAGTTTTAGTGTATTTTAGATTCTAATATGGTTTATTTTGGAATGATTTTGGCATATTTCAGTTTGGATGGGATGTTGATGAGCAACTTGTTTCAAAGGTTGGGATGACTTTTAACATGATTGAAGAAGCTGAAAAATTCTACAAAAATTATTTTAAACTTGTAAATTTTTCTACAAAAATTCAGAACACAAATAAGAAGGAAAATAAAATTAAGAACCAATTGATTACATGTACCAGAGAAGAGAAATGCAAATCGAATATATCTCTGATGCACAATTAATTTTAATCCTCTCTTATTACCATTTGATGCCTTGATATGTGTGTTAAGTGATTTCAGGGTTTATAGGTCAGGAATGGCTTAGAGGATGAAAAAGAAGCATGCAAAAGTGGAAGGAATACAAGAAGTTGAAGAATTACTAATGCTGTTAGCTCTGACCTCTTCATACTCAATCGATCATAACTTGAGCTACAGAGGTCCAAATGAGGCGGTTTTAGTTGCGTTAAAAAGTTAACATCCGGGGCTTCAAAATGATATAAAATTTACCATACTTGCCTAGCGTTTAGAGATGCACACGTGTTCTTCATGTGTATGCATGGATCGTGCGAAAGTTCATCGACGCGTACGTGTGCCTGACGCGTACGCGTGACGGAGCCACGTGCTGTACGTATCAGAAATTGCTAGGGGCGATTTCTGGGCTATTTTTGGCCCAGTTTCAAACCTGAAAACACTGTTTAGAGGCTACAAAGTGGAGGAATCAAGACACAACTTCTCATTCACATAATTTTAGGTTTTAGATGTAGTTTCTAGAGACAGAGGCTCTCTCCTCTCTCCTCTCTCTAGGTTTTAGGGTTTATCTTAGTTTTAGGTTTAATTCCACTCAAATTCAGGTTCAATGTTCCTTTAATTTAGTTTCTCTTTTACTTTTATTTGCTCTAGCATTCTAGTTTATTTATTTTCCTTGTTGATTCCTTTATGTTGACAATTTAGTTTATGAACTCTTCATGTTACATTTAATTTTTTATTAATGCAATTTGAGGTATTTTATGTTTTATTGCTTCTTCCTACAATTGTTAGTCATTTATGTTTGCAATTGGTTATTTAGATTTATTTTCCTTGTTAATTTTCTATGCTTTTATTTTATACCTACTAAGTGTTTAATAAAATGCTTGGAAGGATGTTAGAGTAGAATTTTATGTTCTTGGCTTGGGAAGATAACTTAGGAATTCTTGAGTCACTAATGTCCAAGTGATTGATAATTGATAGCCATTAACTCTAACTTCCATTACTTCAATTAGTGAATAGCTAGGACTTATGGACTTGGATTGATATAGCTCACTTGACTTTCCTTTACTTGTTAGAGGATGACTTAGTGGGATTGATCCTTACAATTATCATGTTGTGGTTAGTGATAAGGATAGAGATCCTTGACCACCAACCCTTGCCAAGACCGTTTTTATCATTTAATTTCTACTGCAATTTACTTTCCTTGTTTCTCATTCAAAACCCCAAAAATATACTTTTCCATAACCAATTATAAGTACATTTCCCTGCAATTCCTTGAGAGACGACCCGAGGTTTGAATACTTCAGTTATTATTTTTTTAGGAGTTTGTTACTTGTGATAACCAAACTTTTGTATGAAGGGATTATTGTTGGTCTAGAAACTATACTTGCAATGAGAGTTTATTGTAAAAGTCTAGATCACACAAAAGTCCGATCATCAAAATGGCACCGTTGCTAGGGAATTACAAACGTGTGCCTTATTATTGGTTATTGTAAATATTTGCTTTTTACTTGTTTGTTAGTTTTTGTTAGTTTTAGGACTTTGTTGCTTATTTTTATTGGTTTTGTTTTTATTTTCTCTTACTACTATGAATTCTCACAACTTCGGCTATGAGTTTGGTTCTAATTATGTTGTAGGAAATGGAAATTACAATAAGAACATGCATCAAGGATGGGACAATCAAGGGTGGGAGGAGCCTCAAGCTTATGGACAACCTTCATGGCATCAACCTCCACCAGCATACTATGACCAAGCGCACTTCCAAGAGGCATACCAAGATAATGGCTATGGTGAGCACCCTTTTGATTATCAACAACCACCACCGTATGCCTATGAATCCCCTCCTCAACATAATTTTGAACCACCATACTCACAAGCCCCTTACCACCAAACACCCCCATATGACCCTAATCCTTACCCACCATACCAAGAGCCTTATGAGCCATAGTTAGAACCACCCCTATTCCAACACAATTACTCCCAAGAATCACCACCTCAATATACACCATCTCCACACCCTTATCAAGAAGAACCACCTCCGTATTATGAGCCCTTTCTCCCAACAAATGAACCCTCCTATCTATCCCAAGCTCCCATAGATGATACCTTTAGTGTTACCTGCCAAGGGCAAAAAGAGCTTCCAACCACACTTATGTATACTCTCATTGGTCTCACCTCTAAAATCCAAAATCTTATATCCCGCATGGACCAACCCTCTACCTCCACTATTCAACCTTCAAACTTTAGTGCACCACCACCCTCCATGCAAGAATACCCATATCCATCAATCCAAGAGCAGCATGACCCCAATGATGCTACTGACCCAGAGCAAGAGCAAAGAGATCGTCTTAGGGACGTAATTGATCAATTTCACGCACACATACTTCAAGAGAAGCAAGAGGAGGCCCAAAAGGTGGAGGTAGGAGTGACCCTTGAAGATGAAGTAGTTGACGAATTAGTGAAGGTTGAACAAGAGGAAAGCTTCATCATTGAAGACAACTCTACACTAAGTGACATCAAGGAGGAGTGTGATTTTGTATTAGAGCAAGTGGAGAAAGCCAAAATTATCAAAAAAGCCGAAGTGGTTGAAGACTTAGGAGATGCAGAACCTCCGTGGGAGATTCAAGTCATAGAGCCTCCTTCCAAGATGTTTGATATTTATGTTGAGGAGGGTGTGCAACCTCCGAGGCATATCAAGGTTGAAAGCTTTGAAGAGGTTGATCAAGAGATGGATTCAATCATTGATGAATTCTTATCTACAATTAAATCCTCTCCCATGCCCTTGGTAAGAAATGGAGAAGAGATTGAATTGGAAGAAAGCTACCAAGAGGAAGAGGTTGAAATTGAAGAAGCTTGCAAAGAGGTGAAAGTTGTCAAGAAAGACCACAAGGGAGTGGAGCTTGCAAGATCATTAGAAACACCTCTCCCAAAGCCATTACCATCCAATACAATATTCAAGTGGGTAAATTCTTATCCGTAACCTTTACTTTCCTACTTGAATATGGTTTACTTGAGACGGATGGTCAACTTAGAGCTCTTTGTGGCATTAAGAGTAAGAGGGAGACGGTTAGGGGTAGGAGTTGTCAGGCAAGGTTCAATATGGTTACATGCTCCAATTTAAAGTGCAAAGATCGGTGTAGAGCTCGATTGAATGGGTCTAGGAAGATGTCTTGGTGCATAAATGAGAATTCTTCAACCTTGTCACCCAAATGGAAGCATGAAGATCAAGAAGAAAGGGTGATGACCAATAAGGTTTGGGACCCCGGAGGCTATTGGAATTGTAAGCATTGGTGGGGATTTTTGGATGAGTTCAAGCATAAGCCACCATAACAAGGAGCTCACCAAATGTCCAACTTAAGGACAATAACTAAAAGTGCTATGTGGGAGACAACCCACCATGGTATGATCATCCCTTTTTATTCTTAGTTTTATTTTATTTTATTTTTATCAATGTTAATTCATAAATTCTGCATCATCACCTGCATTTTGCATAAAAAAAGCATTCGATGCGCAAGCGTCTATGACGCATACGCAACATGCGTGAATGCGAACAATATTTGGATTGAACAGAGAGTTCTGTGGGAGGTGTGCTGGAAGAGTGCCTTACGCACGAGCAAGCCCACGCGTACGCGTATATCACGCGTGTGTGTCACTTGCAGTTTTGGCACACCACGCGTAAGGGTCTAGGACGTGCACGCGTGCATCAGGAAATTGGCGTAAATATGTTTTAAATAGAAAGTTGTGATGGCTTGGCACTGGCATCGTGTGGGAGGCACCAATCCACTCATGCGTACGCGTCCCTGACGTGTACGTGTCCCTAACGTGTACACGTCCCTCTCGTTCTCAGACCACCCACGTGTGCACGTGCCTGACGCGCACGCGTCGTATGCAAATTTTGATTCCTATGCTATGCGAACAGAGAGTTGTGCGTGTGCGCGGCGGGCTTCACGTGACTGGCACACCCATGGGCACGCGTACGCGTGGCAGACGCTTACGCTTCACCTTCACTTTCGCGCGACCCACGCGTCTGTGTGGGGTACGCTTGCACGTCACCCGCGCCGCATCACTAAACCAGCGCGTCGCCCAGTTTCACTTTTCCCTCCTCCCAAATCCTAATTCTCTCTCAATCCTAATTCTTTCTTCTCCTCCCTTCTCATCCTTATTCTCTCCCATTCTCTTTTACATACTGCATTTGCATACTTTCCTTCATTGCATTTTAATTTTATTCATATTTTTATCCCCTTTTCTAATTTCCTATTTTGCCATTGGTGTTGAATGTTCTTATTCAACTGTTGCATCTTTTCTTGAATTACTTTGGTGCTTCATGACTTGTTTTAAACTATTGGGTGTTATTAATTATAAGTCAATGCTAATTTTTATGATACTTGTATTCCATTTGCATTGATATGCACTTATATTGTCTTTTATTACCCACTCTCTTCCCCATTATTGCAATTTTTGCACTATTCCTACGCCATTTACTTCTACTATTTTCTCACTTGCATGTTGTAGTTACTGATGAGCGGATAATTTATATGCTTTTTGGCTTTATTTTTAGTATGTTTTTAGTATGTTTTAGTTAGTTTTTATTATATTATTACTATTTTTTATTTAAAATTCACTTTTTTGGACTTTACTATGAGTTTGTGTGTTTTTCTGTGATTTCAGGTATTTTCTGGCTGAAATTGAGGGACCTGAGCAGAAATCTGATTCAGAGGCTGAAAAGGACTGCAGATGCTGTTGGATTCTGACCTCCCTGCACTTGAAGTGGATTTTCTGGAGCTACAGAAGCTCAATTGGCACGCTCTCAATTGCTTTGGAAAGTAGACATCCTGAGATTTCTAGCAATGTATAATAGTCTATACTTTTCCCGAGATTTGATGGCCCAAACAGGCGTTCCAATTCAGCTCAAGAATTCTGGCGTAAAACGCCGGAACTGGCACAAGGATGGGAGTTAAACGCCCAAACTGGCACAAAAGCTGGCGTTTAACTCCAAGGAAAGTCTCTACACATGAAAGCTTCAATGCTCAGCCCAAGCACACACCAAGTGGGCCTGGAAGTGGATTTTTATGTCATTTACTCATCTTTGTAAACCCTAAGCTACTAGTTCTCTACAAATAGGACCTTTTGCTATTGTATTTAGGGAGATATTTCGATCATGTTTTGATGATTGAACCCTCTTTGGGAGGCTGGCCATTTGGCCATGCCTAGACCTTGTTCTTATGTATTTTCAACGGTGGAGTTTCTACACACCATATATTAAGGTGTGGAGCTCTGCTGTACCTCGAGTATTAATGCAATTACTATTGTTCTTCTATTCAATTCGGCTTATTCTTGTTCTAAGATATCACTTGTTCCTCAACTTGATGGATGTGATT
>NC_029780.3:37147388-37164743 GCF_000817695.3 Arachis duranensis
GAATCTTCGTGGTATAAGCTAGAATTGATGGCGGCATTCAAGAGAATCCAGAAGGTCTAAACCTTGTCTGTGGTATTCTGAGTAGGATTCAAGGATTGAATGACTGTGACGAGCTTTAAACTCCTGAAGGCTGGGCATTAGTGACAGACGCAAAAGAATCAATGGATTCTATTCCAACCTGATTGAGAACCGACAGATGATTAGCCGTGCTGTGACAGAGCGTGTTGAACATTTTCATTGAGAGGATGGGATTGTAGCCACTGACAACGGTGATGCCCAACATACAGCTTGCTATGGAAAGGAGTAAGAAGGATTGGATGAAGACAGTAGGAAAAGCAGAGAGACGAAAGGGACAAAGCATCTCCATACCCTTATCTGAAATTCTCACCAATGAATTGCATAAGTATCTCTATCTTTATTTTATGCTTTATTCATAAATCATCTATAACCATTTGAATCTGCCTGACTGAGATTTACAAGATGACCATAGCTTGCTTCATACCAACAATCTCTGTGGGATCGACCCTTACTCGCGTAAGGTTTATTACTTGGACTACCCAGTGCACTTGCTGGTTAGTTGTGCGAAGTTGTGATAAAGAATTGAGATTGCAATTGAGCGTACCATGTTGATGGCGCCATTGATGATCACAATTTCGTGCACCAGTTACCATGTAGTTGAGACCCTCATTATTTGGCATCAACCTACCCATATTCTATTTGTTTCTTTGTCTTTGTTTCTAGGTTACTTTTCTTCCTTTTTCTCTTCTTTCAGGATGGCCACCGAGAAGAGAAAGGGAAAGCTTTTCAATGGGGCAACTGATAAGTCCATCTGCACAACCTTTGGTGAAAAACATCAGTTGTAGCAACCCGTCCACTTGCACATCTCAGCATGCACCGAGGACGGTGCAATCTTTAAGTGTGGGAAGGTCGATACCGATCTCCATGGATTAGTTACTTTCCTGTCTCAACACCAATGTTTAAATTTTCATTGTTAAATTAGTTGTTGCTTTTGCATGTTTAATTGCATGCTTGTTTGATTCCGTGCATATTCTACCACTGCTTGGTTGAAGTGATGAACTCTTTCCAAGAAATTATTTTATAGCATTTCAATAAATTGAATTAAAACTTTTGTTAAAATTGTTTGAAGAAATTTTATTTTGGAACATGGTTTAGAGCTCGAACACACAAAACCAGTGAGATTTTGAGCCTATTCGATTGATTGCATTTTATCAACCAATATTCTGTTTTGGTGTGTGTTGTTCTCTCTATAATTGTGATCTTTGTCTTGCTTAATTCTATATTTCCAGTATTTAATGTGTGCATGCACTTATATGATTGAGGCCTTCGTTTCACTTAGCTTACATACCCATAAGGCCTTAACCTTTCTTTATCCTTTGCAAACCAATGTTGAGCCTATTTTACCCATTTGTTCTTTACTTTAGCACATTATTATCTCTAAGCGGAAAATAATAATGTCTTTAATTTGAATCCTTGATTAGCTTAGACTAGTGAGAGTGTTCATGATTTAAGTGTGGGGAAATTGGGTTTGGAAACATTTGGTTTGGGAATTGGGTATTATATATTTTTAGTGGAAATGAACAAAATAGTTGAGCACATATTCTTACATTCAATACCTTGATCATATGCATTGAGAAGAAAACAAAAGAAAAAAATACAAAGAAAAAAAAGAAAATAAATAAATAAATAAATGAGAGAAAAAGAAAAGAGCAAATAAATAAAAGGGAAAAAATGCCCCAAAGTAAATGTTGGTAGCAATGCATAAGAATTGTACTCAATTTTTGGGATGCATGAATATTTGCAAAACATAGTTAATGGGTAGTTAGACTTTATATTTTGATTACATGGATTGTCTTAAGTTAGTTTGGAAGTTTAGGTTAATCAAGGATTCGGATTTTAGTCCACTTGACCAAATATAATCCTACCTTGACCTTGACCTCATTACAACCCTTAAAAGACCTCTTGATATGTGTATTGGTACATTAAATTTTTGTTGATTGTTAGATGAAGAGCAAGCCCTAGAAAGCAAGATTAGTAGAGAATTGAGAAAATCGAACCTTAAACACTTGAGTGATTAGAGTGTATACACTTCCGGTGAAGGTTCGATGCTCGATTCTTTGTTCCCGGCTTTCATGAGCTATTTTCTTCTGCAAGTCTATTTGTACTTCATTTTTCTATGATTTGAATTAGTGGAACTCTTTCCATATTTGTTCTTAGAGAACTTAATTTACTTTTAACCAAGTAGGTGCACTCATATAAATAGGTTGCATTTCTTACATTCTACCGTTCCTCTTCACTCTTATAGTTTCTCTTGAGCTTAGCATGAGTACATGCTAATATTTAAGTGTGGGGAGATTTGATGCACCACTATTTTGTGGTACATCTTGTGCTTAATTGAGTGGATTTTTATCCACTATTCTCACACTAATTTATAGAATTCGCATGTTTTATATTCTCCTTCCTAATTTTGTGCTATGATTGAAAACATGCTTCTTTAGCCTTTAATTTGCTAATTTTAATCCTTTCTTATTACCATTCGATGCCTTGATATGTGTGTTAAGTGATTTCAGGGTTTATAGGTCAGGAATGGCTTAGAGGATGGAAAGGAAGCATGCAAAAGTGAAAGGAATACAAGAAGTTGAAGGAATTGCTAATGCTGTCAACTTTGACCTCTTCGTACTCAATCGATCATAACTTGAGCTATAAAAGTCCAAATAAGGCAGTTCTAGTTGCGTTGGAAAGCTAACATCTGGGGCTTCAAAATGATTTAAAATTTGTCATAGTTGTCTAGCATTTAAGGATGCGCATGCGTGCATCACGTGTACGCGTGGATTGTGTGAAAGTTCAGCAACATGTATGCGTGCATGATGCGTACGCATGATGGAGCCACGTGCTGTATGTATCAGAAATTACTGAGGGCGATTTCTGGGCTATTTTTGGCCCAATTTCAAGCTCAAAAACACTGATTAGAGGCTGCAGAGTGGAGGAATCAAGACACAACTTCTCATTCACATAATTTTAGGTTTTAGATGTAGTTTCTAGAGAGAGAGGCTCTCTCCTCTCTCTGGTTTTAGGGTTTATCTTAGTTTTAGGTTTGATTCCACTCAAATTCAGGTTCAATGTACCTTTAATTTAGTTTCTCTTCTACTTTCATTTTCTCTAGAATTCTAGTTTATTTATTTTCCTTGTTGATTCCTTTATGTTGACAATTTAGTTTATGAACTCTTCATGTTACATTTAATTTTTTATTAATACAATTTGAGGTATTTTATGTTTTATTGCTTCTTCCTACAATTGTTAGTCATTTATGTTTGCAATTGGTTATTTAGATTTATTTTCCTTGTTAATTTTCTATGCTTTTATTTTGTGCCTACCAAGTGTTTGATAAAATGCTTGGAAGGATGTTAGAGTAGAATTTTATGTTCTTGGCTTGGGAAGGTAACTTAGGAATTCTTGAGTCACTAATGTCCAAGTGATTGATAATTGATAGCCTCTAACTCTAGCTTCCATTACTTCAATTAGTGAATACCTAGAACTTATGGACTTGGATTAATATAGCTCACTTGACTTTCCTTTACTTGTTAGAGGATGACTTAGTGAGATTGATCCTTGCAATTATCATGTTGTGGTTAGTGATAAGGATAGAGATCCTTGACCACCAACCTTTGCCAAGACCATTTTTATCATTTAATTTCCATTGCAATTTACTTTCCTTGTTTCTTATTCAAAATCCAAAAAATATACTTTTCCATAACCAATTATAAGTATATCTCCCTGCAATTCCTTGCGAGACGACCCGAGGTTTGAATACTTCGGTTATTATTTTTTTAGGGGTTTGTTACTTGTGACAACCAAACTTTTGTATGAAGGGATTATTGTTGGTCTAGAAACTATACTTGTAACGAGAGTTTATTGTAAAATTCTAGATCACATATATTGAAGGACATTGGTGTTTAGATCATTTCGAAGGTTGTGTTACATCTTCCACATCTGTGCTGTCCAAATCAAGGAGAGATACTTAAACAACACAAGCAATTAAGCATGTATGTGCGACATACAATAGAGAATAATGAGGAAGCCAGAATCAAACCAAGTAAAGCATATCAATCATTTATCGCAGCAGCATGGGGTCATCGTGACTTAATTTTTATTGAAAAAGATATTAGAAATTACATCACAAAAGAAGTGTGGAATGTTTTAGAACTAGAGGATGCAAAAGAATTTGGAAAATACTTATTAAGAATAAAAGAGAAGAATCGAATTTTTTTTCGAGCTTGAACTTGAGGTTGATCAGTCAATTAAGATTGCTTTTTGGGCCAACACAAGCAAGGTTGCCTGTGAGTATTTTGAAGATGTTATTTCATTCGATACCACTTACAATACAAACAGGTAATTTATTGTTCTGGTTTATGTGTTATTTGAAACCACTTTCGATGTATATGGATAGTTTTTTGGTGTATATATGATTTGTTTATGTGTCATTGTATTCAATTATAATTTAGTTTTTGGTTTTTTTGTTAAGGTGAATCACTACAGTCAGTCAACACTTCTGGGATGTGCTTTGATGAAAAATGAGGATGTTCAATCATTCAAATGGTTATTTGAATGTTGTCTTCATTGCATGGGAGGAAATGCTCAAAAAGGTATTCTTATTGATCAATGTGCATCGATGCAAAGGGCTATTGAGGCTTGTATGCCCACAATAATTCACCGGTGGTGTATTTGGCATATCATAAAGAAGGTCCCAAGTAAATTAAATGGCTACAAGTGACACGAAGAAATTGAACACGAGATGAGTCATGTTGTTTGGAACTCTTTTACAAAAGAAGCATTTGATAGGAATTGGAATGATTTTCCAAAGAAGTATGGTATTGGGGATAATAAATGGCTTTCAGGTAATGGTGTCTTTATTAGGATTAACTGATGTTGTTACTTTGAATGTGTGGATATTTATATGTTTTGCTTGTGCAATAGAGGTGTCAAACTGTATGTCTTTTGATGTATTTTGGTTTTAATTTAGGTATTTTCTAATTTTTTTAGTGCTTTTTGAATATCGTCATTTATGGATTTTAGTTTATCTCGATCACCACTTTTGGGCCGGGATGGGAAGCACACAAAGGAGTGAGAGCATGCATGATTTTTTAACAAGTCTATTACACATAACAGCTTACTTATCCAATTTGTCAAATAGTATGATAATTGCCAAGGAAGTAGAGAGCAGAGAGAATGAGAGAGAGAGAATCAGATGCTGCAGATTTTCATACCATCATACCGTATGCAACAAAATCCTCAATATAAGCTCAATTTCAGCACATGTATAGTCACAAAAAGTTTAGGAAATTCCAAGCACATTTTAGAGAAAAGGTGAATTGCATCACATGATCAATCTAGTCCGTTCTAGGTTATACGGTATATGAAGTTGTAGAACAAATTTCTAACTCAACATTCATCAAGTTTACGGTTACATACGATGGGATATCAGTTGAAGTTAAATGCCAGTGTTTATTATTCGAGTCAAGAGGAATATTGTGCCGTCATTCTTTGAGCACATTAAGCTTTGAGTGAGTAAATAAAGTGTCACCAAGATATATATTGGAACGATGAAGTAAGAATGTAAAGAGGAGACACACACATATCAAGAACAGCCATGGCAAGCCTCTATTAGAGCCAAGAAGTAGGAGATTTGGTATTTCAGTCACAAAATATTTGTGAATTTGCATCAAAATATGAGGAGTTGACTGCGATTCTGTATTACGCTTATGATATGCTATGGTTTAGATGCAAGAATACAAATCCAAAAGCAAAGGAAAATGTTCATTATCTCATGAAGATACTTCGTTGGAAGATATTAACGAGCTTTAAAGCCCTCCACGGGTGAGAACAAGAGGACGTCCGAAAATAGATTGTGATCAAACACAAAAAAATAGATTGCAAAGGCTTCAAAGAAAAAGAAAAATAAATCTCTAAGTGAGGTAAAAGCGATGTTCTTTAAAAAGGAAAAATTGAGTTTGTGCATGTTAATAGTTGTGCAAATATATGATTTACTTTTTGCAGTTGAACCTTTTTTTATGCTGGTTCGGTGGTGCAGTCAAATTCCAGTCATTATTATGGACATGTTATGAATTATCAGTTCAGAGATTCAAGAGAATAAAATAGATTTTTTAGTATTTTTTTGAATCTATTTCGGTGTTCTTTGACACAACTTCGGTATAGTCTACGTAATATTTTTTATGGAAATGAGATTTAGCTTCTATTTTCTTGTTTTGTTCTATTTTACCATGTGGGTGTTTGTTTTGAAATTAGTTTCTTTAATTATTTGATGGGATTTGTTTTTTATAATATACAGTACACAGACAATTCAATACTTAAGCAGTATAGAAATTCAACCTACATAATGTTCATATCTCCTGATGAAAATTTACAAAAAAAAATTGTAAGCATTCTCGGAGTTTACTTGAATAGTTTTCTGTATATTATAGAATTTATTCTTCTTTTCCTGCATTTTTTTGTACCCGGATTCATTCAGATTAACAACATTTTAATATAGTACAGACGAGTTCATAGAAGTTTAATTTTGCAAAGAAAATTTATGAAAAGCTTGGATTGAATATTTACAAAGATACAAAGTATGTGTTTGTTTGAGCTATAAATTGCATAGACAATTCAATACACAACCAGTATAGAAATTCTTAACAATTTACAATATCCAAACTATTTACTATCAATATCTCCTGATTTCAATGTACAGTAAGCACTTAATAATGCAGTAGATGCCTTGGATAGTCTAATGGTTTTAGATTCTTGAATGACTTTATCTCTAAGTTGATTTATTTCGTCAAACAGAATGAGTGAAACATATTCGACTCTGAAATGATCAACTTCTTCCTACAGTTTAAAGAATTTTTTCATTAAACTCCGTTAATTTAGTAATAGAGAGTTATCTATTTTGAAGATAGTTACCTCTTTCTAATTCTTCCATAAATATTTTCTCTTTTTGATCTTTTTTGGTTCAATTATCTCCATCCATTTCATCACATATATTGCACAATCGTAACTAAAAATAAAAATAAATTAATACAATAAAATATGACAGTAAGAGAAAACACATTAAAATTAACGCATGGTGCTTTGACTCCCTCATCCTTTTCCATCAAATGTTTTTCTCTTGTAAATACCCTCATTTTTTAAATCATGAATCCCTAAAAACCAAAAAAAAAGCAAAATATAAGAAACAGTATATTTAACACCTAATTACAGTGAAATGAATAAATGATAACGTGATACAAACAACTACCAGTGCACCTTATTTCAAATAGGACTACACCGAATTTATATAATGATAACAATAAACAAAAACAAGAAAATTTAAAGAGAAAATAGAAATATGTATCAGATAGAAAACTTACAATAAATTTATTTAGTTCTGTTCTGGCTTTCGAAGGAGATTTTTTGTTATATAGGTCAAGGACATGAAATTTCTTCTTTTGAACATCCACCATCCATATCCATCAATGGTCCTTATAGAAAACTGGGACAAATAACTAAAATTTGGTCAGAGAGAACAATTTTTTAGTTTAATTGGACCCTAATGGAAGAATTATTTAAGAAGCTTTATAAATAAAAACTTACAAATAGATGTCATGCAAGCTTTTTCTTGTCTAAAAAGGGGATGTAGTCCTTACAGTCTTCAATTTGGAAGGACTTGTTAGTTTTTGGATGATTAAACTTGCCCTTATGACTCGCCAATGTGGCATTCTGCAAAATTTGTACAACACCAAAAGAAACAGTTGCAGAAAATAATATATTTTAACAATACACCAAAATTTCAATGTACTACAACTTACTACAATATTAGGGCAGAGATAGTATATTAATTTTTCAAATCTTTCAATTTTTTGCTGTTCAGAATTTGACATATTACAGAGACAACCTACAAAAACAAAAAATCCAAACTTATTACATATATGGCATAACAACTTATAAGAAAATCATTAATGTTATTCTAGGATTATCAGATTTTCGTTATATGAATTGGCTTTTAAGGATGCAAAGTGCATTTTGGTTATTTCCAGTTGAGATTCATGGTTCAGCCTAAACATCATCTCCCACTCATTAATGCTTTCATCTTCATAAGTCTTGATATTTGTGACCGAATGGTACACGAAATCGTGAGTTCACACTTTTCTCACAACTCCGCGCAACTGACCAGCAAGTGCACTGGGTCGTCCAAGTAATACCTTACGTGAGTAAGGGTCGATCCCACGGAGATTGTTGGCTTGAAGCAAGCTATGGTCATCTTGTAAATCTCAGTCAGGCGGATTCAAATAGTTATGAGGTTTTGATAATTAAAAGAGAAATAAAACATAAAATAGGATAGAGATACTTATGCAATTCATTGGTGGGAATTTCAGATAAGCGTATGGAGATGCTTTGTTCCCTCTGCACCTCTGATTTCCTATTGTCCTTATCCAATCTTGCGTACTCCCTTCCATGGCAAGCTGTATGTTGGTGGATCACCGTTGTCAATGGCTACCATCCGTCCTCTCAGTGAAAACATATCCGCTATGGTTTCCCGCATGGCTAATCAGTTGTCAGTTCTCGATCGTGTCGGAATAAGATCCATTGATCCTTTTGCACACTATCACTGTGCCCAACAGTCACGAGTTTGAAGCTCATCACAGTCATCCCATCTCAGATCCTACTCGGAATACCACAGACAAGGTTTAGATTTTCTGGATCTCAAGAATGCTGCCAATTGATTCTAGCTTATACCACGAAGACTCTGATCTCACGGAATGGAAGGCTCTTTTGTTAGGAGAGGCAACCATGCATCGTGAACTAGGAGGCCAAGAGATACACACTCAAGCTCTCACAGATAGAACGGAGGTGGTTGTCAGGCACGCGTTCATAAGGGAAGATAATGGTGAGTGTCACAGATTATCACATCCATTAGGTTGAAGTATGAGTTTTGAATATCTTTGAACAAGAATAAGCGTGAATTGAATAGAAAAAAATAGTTCTTTACATTAATTCATGAGGAACAGCAGAGCTCCACACCTTAATCTATGAGGTGTAGAAACTCCACCGTTGAAAATACATAAGTGATGAAGGTCCAGGCATGGCCGAATGGCCAGTCCCCAAAACGTGATCAAGAGATCAAAAGTGATCCAAAGATAGTCTAAAAAATGAGCTAAAGATATGAATACAATAGCAAAAAGTGCTATTTATACTAAACTAATAAACTAGGTTTACAGAAAATGAGTAACTAAGTGTAGATAGTGCAGAAATCCACTTCCGGGGCCTACTTGGTGTGTGTTTGGGCTGAGCATTGAAGCTTTCACATGAATAGGCTCTTCTTGGAGTTTAAACACCAGTTTTAGTGCTAGTTTGGGCGTTTAACTCCAGCTTTGGTGCCAGTTCTGGCGTTTTATGCCAGAAAAGGGTCTCTGGTGGGCGATTGGACGCCAGTTTTGGCCATCAAATATCGGGAAAAGTATGAACTATTAACCATTGCTAGAAAGCCCAAGATGTGTGCTTTTCAACGCAATTGAGAGCGCGCAAATTAGGCTTCTATAGCTCCAGAAAATCCACTTCGAGTGTAGGGAGGTCAGAATCCAACAGCATCTTTAGTCCTTTCTCAGCCTCTAAATCAGATTTTTGCTCAGGTCCCTCAATTTCAGCCAGAAAATACCTGAAATCATAGTAAAGTCCATAAATGTGATTTTTGCATAAAAACTAATAAAAATATACTAAAAAGTAACTAAAACATATTAAAAACTATGTAAAAATAATGCCAAAAAGCGTATAAATTATCCGCTCATCACAACACCAAACTTAAATTATTGCTTGTCCCCAAGCAACTAAAAACAATATAAGATTAAAAGAAGAGAATATACAATAAATTCCAAAATAACAATGAAGCTTAGTTATAATTAGATGAGCGGGTGATGACTTGCATCATCTACCCTTCTTTCTTGCATAAAAGAGACCATAAAAGAGCATAAATCTCATTTAATCAGTACAATTCATGCATTATTTGATGAATATTATGGTACACTACTTTGAGATGAGTTGTGCTGAATTTCAGGTGAAAAAGGCATCAAAAATAGGTAGAAGACAAACCAGGAGCTAGGCGTGGCACGCCAGTACTAAATTCCAGAGGGGAGATCCAAGTATGCATGTGGGCGTGGCACGCCAGGGACTGGACGTGGCACGCTAGTACAAAATTCCAGAGAGCAGAATGGAGGACACAAAAGGGGCGTGGCAGGCCAGGTTGGGCGTGGCATGCCTGACCCATCAACTACTATGGGCGTGTCATTTGAGCAAAGGCGCGTGGCATGCCAACTCACCATCTCAAGAAGAACCTCCACTATGGCGTGCCACTTGGTGTCAAAGGCGTGGCACTTGAGAACCCAGGCGTGGCACGCCAAGCTTGAAGAGTGCACAAATGCATGAGCGTGCCACTTAAGTAGCATGGCGTGGCACGCTCGTACAATAATCCAGAGAAGGAGCTGAAGGCAACTAAAGACTGGGTGTGCCACTTGAAGTCAAAGACGTGGCACGCCAACCTCTCAATCTCACTTGGGCGTGCCACTTGAAGTCGAAGGCGTGGGCGTGCCACTTGAAGTCGAAGGCGTGGCACGCCAACCTCTCAATCTCACTTGGGCGTGCCACTTGGTATCGAAGGCATCGCACGCCAACCCAAGCATCTCACTATGGCATGCCACTTGAAGCTGAGGCGTGGCACGCCAACCACTGGAATCAAGGCAAGATTATGGACGTGGCACGCCAGCCTTCAGGTGTGGCACGCTGGTACAAGTTTCCAGAGAGGACGAAGGAGGCCAATTACATGGGGCGTGATGAGTGGAAAACGATCCAACACAAAACTCACCGGCAACTGTACCGGGTCGCATCAAGTAATAAAACTCACGGGAGTGAGGTCGATCCCACAGGGATTGAAGGATTGAGCAATTTTAGTTCAGTGGTTAATTTAGTCAAGCGAATCAAGTATTGGTTGAGTGATTTTGTATCCAACAGTAAGTAAATAGTAGAAAATGTAAAGGGAGAGGGGTGAATTGCAGAAATTAAAGAGAACTGAAAGTAAAAGAGCTGAATCTTAAAGAACAAGAAATTAAATGACTGAAACTTAAAGTGCAAGAAATATAAATTGCAGTAACTTAAAGTGCAAGAAATATAAATTGCTTGAATGGAAAAGGGATTTGAGGATTGGGATTTCAGAATTCAAGCAAGGGAAATTAAATTGCAACAATTATCAAAGCAAGAGGTGATTTGAATTCTGTTAGATCTCAAACAGAAAGGGAAATTAAATTGCAGCAGGGGTTCACAGAAGAACCAAAAGAAAAATGAGATCTCAGGACTCCAGACTATAGATAGCAAAGTCTAGATCTCAATTGCCTTCACAGATCCAAATTCACAAAGCAATTAACGAGACATTAAAGAGGAAGTAGTAAAGGAAATGTAATTGAACTCAATTATGCAGAAGGGAAATTAAAGAGATCTTGAATGGAGATTGAGACAGAAATTCCTCAATTCTTCACACCCAAGACTCAAACAAGAGAAGTAAAAATGCTCAAGCAAGAACAAGGAAGAAGAGAGATCAATTCTCCTTCCTAATTCTCATAAATCTCAATTCAAAGCTCTCAGAGAAGATGAAGTTTCAAAATGTCAAAATTCAAAAATCAAAAGAAGGGTCCTAATTACATCAAACTATCTCCTATTTATACACTCTCTATTATTGGATTTTGGAATTTGGATGGGCTTTTGATTTGGTGAAGAAATGAATTAAATTGGATTTTTAATCCAATTTTCAGCCCATGAGAAAGTAGCTTCCAGGAGGCTGCCCTGCCCTTGTGGAGGGCAGAGCAGGAAATGGTGCATGCGGCCTCATTGTGTGCGCTTGGTGCGTGTGATGCGTCAGGATGCTGCCCTGCCCTTGTGGAGGGCAGGGCAGAGTTGCCATGGTGCGCCAAGTGCTGCCCGTGCGTGCGTGCTGCTGGTCGAGTGCTCAAGTCCTGGCCGTGCCAAAATGGTGCGCCATGCACCAAGAAATGCTGCCCTGCCCTTGCGGATGGCAGGGCAATGTTGCCAAAAGGTGAGGTTTCAAGTTCGAAACTTGGTGGAGGCACACGCTGCTCCTTTTTCCTTGGTTTTCTTGGCACCAAAGTAATGCCTAGTTCCTTACTTCCTCATGGTGCCGTGTTCGATTCTGGGAGATTGAAAGTAAGCCAATTTTTGCTTGTTTTTCTTGTGCTTGAGCGCTACTCCTTTCCTCTTTGTTCTTGGGTTCGAAACCCATAGGGAACACTAGGAAGCAATTTCCTTTGAATTATTCTTGGATGAAGCCCGATATTGCTCTTGAGGAGGGCAGGGCAGAGTTTTTGCTTCCTTTGGTTCTTGGCATCAAATTGTGCTCCGCCCTTATTGTGGGCAGGGCAGTGATACTTTTCAAGGCTTGGTTCATTATGCTGCTCTCCTGGAGGGCAGTGTGCTTTTGTGGAGGACAGTGTTTGCTTCCTCCTTCTATGATGCACCACACTTCTCATCTCTTGGCCACACTTCTTAAGCCACGTTTTTCTTCTTTTCTTCCTTTCTTCACCTACAAGAAACCAAAACAACCAATCAAAGTATCTCTAAACTCATAAGGTTTATAATTCATTAAAAATCAATTAGTTTTTGCTCAAACCTCATGATTTAGCATCAATTTAATGGTGGTTGTTTGATTTAAAGAAGTTATGCATTTTCATTCCAAATTACTTACTTAGGATGCAAGAAAGTGCATAAAGACTAGTAAAACAAGTGAAATTAGATTAAAAAAATGGGTATATGATGACTTGTCATCACAATACCAAACTTAAATATTGCTTGTCCCCAAGCAAGCATCAAAACTAAGAGAAAATGAAATGAACAAGAAGAGCAAACATATCCTTATTAGGCATATAGCAGAACTTGATTCATGGAGTTTTTATGCAGACAATGATAACTCAGTTATTGTTTGCTGTTACATAATATACACTTTTTCCTCAAAGGCTCACTAAACTTACTGTTATAAGGTTTACTCTTTACTTGCTCCCTTGCTAACTTTTCTTTTCTCATTTTGCTTAACAAGCTTATTATTCTTTGAAGGCTTGGTGTCAAATGCTGTAGTAGCCTTTGGCTTTATTTTTACTCAACATTTCTCCACCACAGACACATGGCTCACTATTTCCTCCTACGATCATTGATGCCCAGCATCTCTTTGGATAACTAAATGTTCTGTATCTAGGTTGCTCTTTATTGTGGACTTTCAATTGGCCATCCCAAATCAGTTGATCTAAGTGACTGGGTTTTAAAATACCCTTCAGAATTTACTTGTCCAAGCATATCCTAGTACAAGAACACCACAGGCATGTGTCCTAGGATCCAAGCTATTGGTGTCTAGCCTTTATTCTTTGTTTTTCTTGCCACATTGGCTTTTTCTTCTTCCTTTTCTTTCTGTTTTATTTTTGTTCTCAAGGGTTTTTTTCTTCACTGATAGGAACCTTTATAATAGTAAGCTAGCTCACACTTCAATAAAAATTATATCATGCAGCAATTATTTCATGAGTTATGCATTTAATCAAACACATACACCACCATTAACTTCCATTCTAACTTATGCAACATTGGATATTTACTTTCTAATTCAAATAATTCTCTTTTATTCAAGCATATGGGAAACAAAACAAAATTTAAGCTAAGTGATGAATGACAAGCATCATGCAGATCATTTCTCTAGCTACTTATTGAAGAAAAAAAATGCATGAAAATGGAGTAAAAGGAAATAAACAGTGGAGGCATATCATGTTTCAGACATGCATCTCCTTATTAGAAGTATGAAAGGACTTTGCCACCTTCTAATGATTGTGGCTGCTGCTTGATTCTCCCTTTTTCTTCTTTCTCTTCCCTAGCTTGGAATAGTCTCGGACTTCTTCACCAGGGCATCTTCTATCCCAGACAGAATCTAAGAGCCCTGAGAGCCCAACTTCTTCCAATCTGTTAAGTGTTACCTCCGTATAGTGATGAGACCTTGCTTGTTGCTTGGCTTCAAATTCAGGGCATTGCTCAAATGGTTTGATTTGTGGATTGAGTGTTGGCAAATTGTGGGTCAAGTACTCCAACCTTGCTTGTATGTTTTCATCACTATCCATTCTTTGCACATATCTAACTTCTCCCATGGTGTGATGAATATTCTTCCATTGATACAGGTTGTGACTATATTCCCCTGCTTTAGCTTGACTAAAGTACAGCTTATCATATGATTCTTTGAATTCTTTGTATTGCTCCCTTTGTTCTTCAAGAATCTTTGTGTGAAATTCTTGCTGTTGAGTTATCATTTGTTGTTGCCATCTCTCTTGCTTCTCCTCCATTTGACGCTGCCAAGCTTCTCGTTCCTCTTTATCCCTCAATTATTGCTCCCTGTGCTCTGGATGGGGCTCTAGATATTGCTCTTGGCGCCCTTGATTTTGCTCTTGTTGAGCTTGCATGAGTTGCTGAGATAGCTCTTCAATTGTTCTTTGTAGCTGGCTCATGTCTATGGCACCATGAACTTGCTCTTGTCCTTCCTCTCTTTGTGATCTCCTTTGTCTGGGAGCTACCACCCCCTCTTGATCATCTTCTTCATTCATTCCTTCCATGCTCCTCTTGGTGATTCCTTTCCCCTTTTTCACTTTTTCTGTGTCCTCATCTTCAAAGATCACTCCAACTTTTTTGCATAGCCTGAGGATGGTACTTGGATGTCCAAGACCACTTGATTTACTTGTGCTGTTAGCCATCTCTTGAATACTATCGGCTATAAGTTGTGCGAGGTTGATTTCACCTCCATGTAAGATGCAGTATGTCAAGAGTGCTCGTTTGATTGTGACCCAAGAGGCATTTCCAGTAGGAAGGATAGATCTCCTTACTATCTCATACCATCCCTTGGCCACAGGAGTAAGATTTATTCTCTTCAAGTGGCTTGGGATCCCTTTTGAATCTCTTTCCCAGTCTGTGTTTTCCATACATAACCCTTGCAAGATCTCATTAGGATTGTTTTCCATCTGCAATCTGGTCTCATAACTAGGCTCTACATAAGTTATGGTTCTCAACTTTAGGGCCCTAGTGATGGCTGCTGGACTGAAATTCACTTCAACTCCTCTGACATAACTTGTGTAGGGGGAACTATCTTTGTTCTCTTTTACAGCATTTGCATAGAATTCCCTGATCATGGCTGCACTAATGTCAACGAGAGGAGCACATAAAAGTTCCCACCTTCTTTCTTTAGTGATTTGCCTCATGATGGGGTATTCCCCTTCCTTCAACTCAAGGCTCTTCTCATAAATGACATTCTTTGTCTTCATGAACCTATGATATCTCCCTTCATGGAATTGGAATCTAAATTTTCTTGCATCATATGATGGAGGCTCGGTCACCATTGGTTCCTTTCCTGGCCTTCTTTTCGAACTTGAGGAGGCCATTAGATTTGAAATGAGAAGAAGGGAAAAGTGGAAGTAAGAGAAAAATGTGTTGTGTTTGGGATGATGCTCGGTTTTGTTGTGCAAGAGAAAGGAATTGTTGGCTTTAGTTTTGGGAGTAGAGGAGATTATGGTGTACAAGTGAAAGTATTTTGTTCCAATAAAACCATAATAAATGAGGTGGGGAGCTCATTGGTGATCATGAAGGGTTGAGATTGAGTTGAACATATAGAGGGCTTATGGATTTGAACGGCTTGCATGCGTTGTTAAGGCTTGACGAGGATCCTCTTCTCATTGGTTGCATGTATTTAGATGTTTGATGGTGCATGCATGCAGATTCTGCTTCCCAAGGAGCACATTTCTCTAGCCACATGTGACCACTCCTCACTTAGCTTGTCCTAGCCGTGGCCCCTCCTTATATTTGTCTCAATCTCTTCCTCCTAAATAAACCAAAACAGCTAGCCTTAGAACATTAATATATACGTTGGCAAGTGATTTGCAATAAAGAAGAAAATTGTTTTTTTTTTGTTCCTTTTTCATAAATGATCAATTGTGTCCCTTAATTAGAAATGCTAAAGGTTGGTGAACACCAAACTTATCTCTTACTGAGGGGATGGCTTAGCAATGCAGACAATTCTTCACAATTGATATATATATTATATTTTTTTTTTTACTTAGTGTTTGGTCATATGCTTCATCAAAAATGACTATGCATATGTTCTAAGAATAACCTCCCTTTTTTCTGAAAAACAAAAATTGGGTGTGCCTTAAGGCACACCAAACTTAGAAGTCTGACATATGCTCTAAAACAATGTATGCATTTATCAAGTATGAAAGTTCAAAATCATGCTCAGGTAATCATAGCTTATTGGATAAAAGAAAAGACAGAAATCTTAAATCATGGGTTGCCTCCCATGAAGCGCTCTTTTATTGTCACTAGCTTGACATTGAACTCCCTTTAGGGCGGTTGATGCTGGTGATGTCTCCACTTGTCCCCTCTCACTGTAAGCTTTCTCTGTGTGCCTTGATGCTCAATTTCAATGTGCTCAAGAGAGAGTACTTGGTTGACAGTGTAATGATCTTCTGTTCCCAGCTGTTGATATACTAGTTGCACCTTGTCACCTTTGGAAAATCCTTCAGTTGGGATTTTCTCATTCTTCCACCCTTTGTAAACCTTCTTCTTGTTCTTCATCTTTTTCTTTCTTGTTGATCTTTCTCCCTTGACAGTGACTTGAGTTGTGATACCTCCCTTTTTGTTTATCATCCCGGTTTCTTTTTGAATTCCTTTTCCTTCTTGCACCTGCTCATTTTTCTGTTCTACTGTATTGTTGGTTGCTTGCTTTGGAAGAGAGTCACTACTTGTCTTGCTTGTTCCTTCATTACTCTGTGATTCTGGAAATACTTTCAGGGTGATGCTTTCTTCATGCATCCTGAGGGTTAGCTCTCCCTGCTCTATATCTACAATGGCTTTAGCAGTGGCCAAAAATGGTCGACCAAGTATTATGGAGTCATTCTCATTCTCTGCTGAATCTAGGATCACAAAGTCTGCAGGAAAGATGAACTTGTAATCTTAACTAAAAGTATCCGCAGGATATATGAACTTGTCAACCTTAACTAAAAGGTTCTCAATCAGCCCTTTAGGATATACCACTGATTGGTCCACCAACTCCAAGGACATCTGTATTGGTTTCACCTCCTCTATGCCAAGCTTCTTCACTAAAGAAGATGGGATTAGATTTATGCTTGCTCCTAAATCACACATTTCCTTGTTGATGAATAGACTTCCAATAGTGCAAGGTAGGAAGAAACCTCCAGGATCTTCAAGCTTGGGAGGGAGCCCTTTTTGATT
>NC_029780.3:37164754-37165673 GCF_000817695.3 Arachis duranensis
GCTTGAAAGGCAACTCTGCCCTGCCCACTACAAGGGCAGAGCACAAATCTGTGCCTTGGAATCAAGAAGAACAAAATGTTGCCCTGCCCTCCTCAAGGGCAGTATCGGGCCTTCATGGAAAATAAATCAAAGGAAAATGCCTACCAATGCTTGCCACAAGAGTTGAACACGGAACCATGAGGAAGCAAGGAATTAAGCCTCACTTTGGTACCAAGAAAGCCAAGGAAAATGGGTAGCGTGTGTAGCATCCAAGTTTCGAACACGAGGCTTCAAGGTGGAAACACTGCCCTGCCCTCCGCGAGGGCAGGGCAGCATTTTGTTGTGGCATGGCCAGCACACCAACCTGGCGCACCACAGCATCATCCGGCAGCACCAGCGGTGCACCACAGCATCATCCGGCAGCACCAGCAGCGCACCAAGGCACCAATCTGGCGCACCAAACTTTTCTGCCCTGCCCTCCGCGAGGGCAGGGCAGCATCCTGCGCACCAAGACCGCACCACGCACGCACCACGCATCAATTTTCTGCCCTGCCCTCCACAAGCGCAGGGCAGCCTCCTGGAAGCTATTATTTTTGGGCCAAAAATTGAATTAAAAATCCAATTTAATTCATTTCTTCACCAAATCAAAAGCCCATCCAAATCCCAAGATCCAAGAATAGAAAGTGTATAAATAGGAGCTAGTTTGATGTAATTAGGACCTTTGGCTTGACTTTTAAATTTTGCACTTTCTTTGAGCTTTGAATTTTTGGCAACTTTTCTTGAGAGACTGAACCGAGATTTCAGAGAATTGGGAAGGAGAATTGATCTCTCTTCTTCCTAGTTCTTGCTTGGGCATTTTTCATTTTCCTTGTTTGAGTCTTGGGTGTTAAGAATTGAGGAAATTCTGTCTCAATCTCCACTCAAGAGCTCTTTAATTTCT
>NC_029780.3:37166337-37166767 GCF_000817695.3 Arachis duranensis
TTGATTCGTTTGACTAAATCAACCACTAAACTAAAATTGCTCAATCCTTCAATCCCTGTGGGATCGACCTCACTCATGTGAGTTATTATTACTTGATGCGACCCTGTACACTTGCCGGTGAGTTTTGTGTTGGATCGTTTTCCACACATCAAGTTTTTGGCGCCGTTGCTGGGGATTGAAATAGATTGACAATGATTAAGTGAAATGGAGATCTAGATCAAGCACTTTTTCTTTTTTGTTGTTTTTAATTTTGGCTAACACACTAACTGTTTGAATTTTTGCTTAAACTAACTAAAACTTCATTCTAGCTACAGATTGAAGTTTCATTGGTTTTCTGGGTCTGTGTGTTTATTGTTGTGTGTTTGTATGTCAGGTACAGGAAGATCTTCCCCTATCCTCTCTGAAATTGACCAAAGAACTCTTTGAAGAA
>NC_029780.3:37167305-37171818 GCF_000817695.3 Arachis duranensis
AGCACTTGATCATTCAGCTGGAGGCTCTTTACAACTCATGAAAACTACAGAGGAAGCTCAAAACCTCATTGACATGGTGGCTAACAACCAATATTTCTTTGCTCATCAAAGACAACGCCAACCATCACAAAGAAGAGGAGTAATGGAGTTGGAAGGAGTGGATTCAATTCTAGCTCTGAACAAGATAATGCAGCAGCAGATTCAACAACAGTTTGAGCAAATGGCCAAAAGAATTGATGGCCTGCAAGTAGCAGCAGTGAGTACCACAAGCCAACCATCAACCACATGGGTGCAAAGTGAAGAAACCCAAGAGGAGCAACAGCAAGAGCAAGTCTAATACATGCACAACCAAAATCCTGGAACAAATGAAGTCTATGGTGATACTTACAATCCATCTTGGAAGAACCATCCTAACCTCAGATGGGGAGACAACCACAATCAAAGCCAACAGCCATGGCAAAGGAACTCAACTCAAAACAATTGGAAAAACACAAACAATAACCAGCCAAACACTAACCAAAATACATACAGAAGACCACAAAACACTTATCCCAACTCTAACCATTATCCACCCAATAACCACCCAGCAAACCAAAACACTCATCATCATCCATCAACACCCCAAAACCAACCAATCTCACAAGACTCTCAGAGGATTACTAATCTAGAGATGCTCATGGAGAAAATGATGAAGAATCAAGAATTGACAACAAAGAACCAAGAAGCATCCATGAAGAACCTAGAGAGGCAGATTGGACAAATCTCTAAGAAGATTTCTGTTGAAAAACCATCAAGTTCACTACCTAGTGACACCATTCCTAACCCAAAGGAAGAATGCAAGGTCGTGCAACTAAGAAGTGGAAAGATGTTAGTGGATGGTAACCAAGGAGCAACCAAGAATAATGACAATGAGCCAACAAAGAATGATGAAGCCATCAACAAGAACATGATAAGCAAGAATGTCCCAGAAAAACTCACAGAGGAAAATAACCAACCACAGAATCTGAAGAAGGGAAAGCAGATCATGGAGGAACCAATCCCAAGACAACTTCAAGGGGAGAAAAGCTTGACACCCCCAATACCTTATCCACAGAGATTCCACAAGGAGACAAAGGATCAACATTTCCATAAATTTCTTGAGACTTTCAAGAAACTGGAAATCAACATATCTTTAGCTGAGGCATTGGAGCAAATGCCTCTGTATGCCAAGTTTTTGAAGGAGCTCATCAATAAGAAAAGGAGTTGGAGTGAGAAGGAGACTGTAATGCTCAGTGAAGAATACAGTGCATTAATCAGAAAAGGACTTCCCCCCAAGCTTGAAGATCCTGGAGGTTTCTTCTTACCTTGCACTATTGGAAGTCTATTCATCAACAAGGGGATGTGTGACTTAGGAGCAAGTATAAATCTAATCCCATCTTCTTTAGTGAAAAAGCTTGGCATAGGAGAGGTGAAACCAATACATATGTCCTTGGAATTGGTAGACCAATCAGTGGTATATCCTAAAGGGTTGATTGAAAACCTTTTAGTTAAGGTTGACAAGTTCATCTTTCCAGTAGACTTTGTGATCATAGAATCAGCAGAGAATGAGAATGATTCCATAATACTTGGTCGACCATTTTTGGCCACTGCTAGAGCCATTGTAGATATAGAGCAGGGAGAGCTAACCCTCAGGATGCATGAGGAGAGCATCACTTTGAAAGTCTTTCCAGAATCACAAAGTAATGAAGAAGCGAGCAAGACAAATAGTGACTTCCTTCCAAAGCAAGCAACCAACAAGGAAGTAGAACAGAAAAATAAGCAGGTACAAGAAAAAAAAGGAATTCAAAAAGAAGTTGGGATGATAAACGAGAAGGAAGATAGCACAACCCAAGTCACTGTCAAAGAAGAAAGATCAACAAGAAAGAAAAAGATGAAGAGCAAGAAGAAGGCTTACAAAGGGTGGAAGAATAAGAAAATCCCAACTGAAGGATTTTCTAAAGGTGATAAGGTGCAACTAGTGTATCAACAGCTGGGAACAGAAAATTATTACACTGTCAACTAAGTACTTTCTCTTGAGTACATTGAAATAGAGCATCCAGGCACACAGAGAAAGCTTACAGTGAGAGGTGACAAGTTGAGACATTACCAGCATCAACCACCCTAAAGGGAGTTCAATGTCAAGCTAGTGACAATAAAAGAGCGCTTCATGGGAGGCAACCCATGATTTAAGATTTATGTCTTTTCTTTCATCTAATAAGCTATGATTCCCTTGAGTATGATTTTGAACTTTCAAACTTGATAATTGCATACATTGTTTTAGAGCATAAGTCAGACTTTTAAGTTTGGTGTTCCTTAAGGCACACTCAACTTTTGCTTTTCAAAAAGAAAGGGGGCTATTCTGAAATGTCATCTTGATAAAGCATATGACCAAACACTAAGTTTGGTGTCTACATATGTAATATTGTTCTACAGATCAGTTTCCTATTCATGGAATCAAAACCATACAGAAAGGGATCATGCATCATAATTTTTTTTAAAATACATCAATTGTGAAGAATGGTCTGCATTGCTAAGCCATCCCCTCAATAAGAGATAAGTTTGGTGTTCACCAACTTTTAGCATCTTTAATTAAGGGACACAATTGATCACAAAAAAAAATTTTCAAATAATAATTAAACAAAACAGAACAATTCTCTTCTTTATTACAAGTCAATGGCTAACGTTTATATTAATGTTTAAGGCTAGCTGTTTTGGTTTATGTAGGAGAAAAAGATCTCGACAAAAACAAGGAGGGGCCACGGCTAGGACAAGCTAAGAGAGGAATGGTCACATGTGCCTAGGGAGATGTGCCCCTTGGGAAGCAAAATCTGCATGCATGCATCATTGAACACCGAAATACATGCAACCAATGAGGAGAGAATCCTTGTCAAAGCCTCAACAAGGCATGCAGACCATTCAATCCATGAACCTTTGGTGTGATCAACTCAATCTCAACCCTTCATGAACACCAACGAGCTCCTTCCTCATTCATTGTGGTTTTGTTGGAAAGCTTGAAGAATCTGCCTATTAATAGCCGTAGCACTAAACGGTTTACACAATCATTCAAGCCACCTTCACATGAAAGCCATAACCCCCTCTACTCCCAAAACTAAAACGATTCCCTTATTTCACACAATAGAACCGAAACTCATCCTAAACACAACACATATTTCTTCTATTCTCACTTTTCTCTCCATCCCACCTCAAACTTGATGGCCTCCTCAAGTTCAAAAAGAAGGCCGGGAAAAGAACCTATGGTAGCCGAACCTCCATCATATGATGCATCAGAATCAGTGGCAAACAATTAAGTTTGGTGTTCTCACACCTAAATGAAACCAAGAGCCACACTATGCAGACTAACCAAGTAATTAAGGGCTTGAGAAGCAAGCAACTTTGAGAATTATGCAGGACATGAGTCAACAATTGAAGATATTGTGCATCTTAACTCAAAGAAAACACAACAGAAGGAAGAATCAAAGGGCTGCAACTTCAAAGGTTGTATCTAAACTTAATCCTTGCTGCTGTGAAATGTTTTAAATCTGGAAACCATTGTATGCCTTGCTAAAGTGTTCATCTAGTTGCAAAAGAAATTGTTTGAATGCTAAATTTGCGTGTTGTTTGTTATCCATCACTTAGTTAAATTTTGTTTTGTTTTCCACATGCTTGAATAAAAGAGAATTGTTAGAATTGAAAAGTGAAATATCCAATGTTGCATAAGTAAGAATGGAAGTTAATGGTGGTATATGTGTTTGATTAAATGTATAACTCATGAAATAACTGCTGCATAATATCATTTTCATTAAAGTGTAAGTTAGCTTGCTGTTGTAAAGACTCTCATTAATAAAGAAAAAGCCCTTGGGAACAAAAATAGAAAGAAAAGGAAGAAGAAAAAGCCAAAGTGGCAAGAAAAACAAAGAATAAAGGTTGGACACCAATAGCTTGGACCCTAGGACATATGCCTGTGGTGTTCTTGTACTAAGATATGCTTGGATGAGTAAATTCTAAGGGGTATTTTAAAACCCGGTCACTTAGATCAACTGATTTGGGATGGTCATTTGAAAGTCCACAATAAAGAGCAACTTAGATACAGAACATTTAGTTATCCAAAGAGATGCTGGGCATCAATGATCCTAGGAAGAATTAGTGAGCAATGTGTCTGTGGTGGAAAGATGTTGAGTAAAAGAAAAAAAAATAAAGCCAAAGGCTACTACTGCAACCTCCAAAAGAATAATAAGCTTGTTAAGCATTATGAGAAAGAAAAGTTAGCAAGGGAGTAATTAAAAAGTAAGTCTTATAACAGCAAGTTTAGCAAGCCTTGAGGAAAGATGTATATTATGTAACAGCAACAATAATTGAGTTATCATTGTCTGCATAAAGATCCCATAAATCAAGTTCTGCTATATGCCTAATAAGGATATGTGTTCTTTTCTTAATTCATTTCAATTGCTCTTAATTTTGATGCTTGCTTGGGGACAAGCAAGATTTAAGTTTGGTG
>NC_029780.3:37171962-37175140 GCF_000817695.3 Arachis duranensis
GCTTGAAAGGCAACTCTGCCCTGCCCACTACAAGGGCAGAGCACAAATTTGTGCCTTGGAATCAAGAAGAAGAAAATGTTACCCTGCCCTCCACAAGGGCAGTATCGGGCTCACAAGGGGAGAAAATCAAAGGAAAATGTCTCCAAATGCTTGCCACAAGAGTTGAGCACGGGACCATGAGGAAGCAAGGAATTAAGCCTCACTTTGGTACCAAGAAAGCCAAGGAAAATGGGTAGCGTGTGTAGCATCCAAGTTTCGAACACGGGGCTTCAAGGTGGAAACACTGCCTTGCCCTCCGCGAGGGCAGGGCAGCATTTTGTTGTGGCACGGCCAGCACACCAACCTGGCGCACCACAGCATCATCCGGCAGCACCAGCGGTGCACCACAGCATCATCCGGCAGCACCAGCAGCGCACCAAGGCACCAATCTGGCGCACCAAACTTTTCTGCCCTGCCCTCCGCAGGGCAGCATCCTGCGCACCAAGACCGCACCACGCACGCACCACGCATCCATTTTCTGTCCTGCCCTCCACAAGGGCAGGGCAGCCTCCTGGAAGCTATTGTTTTTGGGCCAAAAATTGAATTAAAAATCCAATTTAATTCATTTCTTCACCAAATCAAAAGCCCATCCAAATCCCAAGATCCAAGAATAGAAAGTGTATAAATAGGAGCTAGTTTGATGTAATTAGGACCTTTGGCTTGACTTTTAAATTTTGCACTTTCTTTGAGCTTTGAATTTTTGGCAACTTTTCTTGAGAGACTGAACCGAGATTTCAGAGAATTGGGAAGGAGAATTGATCTCTCTTCTTCCTAGTTCTTGCTTGGGCATTTTTCATTTCATTTCTGTTTAAGCTTTCATTGCTTCTAATTCAATTCCTGCTCTCTTAGTTGTTGCAATTTACTTTCTCTTGCTGGAATTCTGAATTCCCAATCCTTAATTCCCCTTTTATATTCAAGCAATTTACATATCTTGCACTTTAAGTTACTACAATTTACATTTCTTGCACTTTAAGTTTCAGTCATTTACATTCTTGTTCTTTACAATTCAGCAAGTTTACTTTCCTGCTCTTTAATTTACTGCAATTTCCCCCTCTCCCTTTACATTCCAAGCAATTTAGCTTCTGTTAAATACAACCCACTCAACCAAAACTTGATTCGTTTGACTAAATCAACCACTAAACTAAAATTGCTCAATCCTTCAATCCCTGTGGGATCGACCTCACTCATGTGAGTTATTATTACTTGATGCGACCCGGTACACTTGCCGGTGAGTTTTGTGTTGGATCGTTTTCCACACATCATGCACTGCATTCTTCACTGAGCATTACAGTCTCCTTCTCATTCCAACTCCTTTTCTTATTGATGAGCTCCTTTAAGAACTTGGCATATAGAGGCATTTGCTCCAATGTCTCAGCCAAGGGTATGTTGATCTCTAGCTTTTTGAAAGTCTCAAGGAATTTGTGAAAATGTTGATCCTTTGCTTCTTTTTGGAATCTCTGTGGATAAGGTAGTGGAGGTGTAAGACTCTTCTCCACTTGCTGCTATTTTGGATTTGGTTCTTCCATGATCTGCTTTCCCTTCTTTAAATTCTGTGGTTGGTTGTTCTCTTCTGTGAGCTTTTCTGGGACATTCTTGCTTGTTATGTCCTTGACTGTGAGCCTTTCTGGAACATTCTTACTTGTTATGTCATTGTTGTTAGCTTTATCTTTCTCTGTTGGTTCTTTGTCACTCTCCATGAACTTCTTGATTGCCCCTTTGTTACTATCTACCAATGTCTTCCCACTCCTTAGTTGTACAGCTTTGCATTCTTCTTTTGGATTAGGAATGGTATCACTTGGTAGTGAGCTTGAAGGTCTCTCAATAGAAATCTGCTTGGAGATTTGTCCAATCTGCCTTTCTAGGCTCTTCATGGAGGCTTCTTGGTTCTTTGTTGTCAATTCTTGGTTCTTCATCATCTTCTCCATGAGCATCTCCAGATTAGTAATCCTCTGAGAGTCTTGTGGGATTGGTTGGTTTTGGAGTATCGATGGATGATGGTAAGTGTTTTGGTTAGTTGGGTGGTTATTGGGTGGATAATGGTTAGAGTTGGGGTAATTATTTTGGGGTTTTCTGTAAATGTTTTGGTTAGTTGACTGCTGGTTGTGATTTTGGTTGTTTCTTGGAGTGTTTTGAGCTAAGTTTCTTTGCCATGGTTGTTGGTTTTGGTTGTGGTTGTCTCCCCACCTAAGGTTTGGATGGTTCTTCCAGGATGGATTGTAGGTGTCACCATACACTTCATTTGATCCAAAATTTTGGTTGTTCATATAGTGCACTTGCTCTTGTTGCTGTTCTTCTTGGTTCTCTTTATTCTGCCCCCAGGGAGTTGATGGTTGGCTTGTGGCACTCACTGATGCAACCTGAAGGCTATCAATTCTCTTGGCCATTTGCTCAAATTGTTGCTGAATATGCTGCTGCATCACTTTGTGTTGAGCCAAAATTGTATCCACTCCTTCCAATTCTAACACTCCCTTCCTCTGTGATGGTTGGCGTTGCCTTTGGTGAGCAAAGAAATACTGGTTGTTAGCCACCATATCAATGAGATTTTGGGCCTCCTCTGCAGTTTTCATGAGCTGCAAAGAGCCTCCAGCTGAGTGATCCAATGCTTCCTGGGATTTCAATGTCAAGCCTTCATAAAAATTCTGCAACCTATCCCATTCATTGAACATTTCAGGAGGACACCTCCTGATTAGAGCCTTGTATCATTCCCATGCCTCATATAAGGGTTCAGCATCCATTTGTGTGAATGTTTGTACTTCAGTCTTCAATCTAATAACCCTTTGAGGTGGGTAAAATTTGGCAAGGAACTTGCTCACTAAATCATCCCAATTGTCTATACTGTCTCTTGGGAAGGATTCCAACCATTGAGTAGCTTTGTCTCTGAGAGAAAATGGAAATAATAGTAGCTTGTAGATGTCAGGATGCACTCCATTGGTTTTGACAGTGTCACAAATCCTCAAGAAAGTAGACAAGTGTTGATTTGGATCTTCAAGTGGTCCTCCTCCATAAGAACAATTGTTTTGAACCAAGGTGATGAGTTGTGGCTTCAACTCAAAATTATTTGCATGAACATTAGGAGTGAGTATGCTACTCCCGCAGTTTCTTGCATTGGGGATAGTGTAAGAGGCCAACACCCTTCTTA
>NC_029780.3:37179163-37179423 GCF_000817695.3 Arachis duranensis
AATTTGGAGAGGAGGAAGAGGCAGTGAACGCCACTGAGGAAGACCTCAATGGACGTCCACTGGCCTCCAATGAGTTCCCCATTGAGGAACCATGGGAATCTGAGGCTCAAAATGAGACCATAGAGATTCCATTGAATTTACTTCTGCCATTCATGAGCTCTGATGAGTATTCTTCCTCTGAAGAGGATGAGTATGTCACTGAAGAGCAAGTTGCTAAATACCTTGGAGCAATCATGAAGCTAAATGACAAGTTATTTGGG
>NC_029780.3:37180362-37180550 GCF_000817695.3 Arachis duranensis
GTTTAAGGCTCAAGGATATCCCTCTGTCACCATGGAGAGGAAGCATGAAGAGCTTCTCTCAAAACAGAGTCAAACAGAGCCTCCACTGTCAAACTCTAAGTTTGGTGTTGGGAGGCCACAACCAACTTCTAAGTTTGGTGTTGAACCCCCACATTCAAACTCTAAGTTTGGTGTTGGGAGGTTCCAAA
>NC_029780.3:37183613-37184324 GCF_000817695.3 Arachis duranensis
CAGATGCTGTTGGATTCTGACCTCCCTGCACTCGAAGCGGATTTTCTGGAGCTACAGAAGCCCAATTGGCACGCTCTCAACAGCGTTGGAAAGTAGCCTGGGCTTTCCAGCAATATATGATAGTCCATACTTTGCCCAAGATTTGATGGCCCAAATCGGCGTTCAAAGTCACCCTCAGAATTCCCAGCGTTAAACGCCGGAACTGGCACAAGAATGGGAGTTAAACGCCCAAACTGGCATAAAAGTTGGCGTTTAACTCCAAGAAGAGTCTCTACAAGAAAATGCTTCAATGCTCAGTCCAAGCACACACCAAGTGGGCCCGGAAGTGGATTTTTATGTCATTTACTCATCTCTGTACACCCTAGGCTACTAGTTCTCTATATATAGGACCTTTTACTATTGTATTTAGAGCTTTTGATCATGTTTTTATGATTGAACCCTCTTTGGGAGGCTTGCCATTCGGCCATGCCTAGACCTTGTTCTTATGTATTTTCAACGGTGGAGTTTCTACACACCATAGATTAAGGTGTGGAGCTCTGTTGTACCTCAAGTATTAATGCAATGACTATTGTTCTTCTATTCAATTCCGCTTGTTCTTGTTCCAAGATATCACTTGTTCTTCAACTTGATGAATGTGATGATCCGTGACACTCATCATCATTCTTACCTATGAACAAGGTGACTGACAACCACTCTTGTTCTACAAGCATA
>NC_029780.3:37184419-37186103 GCF_000817695.3 Arachis duranensis
GTGAAACCCTTGCATACAGCTTGCCATGGAAAGGAGTAAGAAGGATTGGATGAAGACAGTAGGAAAGCAGAGAGACGGAAGGGACAAGCATCTTCATACGCTTATCTGAAATTCCTACCAATGAATTACATAAGTATCTCTATCTTTATCTTTATGTTTTATTCGTATATCATCATTCATATCCATTTGAGTATGCCTGACTAAGATTTACAAGGTTACCATAGCTTGCTTCATACCAACAATCTCTGTGGGATCGACCCTTACTCGCGTAAGGTTTATTACTTGGACGACCCAGTACACTTGCTGGTTAGTTGTGCGAAGTTGTGTTTATGCCATGGTATTGAACACCAAGTTCTTGGATTCATCACCGGGGATTATTTGTGTTGTGAAAAGTATTGATCACAATTTCGCATACCATGAGCAAAGAAGTATTGGTTGTTGGCCACCATATCAATGAGGTTTTGAGCTTCCTCTGCAGTTTTCATCAATTGCAATGATCCTCCAGCTGAGTGATCAAGTGCCTCTTGAGCCTTCAGAGTAAGTCCTTCATAGAAGTTCTGCAGCTTATCCCACTCAGTGAACATCTCTGGTGGACATTTCCTCAGCAGCACCTTATATCTTTCCCATGCTTCATATAAATTTTCAGCCTCCATTTGGGTGAATGTCTACACCTCAGTCTTCAATCTTATGATCCTTTGAGGGGGATAAAATTTGGCAAGAAACTTGCTCACCAAATCATCCCAAGTCTTGATGCTCTCTTTTGAAAATGTTTCTAGCCATTGAGTGGCTTTGTCCCTAAGAGAGAATGGGAACAACAGCAGCTTGTATATGTCAGGGTGCACTCCATTGCTCTTAACTGTGTCACAGATCCTCAAGAAAGTGGATAGATGTTGGTTGGGGTCTTCCAATGGTCCTCCTCCAAAAGAGCAGTTGTTTTGGACCAATGTGATGAGTTGTGGCTTTAGTTCAAAGTTGTTTGCAATTACATTAGGGGTAAGAATGCTACTCCCACAGTGTCTAGCATTTGCAAATGTGTAGGAAGCCAGTACTCTTCTTTGTTGTGGGTTATTGTTGGCTCCTCCTTCTGGTTGATTGGGATTTGATGGATCTCCTTCCATCTCTTAGAATTCCTCCTTAGATTCTTCCTCTCCAATAACGTTCTTCCCTCTTTCTGACTCCTCCTCTCCAACAATGTTTTTCCCTCTTTCAGCTCTTCTTAATCTCCTGAGGGTTCGTTCGTCTTGTTCATGAAATGTGGGTGTAGCTCTTCTTGTATCTTTCATATAAACAAAACATAAGAAACACACAAAACCAGTGACACTTCAATCTATTGCTAAAGTGAAGTTTTAGTGTGCTTAAGCAAAAATTCAAACAGTTAGTGGGTCAATCAAAAATTAAAGAAACAGAAAAGAAAAAATGCTTGATCTAGATCTCCACTTCACTTAATCATTGTCAATCTATTTCAATCCCCGGCAACGGCGCCAAAAACTTGATGAGTGGAAAACGATCCAACACAAAACTCACCGGCAAGTGTACCGGGTCGCATCAAGTAATAAAACTAACGGGAGTGAGGTCGATCCCACAGGGATTGAAGGATTGAGCAATTTTAGTTCAGTGGTTAATTTAGTCAAGCGAATCAAGTATTGGTTGAGTGATTTTGTATCCAACAGTAAGTAAATAGCAG
>NC_029780.3:37186134-37192461 GCF_000817695.3 Arachis duranensis
AAGAAATTAAATGACTGAAACTTAAAGTGCAAGAAATATAAATTGCTTGAATGGAAAAGGGATTTGAGGACTGGGATTTCAAAATTCAAGCAAGGGAAATTAAATTGCAACAATTATCAAAGCAAGAGGTGATTTGAATTCTGTTAGATCTCAAACAGAAAGGGAAATTAAATTGCAGCAGGGGTTCACAGAAGAACCAAAAGAAAAATGGGATCTCAGGACTCTAGAGACTAGATAGCAAAGTCTAGATCTCAATTGCCTTCCCAGATCCAAATTCACAAAGCAATTAACGAGAAATTAAAGAGGAAGCAGTAAAGGAAATGTAATTGAACTCAATTATGCCGAAGGGAAATTAAAGAGATCTTGAATGGAGATTGAGACAGAAATTCCTCAATTCTTCACACCCAAGACTCAAACAAGAGAAGTAAAAATGCTCAAGCAAGAACAAGAAAGAAGAGAGATCAATTCTCCTTCCTAATTCTCTCAAATCTCAATTCAAAGCTCTCAGAGAAGATGAAGTTTCAAAATGTCAAAATTCAAAAATCAAAAGAAGGGTCCTAATTACATCAAACTATCTCCTATTTATACACTCTCTATTCTTGGATTTTGGAATTTGGATGGGCTTTTGATTTGGTGAAGAAATGAATTAACTTGGATTTTTAATCCAATTTTCAGCCCATGAGAAAGTAGCTTCCAAGAGGCTGCCCTGCCCTTGTGGAGGGCAGAGCAGGAAATGGTGCATGCGGCCTCATTGCGTGCGCTTAGTGCGTGTGATGCATCAGAATGCTGCCCTGCCCTTGTGGAGGGAGGGCAGGGCAGAGTTGCCATGGTGCGCCAAGTGCTGCCCGTGCGTGCGTGCTGCTGGCCGAGTGCTCAAGTCCTGGCCATGCCAAAATGCTGCGCCATGCACCAAAAAATGCTGCCCTGCCCTTGCGGATGGCAGGACAATGTTGCCAAAAGGTGAGGTTCCAAGTTCGAAACTTGGTGGAGGCACATGCTGCTCCTTTTTCCTTGGTTTTCTTGGCACCAAAGTAATGCCTAGTTCCTTGCTTCCTCATGGTGCCATGTTCGATTCTGGGAGATTGAAAGTAAGCCAATTTTTGCTTGTTTTCCTTGTGCTTGAGCGCTACTCCTTTCCTCTTTGTTCTTGGGTTCGAAACCCATAGGGAACACTAGGAAGCAATTTCCTTTGAATTATTCTTGGATGAAGCCCGATATTGCTCTTGAGGAGGGCATGGCAGAGTTTTTGCTTCCTTTGGATCTTGGTATCAAATTGTGCTCCGCCCTTATTGTGGGCAGGGCAGTGTGCTCTTGTGGAGGGCAGTGTTTGCTTCCTCCTTCTATGTTGCACCACACTTCTCATCTCTTGGCCACACTTCTTAAGCCACGTTTTTCTTCTTTTCTTCCCTTCTTCACCTACAAGAAACCAAAACAACCAATCAAAGTATCTCTAAACTCATAAGGTTTATAATTCATTAAAAATCAATTAATTTTTGCTCAAACCTCATGATTTAGCATCAATTTAATGGTGGTTGTTTGATTTAAAGAAATTATGTATTTTCATTCCAAATTACTTACTTAGGATGCAAGAAAGTGCATAAAGACTAGTAAAACAAGTGAAATTAGCTTAAAAAAATGGGTATATGATGACTTGTCATCAGAGCGTGCCACTTCATATCAAAGGCGTGGCACGCCATTCACCATTCTTCTCCTAGGCGTGCCACTTGAGCTACCAGGCGTGGAACGCCAGCGTCATTCAGAGGGCTAAGAAGCATTAGGGCGTGCCACTTGAGTTCGTGGCGTGGCACGCCAAACAGAGGAACCACTTACTCACAAAGGGGCGTGGCACGCCAGACCCTGGGCGTGCCACGCTAGTGCAAGTTTCCAGAGGCAAAGAAAAGTGGAAAAAGGCAAAGGACGTGCCACTTGAGTTCGAAGGCGTGGCACACCAACATAAGAATTCCATTATGGCGTGCCACTTTAGTTTGAAGGCGTGACACGCCAAGGTTGACAAAGGGACGAGCGTGCCACTTGAAGGATTAGGCGTGGCACGCCAAGCTAGAAATGAAGGGCACGTGACACACCAACTGAGAAGTCACGCTTATTGAGTGTTTTCTTTTCCCTCCAAAATGTAATTTTCCCTTTTCAGTTTTGTAATTCTTTTATGTTACTAGGAGTAGTATAAATACCCCCCAAGGAGTACTAAAGAAGGGGTTAAGCAGTTAGTTTTAGATCGACTTTTACACTTCACTTTTGAGTACTTTTTGAGCTATGAGTAGCTAACTTCCCTCTCATTGAGAGAGGGAGCTCTGTTGTACTTGATGGATTGATAATAGTGAAATTCTTCTTCTTTTCATCTTCTCTTTGATTTTCTAGAAGGAATTTCGTTCTTAATGCTTAGTGTTCAATTATCTTGGGAAATAGATTGAATGCAATTGGGTTTCATGGGAACCTTGGGAAAGGAAACATGAAACCATGCTTGAAATCCCTTCTCACACTTGAGTAAAATTTGGGTTTTGGTGTTTGGATACGTGACATATAATCCTCCCTCTACCTGGACCTATAAGGGTGTGTGGTATAATCAGGGACCAAGCATATCTCTCTTCATGAGCAATTAGACCAAGAAATTGGCTATTGATCAAGATCTGAGAGATTGAGTCACCAATGGAATGGGGCTCAATCAATCATGATTGCCAAGAGGTCAATGAGTTGCATGATTGAAGAGGATATAAGCTAGATTTGATCCAAAGAGATAACATCTCCCAATCTTAATGAATTTCCCCATTCTTATCTATCTATTTCTTTACAGCTTAATTTTTACATTCAGCAATTCCCCACTCCCATTTACATTCAAGTCATTTATGATTCAGCACTTTACATTCTGCAATTTCTGTTTCTGCACTTTATTGCTTTTCTTTATATTTTAGTTATTTACATTTATGTAATTTACAATTCTGCACTTCACAATCTTATTGATCCGCTTGACTAATTCATTAACCAATTAAAACTGCTTGAATTTGCCAATCTCTGTGGATACGATCCCACTCC
Organism: Arachis duranensis; assembly: GCF_000817695.3. NCBI lineage: Eukaryota > Viridiplantae > Streptophyta > Magnoliopsida > Fabales > Fabaceae > Arachis > Arachis duranensis. The sequence continues at coordinate 37,189,183 of NC_029780.3, forward strand.
ACTGTGGGTTATTACTTGGTGATAATTTTGGTGCGCTTGCCAAAAGAACTAATTCACTAATTTTTGAATGGGGTGTGAATTAGAGATCATCAAGTTTTATGGCGTCGTTGCCGGGGATTGGCTTAAATTTGACAGTGATTAAATTGATTGGAGAGCTAGATTAAGCAATTTAAATTCCTTGTTATATTAATTTCTTTTATTTTGCATTTTTTTTATTTTGAGCTCTATTTCCTTCTTCTTTGATTATTTTATTTAGTGACCATATTTCCACTCTTCTAATTGTTCGATTAATTGCACCACTCACACTAACAACTACTCTAACAAAGGTAATTTCTTCATCCATTTTCTTTCTTGCTTTTTACCTTGATTGGTTGTATGACAGGTAGGAGAAGCGGTGCCTCAACTTCCATTGATTCTGAACCTGAGAGGACCTTCCTTAGATTAAGGAGGGAAGCAAGAGGGAAGAGAGTCGTTGGTGCTGAGGAAGAGGAAGAGTATTTCAAAATGATCATAGAGGAGAATATGGAGAATCACCATGAGGAGGAAGTTCATAACCATGCCAAAGGTGGCCCAGTCAATCATGATGGGCAAGAAAGGAGAGTCTTAGGCTCCTACATCAACCCAAACCCAGGGAATTGTGGCAGCAGCATCCTAAAGCCAACAATTCATGCCAATAATTTTGAGCTGAAGCCTTATCTCATCATACTTGTTCAGAATAATTGTTCATATGGAGGAAGTGCCCAAGAAGACCCTAATTAACATCTCAGCACATTCTTGAGGATATGTGATACTGTAAAGTCCAACGGGGTACACCTTGACATCTACAAACTATTCTTGTTCCCTTTCTCACTTAGAGATAAGACAGCAAAGTGGTTGGAATTATTCCCCAAGGATAGCCTAACTACATGGGAGGAGGTCGTGAACAGATTCCTTGCAAGATTTTACCCTTCACAAAGAATCAACATGCTAAGAGCTGAGGTGCAAACTTTCAGACAACAAGATGGAGAAACACTCTATGAGGCCTGGGAGAGTTTCAAAGATCTGACAAGAAGATGCCAACCGGAAATGTTCATTGAGTGGGTACAACTACATATCTTTATGAGGGACTATCCTATGAAGCAAAGAAGGCAGTGGATTATTCTTCAGGAGGTTCACTCAACAAAAAGAAAACCATTGAAGAGGCCATAGATGTCATTGAAACTGTAGCTGAAAATGAGTATTTCTATGCTTCAGAAAGGACTCAAAAGAAGAGAGTGCTAGAACTCAACTCTGTAGATGCTTTGTTAGCTCAGAATAAGGGAATTACAGCACAAATAGCAGCCTTAACCAAGAGGATGGAGGCCAACCAAGCCTCAATCATTCAAGACCAAACTCCTCAACAAGAAGGGAATGCACCAGAATCTGAAGGTGACTGGGAACAAGCTAATTATGTGAACAATTCATCTAGAACACCTTATGACCTACACTCTAAGACATACAAATCAGGTTGGTGGAACCTCCCAAACTTTGGGTGGGGAAATCAACAAAACCACAACCAGGACTACAACAAGCCTTATTCATCAAATCAGCATCCCAACCACAACCCCAACCATCAAATAGGGAACCATAGACCCTACCATAACTCACAAAACACATCATACTATAACAACCAACCCATACACAACAACCTCAATCAAGATGCACCATCTTCAACTATGCAACCAGGCGAAATCAAGAGCAACTTTGAGAGGATTGAAGCTGTAATAGCACAACTGTCATCCTAGATTTCAGGAGCAGTCTCCACCCTCATGGATAGACAAGCACAAACTGATAGAAGGATAGATGCTAATCAAGAGGAATATAGGTCAAATCTGAAAAATCAAGGCGCAGCAATCTCAAAGTTGGAAGCACAAGTGGGGATTTTGTCCGAGCAAATCCCACTTCCCACACATACTTTTCCCAGCGATACCATGGCTAACCCAAGAGGGGAATGCAAAGCCATAACTCTAAGAAGTGGGAAGGTTGTAGAGGAAGGAACCCCAAGCAAAGATAATCATGAAGAGGTTGCATCAAAGCATGGGAACGAGGATGAAGGGGGAGATCGCAGCTTCACCTCCACCAAAACCAGTCTTGAAGCCCTATGTGCCAAAGGCACCATACCCACAAAGACTGAGAAAAGATGGGAAGGATGGCCAGTTCTCTAAGTTCCTAGAGATATTCAAGAGGCTCCAAATCAACATACCATTTATTGAGGCATTAGAACAAATGCCACTCTATGCCAAGTTCTTAAAGGAGCTTATAACCAGAAAAAGGAACGGGGAGGCAAAAGAAACCATAGTATTGACTGAGGAATGCAGTGCCATCGTACAGAAGAAGCTGCCTCAAAAGCTGAAAGACCCAGGGAGTTTTCAAATCCCCTGCATCATAGGGGACATCATTATTGAGAAAGCTTTGTGTGATTTGAGAGCTAGCATAAATCTTATGTCCCTAACCATGATGAGAAGGATGACAATTGAGGAAGCCAAGCCAATAAGAATGGCACTCCAATTGGCTAACAGAACATTTAAGTTTCCACATGGGGTGCTGGAAGACTTGCTAGTGAAAGTAGGAGAATTCATTTTTCCTGCTGATTTTATTGTGCTGGACATGGAATAAGAAGCCAACACGTCAATTATCCTAGGAAGACCATTTCTAGCTACTGCTGGAGCCATCATTGATGTGCAGAAAGGGGAACTAGTTTTGAGATTGCATGAAGAGAAAATGGTCTTCAACGTCTTTAAAGCAATAAGTTACCCCAAAGAATCCATAGGAGAATGCATGCTGGTAGACACCATGGAACAGATAGTTCAAGAAGTCATGGGAGAAGAACAATGTGGAGAAAATATTGAGCTGGAACAAGCATTAGATGGAGAACTACCACAAGTAACCCTGAGGAACTCAATCATGCCAACTACCACAGACAACAAAGATGCAGAGTCACCAAAACTAGAGCTGAAAGCCTTACCACCCAGCTTGAAATATGCATATCTGGGTGCCAACAACACTCACCCAGTAATCATAAATTCAAGTCTGAGTAAGGAACAAGAAGAGGAACTTATCCAAGTGCTGAGACAACACAAGGATGCCATAGGCTGGACACTTACAGATTTAAAGGGGATCAGTCCTTCAATGTGTATGCATAAAATCTTACTTGAAGAGCAAACCCTCAAGACAACAACAAAGAAGGCTGAACCCAACTATGAATGAAGTGGTTCAGAAAGAAGTGTTGAAATTGTGGCAAGCAGGGGTGATCTACCCCAT
>NC_029780.3:37194860-37196536 GCF_000817695.3 Arachis duranensis
CTTCCATGGTAAGCTCTATGTAGGGTGTCACCGTTGTCAATGGCTACTTCCCATCCTCTCAGTGAAAATGGTCCAGATGCTCTGTCACAGCATGGCTAATCAGCTGTTGGTTCTCGATCATGTTGGAATAGGATCCATTTGATTCTTTTGCGTTTGTCATCACGCCCAGCAATCGCGAGTTTGAAGCTCATCACAGTCATTCAATTCTGGAATCCTACTCAGAATACCACAGACAAGGTTAGACTTTCCGGATTCCCATGAATGCCACCATCAATTCTAGCTTATCCACGAAGATTCTGATTAAGGAATCCAAGAGATATGCGCCCGGTCTAAGGTAGAATAGAAGTGATTGTCAGTCACGCGTTCATAGGTGAGAATGATGATGAGTGTCACAGATCATCACATTCATCATGTTGAAGTGCAACGAATGTCTTAGAATAAGAACAAGCGGAATTGAATAGAAAATAGTAGTAATTGCATTGAAACTTGAGGTACAGCAGAGCTCCACACCCTTAATCTATGGTGTGTAGAAACTCCACCGTTGAAAATACATAAATGATGAAGGTCCAGGCATGGCCGAATGGCCAGCCCCCATTGTCTAAGATCGCATAAACTGATCAAAGATGTCTAATACAATAGTAAACTATCCTATTTATACTAGACTAGCTACTAGGGTTTACAGAAGTAAGTATTTGATGCAGAAATCCACTTCCGGGGCCCACTTGGTGTGTGCTTGGGCTGAGCTTGATCTTTACACGAGCTGAGGCTTATCTTGGAGTTGAACGCCAAGTTGTAACGTGTTTTTGGCGTTCAACTCTGGTTCGTGATGTGTTTCTGGCGTTTGACTCCAGAATGCAGCATGGAACTGGCATTGAGCGCCAGTTTACGTCATCAAATTAGGAATAAAGTATGCACTATTATATATTGATGAAAAGCTCTGGATATCTACTTTCCAACGCCGTTGAGAGCGCGCCATTTAAAGTTCCGTAGCTCCAGAAAATCCATTTTGAGTGCAGGGAGGTCAGAATCCAACAGCATCAGCAGTCCTTTGTTAGCCGTCTTATCAGAGTTTTGCTCAGGTCCCTCAATTTCAGCCAGAAAATACCTGAAATCACAGAAAACACACAAACTCATAGTAAAGTCCAGAAATATGAATTTTACATAAAAACTAATGAAAACATCCCCAAAAGTAGCTAGATCCTACTGAAAACTACCTAAAAATAATGCCAAAAAGCGTATAAATTATCCGCTTATCACAACACCAAACTTAAATTGTTGCTTGTCCCCAAGCAACTGAAAATAAATTAGGATAAAAAAGAAGAGAATATACTATAAATCCCAAAATATCAATGAATATTAATTCTAATTAGATGAGCGAGACTTGTAGCTTTTTGCCTCTGAACAGTTTTGGCATCTCACTTTTTCCTTTGAAGTTTAGAATGATTGGCATATATAGGAACTTAGAATTTCAGATAGTGTTATTGATTCTCCTTGTTAAGTTTGTTGATTCTTGAACACAGCTACTTTTATGAGTCTTGGCCGTGGCCCTAAGCATTTTGTTTTCCAGTATTACCACCGGATACAAAAATGCCACAAACACATAACTGGGTGAACCTTTTCAGATTGTGACTCAACTTTGCTAAAGTCCCCAGTTAGAGGTGTCCAGAGTTCTTAAG
>NC_029780.3:37196559-37199735 GCF_000817695.3 Arachis duranensis
CATGGTTAGGGACAACTTGATTTAGCCGCTTAGGCCTGGATTTTATTTCCTTGGGCCTTCCTATCCATTGATGCTCAAAGCTTTGGATCCTTTTTACCCTTGCCTTTTCGTTTTAAGGGCTATTGGCTTTTTCTGCTTTCTTTTTCTTTTTTTTCTATTTTTATTTTTTATTTTTTATTTTTATATTATTTATTTATTTATTTATTTATTTTTTTCGCAAGCTTTTGCTTTTTCACTGCTTTTTCTTGCTTCAAGAATCAAAATTTTAACATTCATAAACAACAAGATCAAAGATATGCACTGTTCAAGCATTCATTTAGAAAACAAAAAGTATTGTCACCACATCAATATAATTAAACTAAATTCAAGGATAAATTCAAAAATCATGTACTTCTTGTTCTTTTGAATTAGAAACATTTTTCATTTAAGAGAGGTGAAGGATTTATGGATTTATTCATAGCCTTAAGACATAGTTACTAAATACTAATGATCATGAAGTAGAGACACAAAACATAAACACACATATAGCATAAATATCGAAAAACAGAGATAAGAACAAGGAAGTTAAGGAATGAGTCCACCTTAGTGAGGGTGGTGCCTTTTTGAAGGACTAATGGTGCTTTTTGAGCTCCTTTATGTCTCTTCCTTGCCTCTGTTGCTTGATCCCTAGTGATTTTGGTGCTGTTATCCTTATTTGCTCCCAATAGTTGTGTGGAGGAAAATGTATCCCCTGACGTATCTCAGGGATTTCTTGATGAGGGAATTATTGTTGGTTTAGAAACTATACTTGCAACGAGAATTCATTTGTGAAATTCTAAACCGTCAAAAATCCAATCATCAATGCTTGTGGTGAAGATGTGTCAAGAAGAGACCTAGGCAAATAAATTCTTAAGGGTGTCTCAACACCCAGTACCCTAAAACCAACTGGTTTGGGAGTGCTAATTGAAAGCCTAATTAAAGGGTTGTCTTGAGACAAAACACTTAGAGTCGTGGTCAAGAAAGCAAAACAACCCTTACTACTTCAAGGTGACAATCAATAGAAAGGACCCCTGAAGCCTATACCTAAAGGAACCCTCAAGGATCCAAGAGCTTTCCATGACAATTAAAACATTCATACATGTGTTGGACACTTAGTTTTACTCTTAGTTGTATTGCAATCATTTGAAGCCAACGCCTCAAGATATAAAGGTTTACTCACATTGATTTGCTTGGGACAAGCAAAGCTTAAGTTTGGTGTTGTGATGACTTGCGTCATCTACCCTTCTTTCTGGCATAAAGATAACCATAAAAGAGCATAAATCTCATTTGATCAGTACAATTCATGCATTATTTGATGAATATTATGGTACACTACTTTGAGATGAGTTGTGCTGAATTTCAGGTGAAAAAGGCATCAAAAATAGGTAGAAGACAAACCAGGAGCTAGGCGTGGCATGCTAGTACTAAATTCCAGAGGGCAGATCCAAGCATGCATGTGGGCGTGGCACGCCAAAGACTGGGCGTGGCACGCTAGTACAAAATTCCAGAGAGCAAAATGGAGGACACAAAAGGGGCGTGGCATGCTAGGTTGGGCGTGGCACGCCTGACCCATCAACTACTATGGGCGTGCCACTTGAGCAAAGGGGCGTGGCACGCCAACTCACCATCTCAAGAAGAACCTCCACTATGGCGTGCCACTTGGTGTCGAAGGCGTGGCACCCCAGCTCCAAGAAGTCACTTGGGCGTGCCACTTGAGAACCCAGGCGTGGCACGCCAAGCTTGAAGAGTGCACAAATGCATGAGTGTGCCACTTAAGCAGCATGGCGTGGCACGCTGGTACAATAATCCAGAGAAGGAGCTGAAGGCAACTAAAGACTGGGCCTACCACTTGAAGTCGAAGATGTGGCACGCCAACCTCTCAATCTCACTTGGGCGTGCCACTTGAAGTCGAAGGCATGGCACGCCAATCTCTCAATCTCACTTGGGCGTGCCACTTGGTATCTAAGGCGTGGCACGCCAACCTAAGCATCTCACTATGGCGTGCCACTTGAAGCTGAGGCGTGGCACACCAACCACTGGAATCAAGGCAAGATTATGGGCATGGCACGCCAGCCTTCAGGCGTGGCACGCTGGTACAAGTTTCCAGAGAGGACGAAGGAGGCCAATTACATGGTGCGTGCCACTTGGTATTGAAGGCGTGGCACGCCATTCACCATTCTTCACTTAGGCGTGCCACTTGAGCAACCAAGCGTGGCACACCAGTGTCATTCAGAGGGCTAAGAAGCATTAGGGCGTGCCACTGGAGTTCGTGGCATGGCACGCCAAATAGAGGAACCACTCACTCACAAAGGGGCGTGGCATGCCAGACCCTGGGCGTGCCACGCTAGTGCAACTTTCCAGAGGAGCTTAGCCAAGCACACAGCAAGAGCGTGGCACGCCAGACCCTGTGCGTGCCACGCTAGTTCAAGTTTCCAGAGGCAAAAAAAAGTGGAAAAAGGCAAAGGGCGTGCTACTTGAGTTCGAAGGAGTGGCACGCCAACACAAGAATTCCACTATGGCGTGCCACTTGAGTTCGAAGGCGTGACACGCCAAGGTTGACAAAGGGACGAGCGTGCCACTTGAAGGATTGGGCATGGCACGCCAAGCTAGAAATGAAGGGCACGTGACACGCCAGCTGAGAAGTCACGCTTATTGAGTGTTTTCTTTTCCCTCCAAAATGTAATTTTCCCTTTTCACTTTTGTAATTATTTTATGTTACTAGGAGTAGTATAAATACCCCTAAGGAGTACTGAAGAAGGGGTTAAGCAGTTAGTTTTAGATCCACTTTTACACTTCACTTTTGAGTACTTTTTAAGCTATGAGTAGCTAACTTCCCTCTCATTGAGAGAGGGAGCTCTGTTGTACTTGATGGATTGATAATAGTGAAATTCTTCTTCTCTTCATCTTCTCTTTGATTTGCTAGAAGGAATTTCGTTCTTAATGCTTGGTGTTCAATTATCTTGGGAAAGAAATTGAATGCAATTGGGTTTCATAGGAACCTTGGGAAAGGAAACATGAAACCATGCTTAAAATCCCTTCTCACACTTGAGTAGAATCTGGGTTTTGGTGTTTGGATACGTGACATATAATCCTCCCTCTACCTGGACCTATTAGGGTGTGTGGTATAATCAGGGACCAAGCATATCTCTCTTCATGAG
>NC_029780.3:37199847-37212885 GCF_000817695.3 Arachis duranensis
TTGCATGATTGAAGAGGATATAAGCTAGATTTGATCCAAGAGACAACATCTCCCAATCTCAATGAATTTCCCCATTCTTATCTATCCATTTCTTTACAGCTTAATTTTTACATTCAGCAATTCCCCACTCCTATTTACATTCAAGTCATTTATGATTCAGCACTTTACATTTTACAATTTCTGTTTCTGCACTTTATTGCTTTTCTTTATATTTTAGTCATTTACATTTATGTCATTTACAATTCTGCACTTCACAATCTTATTGATCCGCTTGACTAATTCATCAACCAATTAAAACTGCTTGAATTTGCCAATCTCTATGGATACGATCCCACTCCACTGTGGGTTATTACTTGGCGATAATTTTGGTGCGCTTGCCAAAAGAACTAATTCACTAATTTTTGAATGGGGTGTGAATTAGAGATCATCAGTGGGACTTGTAGCTTTTTGCCTCTGAACAGTTTTGGCATCTCACTTTATCCTTTGAAGTCCAGAATTATTGGCATCCATTAGGAACTTAGAATTTAGATAGTGTTATTGATTCTCCTAGTTCAGTATGTTGATTCTTGAACACAGCTACTTTATGAGTCTTGGCCGTGACCCTAAGCATCTTGTTTTCCAGTATTACCACCGGATACATAATTGCCAGAGACACATAACTGGGTGAACCTTTTTAGATTGTGACTCAACTTTGCTAGAGTCCCGAGTTAGAGGTGTCCGGAGTTCGTAAGCACACTCTTTTGTTTTGGATCACGACTTTAACCACTCAGTCTCAAGCTTTTCACTTGGACCTTCATGACACAAGCACATGGTTAGGGACAGCTTGATTTAGCCGCTTAGGCCATGATTTTATTCCTTTGGGCCCTCATATCCACTGATGCTCAAAGCCTTTGATCCTCTTTACTCTTGCCTTTTAGTTAAAGGGCTACTGGCTTTATCTGCTTGCTTCTTTTTTTGCTTTTTCTATTTTTTTGCTTCTCTTTTTTTTCGCAAGCTTTTTCCTTTTCACTGCTTTTTCTTGCTTCAAGAATAAATTTTATGATTTTTCAGATCATCAATAACATTTCTCTTTTTTTCATCATTCTTTCAAGAGCTAACAAATTTAACATTCATAAACTTCACTATCAAAAATATGCACTTTTCAAGCATTCATTCAGAAAAAAAAGTATTGCCACCACATCAAAATAATTAAACTAATTTCAAGATAAACTTTGAAATTCATGTACTTCTTGTTCTTTTGTAATTAGGAATATTTTTCATTTTGGAATGGTGAAGGATTCATGGAATTATTCATAGCTTTAAAACATAGATACTAGACACTAATGATCATGTAATAAAGCTAAAACATAGTCAAATATAAAGCCTAAAAAATCAAAAAACAGAAAAATATGAACAAGGAAATTAAAGAACGGGTCCACCTTAGTGATGGTGGCTAGTTCTTCCTCTTGAAGATCTTATGGAGTGCTTGAGCTCCTCAATGTCTCTTCCTTGCCTTTGTTGCTCCTCCCTCATGGCTCTTTGGTCTTTTCTAATTTCATGGAGGATGATGGAATGCTCTTGGTGCTCCATCCTTAGTTGCTCCATATTGGAACTCAAATCTCCTAGAGAAGTGTTGAGTTATTCCCAATAGTTGTCTGGAGGAAAATGCATTCCTTGAGGTATCTCAGGGATTTCTTGATGAGGAACTTCCTCATGCGCTTGTTGAGGTCCATGAGTGGGCTCTCTTGTTTGCTCCATCCTCTTTTTGGTGATGGGCTTGTCCTCTTCAATGAGGGTGTTTTCCTCTATGACAATTCCAGCTAAACTGCATAGATGATAACCCGATCCACAGTTACTTCGGATCGATTGCTAGTAGGAATGATAGAGTGTTGGATGAACTCCAACCATCCTCTAGCCACAGGCTTAAGGTCAAGCCTTCTTAGTTGAATTGGCTTGCCTTTGGAGTCTCTCTCCCATTGGGCTACTTCCATATAGATGTCCATGATGACTTGGTCCAACCTTTGATTAAAGTTGACCCTTCTTGTGAAAGGATGAAGATCTCCTTGCATCATTGGCAAGTTGAACGTCAACCTCACATTTTCCGAACTGAAATCTAAGTAATTTTCCCAAACCATTGTGAGCTAATTCTTTGGGTTCGGGTTCATACTTTGATCATGGATCTTGGTGATCCGTGCATTAGCATAGAACTCTTGAACCATTAAGATTCTGACTTGTTGAATGGGATTGGTGAGAGCTTCTGGTGCACGAAATTGTGGTACACAATGGTGCCAACAACTTGGTATGCACAATTGTAATCTCACTTTTTTTCACAACTTCGTACAACTAACCAACAAGTGCACTGGGTCGTCCAAGTAATAAACCTTACATGAGTAAGGGTCGATCCCACGGAGATTGTCGGCTTGAAGCAAGCTATGGTCACCTTGTAAATCTCAGTCAGGCGGATTCAAATGGGTTATGGAGTTTTCATAATTAAAAGATAAATAAACATAAAATGATGATAGAGATACTTATGTAATTCATTGGTGGAAATTTTAGATAAGCGTATGGGGATGCTACATCCCTCTTGAATCTCTGCTTTCCTACTGCCTTTATCCAATCCTTCATACTCCTTTCTATGGCAAGCTGTATGTTGGGTTTCACCGGCGTCAATGGCTACCTCCCGTCCTCTCAGTGGAAATGGTCCAAATGCGCTGTCACCACATGGCTAATTATCTGTCGGTTCTCAATCATGTTGAAATAGAATCCAATGATCCTTTTGCGTCTGTCACTACGCCCAACACTCACGAGTTTGAAGCTCGTCACAGTCATCCCTTCCCAGGTCCTACTCGGAATACCACAGACAAGGTTTAGACTTTCCAGATCTCAGGAATGGCCGCCAATAATTCTATCTTATACCACAAAAACTTCAATCTTTTAAGAATGGAGGCTAAGCGATACACGCTCAATCTTAAGTAGAACGGAAGTGGTTGTCAGTCACGCGTTCATAGGTGAGAATGATGATGAGTGTCACGGATCATCACATTCATCAGGTTGAAGTGCGAGTGAATATCTTAGAACAAGAATAAGCTTGAATTGAATAGAAAATAGTGGTAATTGCATTAATACTCGAGGAACAGCAGAGCTCCACACCTGAATCTATGGTGTGTAGAAACTCCACCATTGAAAATACATAAATGGTCTGGAGGTCCAGGCATGGCCGAATGGCCAGCCTCCCCAAATATGAAAATATGATATCCAGAATTGTCTCTATGATCCGAAGATGAAAATACAATAGTAAAAGGTCCTATTTATAATGAAACTAGCTACTAGGGTTTACAGAAATAGGTAAATGATGCAGAAATCCACTTCCGGACCCACTTGGTGTGTGCTTGGGATGAGCATTGAGCTTTACACGTGTAGAGGTCTTCCTTGGAGTTAAACACCAGCTTTGGTGCTAGTTTGGGCGTTTAACTCCAACTTTTATGCCAGCTCTGGCGTTTTGACGCCAAAAAAGGGCAGAGAGCTGGTGTTTTGATGCCATTTTACGTTGTCAAAACTCGTGCAAAGTATGGACTATTATATATTTCTGGAAAGCGCTGGATGTCTACTTTCCAACGCAGTTGATAGTGCACCATTTGAAGTTCTGTAGTACCAGAAAATCCCCTTCGAGTGCAGGGAGGTCAGAATCCAACAGCATCTGCAGTCCTTTGTCAGCCTCTGAATTAGATTTTTGCTCAGGTCCCTTAATTTCAGCCAGAAAATACCTGAAATCATAGAAAAACACACAAACTCATAGTAAAGTCCAGAAATGTGAATTTTTCTTAAAAACTAATAAAAATATACTAAAAACTAACTAAATCATACTAAAAACTATATAAAAACAGAGCCAAAAAGCGTATAAATTATCCGCTTATCTCAACACCAAACTTAAATGGTTGCTTGTCCCCAGGCAACTGAAAACAAAAATAGGATAAAAAGAAGAGAATATTGATAAACCCAAATTTTATGATATATTTTGTGCTTAGTTTGAGTGATTTATTCAATCCTTCACCCACTTATTCATATTAACTGCATGGTTTTACTTTCCCTTCCTTATTATGTGATGTATGTGAAAAACATGTTTCTATGCTTTAAAATTAATTATTTTAATTACCTTTGTTTCCATTCGATGCCATGATTAGTGTGTTGAGTAGTTTCAGATCTTCTAAGGCAGGAATAACTTAAAGGGTGGAAAAGGAAACATACAAAAGTGGAAGGAAAGCGTAAAACGGAATTTTGGAGAAACTGGCATCCACGCGATCGCATGGACGACGCGACCGCGTGCCAAGAGCGAAGAAGCAGCGACGCGGCCGCATGACTGACGCGACCGCGCACCTAAAGAAGAACACCTATGACGCGGCCGCATGACTGACGCGACCGCGCGACAAGGAAAACTCCAATTGACGCAACCGCGTGACCCACGCAGACACGTGATAGAGGCCACGCACCAGAAATTGCAGAAAATGCTCATGGCGGATTCTGAAGCCCTTTTTGGCCCAAATCCAAGTCCAGAAGGCATAGACCAGAGGTTATGAAATGTGGGAATGCATCCATTCGGAGAGTCTGAATTTTTGGTTACTTTCCATGATTTAGGTTTAGTTGGAGAGAGGTTCTCTCCTTTCTCTTTAGGATTAGGATTTAGGACTTTTCTTAGTTTTAGGAGTGACTCTCGATCCCAGGTTCAATGTTCTTTTACTTTATATTTATTTCTTATTTACAGATACTTTAATGCTTATATTAGTTATGTTGCCTATTTGGCTTATGCCACATTCATGATGATTTTCTTATTTAATGTTATTTGAGATATTTCAGTTTAATATTGCCTTCTTGTATTTATGCCATTGATTGCTCCCAATCTGAAGACATTTTCACTCCAGTAGAATTAATTTACTTTTCCCTTTTTGGTCTTGGTTAAGAAATCAGTAATTCAGGAGTTATCTTAGCTCAACATAATTGATAACTGTTATCTTTGCTAATTGAACTGAACTTCAATAATCCCAACCTTTTCTTAGGAAATAAATAGGATTCGAAGGTCAAACTAATTAGTCCCTTGACTTTCCTTTGCTTTAGCAAAGGTTAACTAAGTGGAATTAAGATTCAACTTTCATTATTATTGATAAGAATAACTAAGTCTGGACTTCCAATTTCTTGTACCTTGTCAAAGGGTTTGCTTTAAAGTATTTATTCATTTTAATTGTCATTTAAATTAATTGCCATATTCATTCCTCATTCTCAAAACCCCTATTTACAACCTCCATAACCAATAATAAGAACATACTTCCCTGCAATTCCTTCAGAAGACGACCCGAGGTTTAAATACTCGGTTATCAATTTTAAAGGGGTTTGTTACTTGTGACAACCAAAACGTTTGCATGAAAGGACTTTTGTTGGTTTAGAAGCTATACTTGCAATGGGAATTTATTCTGAATTCTAGACCACGCAAAAGTTCTCTCATCAAAATGGCACCGTTGCCGAGGAATTGCAAACGTGTGCCTTATTATTGGTTATTGTAAATATTTTTCAAAAAAAAATATTTTTCTTTTACTTGTTTACTTGTTTCTCCTTTTTCCCCTTATTTCTGATAACTACTATAAATTCTCACCCCTCTCGCTTTGAGTTTGGTTCTAACTTTGTTGAAGGAAATAGAAACCACAGCAGGAATATGCATCAAGGTCAGACCAATCAAGGATGGATGGAGCCAAGAGGATCTAATCAAGCCTTTAGGCAACAACACCCTCCAAGATATCATGGACAACGACCATTCTACAATGCATACCCAGTTGAAAGATTTGGTGGACCGCCTAGTAGCTACCAACAAGCCCCACCCTATGCTCAGAGACCATCCTCTCGACATAACTTCGAACCACCACACTCACAAGCTTCTTTTCAACATTAACTACCACATGATCCTTATCCACCCCAACGCCAATCTAATTACTCCCATGAACCACCACTCTCTTATGCACCATGTCCATATCTACCAAACCAAGAATCACAGGTTTGCTTCGAGGATTCAGTAAACCAGTTCAATGCAACCCTTCATCAACTGGAGCGAGCAATAAATCAATTATCTTCCAGATGTTCAGACACTCAACAGACTCCCATGGCTTCATGTGGAGAATCTAATGAAGAATGTATTGTGAAGAAGACACAAGAAACTCCAGTGGACATCATAGAGCATAACTTCGTACTGGAACAATTAGAGGAAGCTGTCATGGTAGAAGAAGAAGAGTTGGTTGAAGATTTAGGCGATGCCGAACCACCACCTGAATCCAGAGTTGTGGAGAATTCCATCAAGGAGGTTACAATTGATGCTCAAAAGGATTTTGCACCGCCTCTAATGCAAATATCTTATAAAGAACAGGACGGAATAACCCAAGACGTAGGTTTCCTTGATGATGATGATCACGAGTCTTGTTTTCTTAGTGACGAACTTGCATCCGCAAGTGATTTCTTTGAGACAGAAGAATCTTCCCCGAGTGAATATGAAGATGATGCTGAGGTAGATCTTTCTCAACCCCCAATATATGACTTGAGCGATGATGAAGGAGAAATTAAAGACTCTGATCAAGATATGGTTGAAGTGGAAGAATTCACAGAAGATTATAAGGGAGTAGAACTTACAGAACCACTGGAAACACCTATCCCAAGGCCATTACCGCCCAACACAAACTACAAGTGGGTAAAATCCTTGCCTTTTATTTTCAATCTTCCACTTGAATATGGTTTTCTTGAAAAAGATGGCCAGCTTAGAGCTCTCTGCGGCTTTAAAAGTAAGAGGGAAATGGCTCGTACTCAGAGCGGGTGCACAAGGTTCAATAACGTTCCATGCTTCAACTCGAAGTGTAAGGATTGGTATCATGCTCAATTGAATGGATCACGGAGAACGTTTGGTCGCCGTGGTGAGAATCTACTTTTTAAACCACCCGGATGGAAACATGTAGATCAAGACGGAGGCAGATTTAAAAGCAAAGCTTGGGATCATGGATTCTATGCTGACATTCGTCACTCCGGGAGCCTGAGAATCTGTTTGAAGCTGCTCAGAAGCTTTACATGCCTAGTTTGGGACCCCGGACGCTATTGGCATTCCAAGCATTGGTGGAGATTTTTGGATGAATTTAAACATAAGCCGCCATAACAGGATGTTCATCCAATGTCCAACTTAAGGACTTTAACTAAAAGTGCTGGGTGGGAGACAACCCACCATGGTATGATCGTTCCTTTTTCATTTTTATTTGGTTTTATTTTATTCTTCATTGAACCTGGAATCATACATAGCATTCACATTAAGCATTGCATTCTTCATTTTGCATAAAAAAAATATACGCACGCGACGCGGTAGCGTCGCCAACGCGTCCGTGTCACCAGTGCGTTGGGTAGAAAAGAATTGAACAGAGAGTCACGCAAGAGCGTGGCTGGAGGCGTGCCAGTGGCACAAATCGTCCCACGTGACGCGTCCGCGTCACATGGGCTTAATGGCCTTCCACGCGATCGCGTGCCCCACGCGGCTGCGTGCCCTGAATTACGACATAAAAAGGGTGCACAACAAATTATTGTGCGAGAGTGGTGCTGGATTGATGCTGGACGCACAATCCCTATCACGCGACCGCGTCGCCGATGCGTCTGCGTCATTCCTTTCTGAAGCCCACTCACGCGATCGCATGCCCCACGCGATCGCGTCACCCCAAATTTGGCAAAAATACAAATTCGAACAGAGAGCTGTGCGAGCACGAGGCTGCCCTCGTGCCAGTAGCATAACCTGAGTCACGCGTCCGCGTGACCGACGCAACCGCTTCGACTGAATTAGAGCGCAATCACGCAAATGCGTGATCCACGCTGCCGCGTCACTTGCGTTGCACAGCTCAATCCTAATTTGCCAAATATCTTATCTTTTCTTCCCCCAATCCTAATTTTTTCCTCCCTTCTCTCTTACTCACTTCTTTCCCTTCTTATTCTTCTTATCTTTCATTTTATTTATTTGCATATTTCATTCATTGCATTTTAATTTAGTGCATATTTTTCTCTTCTTTTCTATATTTTTTTATTTTTCTTTGGTGTTGATTTTCTTATTTAATTGTTGCATCTTCTCTGGTATAATTTTTAGTGACTTGTTTTACAATGTTGCGTGATGCTATTTTTCTGTCAATGTCAATCTTTTATGATACCTGTATTCCTTTTGCATTGACATGAACTTACATTGTCTTTCATTACCCACTCTCTTCCCCATTGTTGTATATTTTGTACCACTGGCATGCCATGGCTTCTATTGTTTTCTCACGTACATGTTGAAGCTTCCATGTAAATGAGACCCTTATCATTTGGCATTAACCCAACCATACTTCATTTATTTTCTTATCTTTATTTCTGGGTTACTTTTCTTCCCTATTTTCTTTCAGGATGGCCACCCAGAGGGAAACCGGAAGATGTTTACATGGGAAGACAAGACAAGTCCATCTGCACAATCTTTGGAGAGAAGCATCAGTTGGAACAACCCCCGCCCACCTGTACATCTCAGCATGCACCGAGGACGGTGCAACCTTTAAGTGTGGGGAGGTCGATACCGATCTCTACAGGTTAGTTAGTCCTTTCTCAACACCAATTTTTTTATGATATATTTTGTGCTTAGTTTGAGTGATTTATTCAATCCTTCACCCACTTATTCATATTAATTGCATGGTTTTACTTTCCTTTTCTTATTATGTGATGTATGTGAAAAACATGTTTCCTATGCTTTAAAATTAATTATTTTAATTACCTTTATTTCCATTCGATGCCATGATTAGTGTGTTGAGTAGTTTCAGATCTTCTAAGGCAGGAATGACTTAAAGGGTGGAAAAGGAAACATACAAAAGTGGAAGGAAAGCATAAAACGGAGTTTTGGAGAAACTGGCATCCACGCGATCGCATGGACGACGCGACCGCGTGCCAAGAGCGAAGAAGCAGCGACGCGGCCGCATGATTGACATTACCACGCACCTAAAGAAGAACACATATGACGCGGCCGCATGACTGACGCGACCGCACGACAAGGAAAACTCCAATTGACGCGACCGCGTGACCCACGCGGACGCGTGACAGAGGCCACGCACTAGAAATTGCAGAAAACACTCATGGCGGATTCTGAAGCCCTTTTTGGCCCAAATCCAAGTCCAGAAGGCATAGACCAGAGGTTATGAAGTGTGGGAATGCATCCATTTGGAGAGTCTGAATTTTTAGTTACTTTCCATGATTTAGGTTTAGTTGGAGAGAGGTTCTCTCCTCTCTCTTTAGGATTAGAATTTAGGACTTCTCTTAGTTTTAGGAGTGACTCTCGATCCCTGGTTCAATGTTCTTTTACTTTATATTTATTTCTTATTTTCAGATACTTTAATGCTTATATTAGTTATGTTGCCTATTTGGCTTATGCCACATTCATGATGATTTTCTTATTTAATGTTATTTGAGATATTTCAGTTTAATATTGCCTTCTTGTATTTATGCCATTGATTGTTCCCAATCTGAAGACATTTTCATTCCAGTAGAATTAATTTACTTTTCCCTTTTTGGTCTTGGTTAAGAAATCAGTAACTCAAGAGTTATCTTAGCTCAACATAATTGATAATTGTTATCTTTGCTAATTGAACTGAACTTCAATAATCTCAACCTTTTCTTAGGAAATAAATAGGATTCGAAGGTCAAACTAATTAGTCCCTTGACTTTCCTTTGCTTTAGCAAAGGTTAACTAAGTGGAATTAAGATTCAACTTTCATTATTATTGATAAGAATAACTAAGTCTGGACTTCCAATTTCTTGTACCTTGTCAAAGGGTTTGCTTTACAGTATTTATTCATTTTAATTGTCATTTAAATTAATTGCCATATTCATTCCTCGTTCTCAAAACCCTAATTTACAACCGAGAACATACTTCCCTGCAATTCCTTGAGAAGACAACCCGAGGTTTAAATACTCAGTTATCAATTTTAAAGGGGTTTGTTACTTGTGACAACCAAAACATTTGTATGAAAGGACTTTTGTTGGTTTATAAGCTATACTTGCAACGGGAATTTATTCTGAATTCTAGACCACGCAAAAGTTCTCTCATCAAATATACAATGAATCCCACAGTATCAATGAAACTTAGTCCTAATTAGATGAGCGGGGCTTGTAGCTTTTTGCTTCTGAACAGTTTTGGCATCTCACTTTTTCCTTTGAAATTTAGAATGATTGGCATCTATAGGAACTTAGAATTTTAGATAGTGTTATTGATTCTCCTAGTTCAGTGCGTTGATTCTTGAACACAGCTACTTTATGAGACTTGGCCGTGACCCTAAGAACTTTGTTTTCCAGTATTACCACCGGATACATAAATGCCACACACACATAACTGGGTGAACCTTTTCAGATTGTGACTCAGCTTTTCTAAAGTTCCCAGTCAGAGATGTCCAGAGTTCTCAAGCACACTCTTTTTCTTTGGATCACGACTTTAACCACTCAGTCTCAAGCTTTTCACTTGGACCTTCATGACACAAGCACATGGTTAGGGACAACTTGATTTAGCCGCTTAGGCCTGGATTTTATTCCTTTAGGACCTCCTATCCACTGATGGTCAAAGCCTTGGATCCTTTTTACCCTTGCCTTTTGGTTTAAAGAGCTATTGGTTTTTTCTGCTTGCTTTTTCTTTTTCTTTTCTCTTTTTTTCGCCATTTTTTTCACTGCTTTTTCTTGCTTCAAGAACCAATTTCATGATTTTTCAGATTATCAATAACATTTTTCTTTGCTCATCATTCTTTCAAGAGCCAACAACTTTAACATTCATAAACAATAAGATAAAAAATATGCACTATTCAAGCATTCATTCCGAGAACAAAAAGTATTGCCACCACATCAAAATAATTAAACTAGTTTCAAGATAAAATTTGAAATCCAAGTAATTCTTGTTCTTTTGTAATTAAGCACATTTTTCATTTAAGAGAGGTGAAAGATTTATGGAGTTATTCATAGCTTTAAGACATAGACACTAGACACTAATGATCATGTAGTGAAGACACAAACATAGATAGAACCTACATCATAAAAATCGAAAACAGAAAAATAAATAGAAAAAGAGATTAAGGAATGAGTCCACCTTAGTGAGGGTGACGTCTTCCTCTTGAAGGTCCAATGGTTCTCTTGAGCTCCTCTATGTCTCTTTCTTGCCTTTGTTGCTCATCCCTCATAGCTCTTTGATATTCTCTAATCCCATGGAGAATGATGGAGTGCTCTTGGTGTTCCACCCTTAATTGGTCCATGTTGTAACTCAAGTTTTCCAAAGAAGTGTTGAGTTGCTCCCAATAATTGTGTGGAGGAAATTGCATCCCTTGAGAGATCTCAGGGATTTCTTGATGAGGGAATTCCTCATGCTCTTGTTGAGTGCCATGAATGGGCTCTCTAGTTTGCTCCATTCTCTTCTTAGTGATGGGCATGTCCTCTTCAATGAGGATGTCTCCCTCTATGACAATCCCAGCTGAATAGCTAAGGTGACATATGAGATGAGGAAAGACTAATCTTGCCAAAGGTGAGGACTTGTCAGCCACCTTGTAGAGTTCTAAAGGTATGATTTTATGAACTTCTACTTCCTCTCCAATCATGATACTATGGATCATGACGGCCTGATCCACAGTTACCTCAGATCGGTTGCTAGTGGGAATGATAGAGCATTGGATGAATGATGAGTGGATAATTTATACGCTTTTTGGCATTATTTTTAGTGTGTTTTTAGTATGTTTTAATTAGTTTTTATTATATTTTTATTAATTTTTATTTAAAATTCACTTTTCTGGACTTTACTATGAGTTTGTGTGTTTTTCTGTGATTTCAGGTAATTTCTGGCTGAAATTGAGGGACCTGAGCAAAAATCTGATTCAGAGGCTGAAAAGGACTGCAGATGCTATTGGATTCTGACCTCCCTGCACTCGAAGTAAATTTTCTGGAGCTACAGAATCCCAATTGGTGCGCTCTTAATTGCGTTGGAAAGTAGACATCCTGGGCTTTCCAGCAATATATAATAGTCCATACTTTGCCCAAGAATTGATGGCCCAAACCGGCGTTTCAAATCAGCTCAAGAATTCTGGCGTTTAACACCGGAACTGGCACAAGAATGGGAGTTAAACGCCCAAACTGGCAGAAAAGCTGGTGATTAACTCCAAGAAAAGTCTCTACACATGAAAGCTTCAATGCTCAGCCCAAGCACACACCAAGTGGACCCCGAAAGTGGATTTTTACGTTATTTACTCATTCTTGTAAACCCTAGGTCACTAGTTCACTATAAATAGGACTTTTTGCTATTGTATCTTCACCTCATGACACTTTACACATTTCATATTGTATCTTCTACGGCATGAGTCTCTAAACCCCATGGTTGGGGGTGAGGAGCTCTGCTGTGTCTTGATGGATTAATGCAATTACTACTATTTTTAATTCAATCACGCTTGCTTCTATTCTAAGATATCACTTGTTCCTCAACTTGATGAATGTGATGATCCGTGACACTCATCATCATTCTCACCTATGAATGCGTGCCTGACAACCACCTCTGTTCTACTTTAGATTGAGTGAATATCTCTTGGATTCCTTAATCAGAATCTTTGTGATATAAGCTAGAATCGATGGCGGCATTCAAGAGAATCCGGAAGGTCTAAACCTTGTCTATGGTATTCTGAGTAGGATTCAAGGATTGAATGACTGTGATGAGCTTCAAACTCCTGAGGGTTGGGCGTTAGTGACAGATGCAAAAGAATCACTGGATTCTATTCCAACCTGATTGAGAACCGACAGATGATTAGCCGTGCTGTGACAGAGCGCGTTGAACATTTTCACTGAGAGGATGGGAGGTAGCCATTGACAACGGTGAAACCCTACATACAGCATGCCATGGAAGGAGCCTTGCATGCATGAAGAAGAAGACAGTAGGAAAGCAGAGATTCAGAAGATAGAGCATCTCTAAAACCTCAACCTATTCTCCATTACTGCAAAACACAAGTATTTATTTCATGTTCTTTTACT
>NC_029780.3:37213128-37216132 GCF_000817695.3 Arachis duranensis
GTATTACTTGGACGACCCAGTGCACTTGCTGGTTAGTTGTGCGGAATTGCAAAAGTGTGATTGCGATTTCGTGCACCAATGAACTCTAACCATCCTCTAGTCACAGGCTTAAGATTCGATCTTCTCAATTGAACCGGGTTGCCTCTTGAGTCTCTTTTCCATTCAGCTCCTTCTACCAATATGTCCATGAGGACTTGGTCCAACGTTTGATCAAAGTTGACCCATCTAGTGTAGGGGCGTGCGTTTTCTTCCATCATTGGCAAGTTGAGTGCTAGCCTTACATTTTCTGGACTGAAATCTAAGTATTTCCCCCGAACCATCGTAAGCCAATTCTTTGGGTTTGGGTTCACACTTTAATTATGGTTCCTAGTGATCCATGCATTTGCATAGAACTCTTGAACCATTAAGATTCTGACTTGTTGAATGGTGATGCCAAGGCATCTAGGCCAGTTTCATTGACCTTTTCTTTACTGTTTTAAGATAGTTTCACGTATTTTCTTAGTGAATAAGGCAAGTTTTGGATGAAAATATACTTACACCTTGATTCAAGCAACTATTGTGAATTTTACATGATTTTATAAGGATTTTGCAAGGATTGAATGACAAATTGATGATGCATAATCTCATGACTTAGGCTAGAGCTTTGATGCACTTTATTTGCTTAATTTTAGAACAAAGGAAGCAAGGAAGAACCACGTTAGTAGCCACGTTAATCTAATTAACGTGACCACTAACGTGGAATGGGAATGAGCTTGCAGCGTTAATGAGAAAGGTGGTCGACAATAACGCCTGCGAAGCCATCATAAGCCCACGTTAATTGCCACGTTAACTACATTAACGTGGTAGTTAACATGGAGATAAAGAGAGCTCCAGCGTTAATGGTAAACGTGAACACCACTAACGCTACAAAGTGGCAATTGGCCACGTTAAGAGTCATGTTAACTTAGTTAACGTGAACTCTAACATGGAAGGGAAGACAATGCCAACGTTAGTAACACTCACCTTTGTCACTAACGTTGGATCAAGCTAGCATTGCTCGGTTAGTGATCACGTTAAGACCACTAACGTGAAAGTTAACGTGGAGCTGAGATTGATGAGCCAACGTTAGTGACACTCACCTTTGTCACTAACATTGGAGATGGCATTCACTACCACGTTAGTGGCCATGTTAACCTAGTTAACGTGAACTCTAACGTGGGGAGCAGGGGCATTTGGAGCGTTAGTGACAAAGGTAAGTGTCACTAATGCTCTCGAAGATAGGCATGCCCACGTTAAGAGTCATGTTAGCTATACTAACGTGAACTCTAACGTAGGAAAAGAGGGGCACAAGGCAACGTTATTGAAAAAGGTGATTCCCAATAACGCTTGCGAAGGATTGACGTTAGGATTTTTGCTAGTAAAGAATTTTGTAAAAATATAATCGCGTTGTGAGTATAGATTCTAAACCAACAGAAAATCCCTTCATACAAACGTTTTGGTTGTCACAAGTAACAAACCCCTAAATAAATTGATAACTGAAGTATTCAAACCTCGGATCGTCTTCTCAAGGAATCGCAGGGAGGTATGTTCTTATTATTGGTTATGCAAAGGTATATTTTAGGGTTTTGAAAAGGGTTGAACAAGTAATGTAAAATAACAAGTCGTTAAAATAATAACTAATAAATAAAGCTTTTGGCAAGGTATGAGAACTGGAGGTCCTATCCTGGTTATCCTTATCAATTGTGATGAGAATTGGATTTTTCTCCCACTAAGTCAACTTCTAACTATGAAGGTAAGTCAAGTGGATGAATTAATTTTGATTCCTCAGGTCCTAGTCTTTCCTTGGGAAAGACTAGAGTTACTGAAACTCGAATTAATTCTTGAAGAATTCCAATTTTCAGTCAATAATGAGTTTGATAACTCAAGAGTTACCAATTAATCAACCAAAGCCAAAAGGGAAGAAAATCTACTCGAATGAAAATAAATTGGATAAAGCTAAAGCATCCATAACATATAAGTCTGAAATACCTCAATTTATATTAAATAAAGAAAATCCTAACATGAATGGCTCATAAGCCAAATAGGCAACATATGTAATACAAGCATTAAAGTATCTGAAAATAAAAGAGAAATATAAAGTAAAAGGAATATTGAACCTGATGAAGAGTTGAAATCCTAAATCCTTTAAGAGGAATCCTAATCCTAAATCCTAAGAGAGAGGAGAGAACCTCTCTCTCTAAAAACTACATCTAAAAACCTAAAATTGAATTATGATCTGATATGAATTGATGTCCTGAGTCTCTGCATGTTCTCGGAATTTAATCTGTGTTTCTGGGCCAAAAATTGGGTTGAAATGCGGCCCAAAATCTGTGCCAGCGACTTCTGTAACTCTGCAGATCGCGCTCGTCACGCGTCTGCATCGTCCATGCGTTCACGTCACTTAGCATTTCTCGTACCACGCGTGCACGTCATCCACACTTTCGCATCGTTCGTGCAGCTTCCAATCCGCGCGGTCACGTCAGGCACGCGAGCGCATCACGGTAATTCCTTCTATTTCGCGCGGTCGCGTGAGCCATCTGACCGCGTGACTATTTCGCGCGGTCACGTGAGCCATGCGGCCGCGTGACTTCTCACTGGTCATCTCCTCAATTCCTTGTATTCCTTCCATTTTTGCATGCTTCCTCTTCATTTCTTGTGCCATTCCTGCCCTATGATGCCTGAAATACTTAACATACAGATCACGACATCGAATGGTACGAAGGAAGATAAAAATATACAACAAAAAGGTCCTTAGGAAGCAAGTTATTAATTATAGGATGTTTTTAGGAAGGAATTATAAATACATGCAAATCATATGAATAATTGGGTGAAAAGCATGATAAAACCACTCAATAAAACACAATATAAACCATAAAATAGAGGTTTATTCATGCTAAGCTCAAGGAGACAAAATAAATGAGTAGGGAAAAGCAGGACTCATGCAATGCAACTTATGAATGTGAATGCAACTACATGCTAAAATGAC
>NC_029780.3:37216245-37222883 GCF_000817695.3 Arachis duranensis
TATTTGGCCAAGTGGACTAAAATCTGAATCCTTAATTAACATAAACTTTTTCCACCTAACTTAAGACAATCCATATAATCATAATACAAGATCTAACTTCCCATTAACTGTGTTTTCCACATATTCATGCATCCTAAATTTGAGTTCAGTACATATGCATTGATACCAACACTTACTTTGGGGCATTTTGTCCCCTTTTATTATTTGTTTTTTTTTCTTTTCTCTTTTTCACTTTTTTTTTATTTTTCTCTTCTCTTTTTTTTTATTTTTCTTTTATTTTTCTCAATGTATATGATTAAAGTATTGAATGCAATAATATGTGCTCAACTATTATTTTTCACATTTTCACTAAAATATACAATACCCAATTACTCAAACCAAATATTTTCAAATCCAACTTTCCTACACTTAAATCGTGAGCACTTTTACTAGTCTAAGCTAACTAAGGATTCAAATTAAGGACATTATTGTTTTCCGCTTAGAGTTAGTAATGAGCTAAAGTAAAGAACAAATGGGTAAAATAGGCTCAAATTGGTTTGCAAAGGATAATGGAAAGGTAAGGCCATATCGGTATGTAAGCATAGTGAAACAAGGCCTCAATCATATACGTGCATGCATACATCAAACAGTGGAAATACATAATTAAGCAAGACAAAGATTACAAGTTTAGAGAGAATAATACACAAAAATAAAATATATTGGTTGATAAAATGCAACCAATCAAATAGACTCAAGATCTCACTGGTTTTATGTGTTCAAGCTCTAAACCATGTTCCAAAATAATATTTTTTCATACAAGTTTTTCAAAAAGTTTTATTCAAATTAGTGAAATACTATAAAAGGTTTCTTGAAAAAGAAAATATTACTTCAACCAAGTGGTAAAATATGCACAAAATATTACAGAAATGCAATCAAACATGCAAATGCAACAATGAAAAACAAAAATTGGTGTTAAGAAGGGGCTAACTAACCCGTGGAGATCGGTATCGACCTCCCCACACTTAAAGATTGCACCGTCCTCGGTGCATGCAAAGATGTGCAGGTGGCAGGGTTGTGGTTCCTCATCCAGTGCTCATTGTAGAGTCTTTCTCTTTACTCTTCCTGGTGGCCAACCTGAAAAAGGGAGAAGAGAAAGGGACATAAAGTCAAAGGGATAGAGCAAGGGAGAGGGCAGTACTAGTAAGAATCATGCCAAAATAAAGAAGAATGTTGTTAACACATGGTCGCGATTCCATGAAATTAGGACATCAATGGAAGCATAGCATGATAAATTGAGGCAATTAAATGCAAGATGTTTATTGGTATGCTGGCAAAGGCATGAGTAGCGTAAATCAAGCATTAAAAGCCTTAATGTATTATTAGTCGTGAGAAACTAACAATAACGTTTGTATTGACAATTATATTTAATTAATAAAATAGTGAAAAGGGTTTTGTGAAAAACAGGCATTAAAGTAGTAGGATAACTTAAAAGTAGTCCATGATGCCATACGGGCTTTTTCACAAACACATAGCAAGCATGGTAAATAAGTCATTGAAAGTATTAAATTGAACATGCAAGCAACTTTTTTAAAAAGTTATATAATTGTCAAACAATTCTTTGAATAATCCACAAGCAAAATAAATAAATTTCTAATACCAATGAAAATAATTCAATGAATAAAACTATGCAAATAAATTAAATAGAAGTGAAGAGGGATGAGAAGAAGAAAGTAAGAGAAGCAAGAAGAAAGAAGAAAAGAAATAAGAAGGGAAGAAAAGATTTAAATATAGGGGAGAAAAGATAAGATATTTGGCTGCTCTGGATAAGCTGTGCGATGCTTGTGACGCGGACGCGTGAGTGACGCGTTCACGTGGATAGCGCTTCTATGAGATGACACGGACACATCATCCACGCGGTCGCGTGGATTGATTTGTGCCATTAGCGCGAGGCCAGCCTCGCAGCCGCGCAACTTTCTGTTTGAAACTCATATTGCCAAATATTTGGGTGACGCGATCGCGTGGATGGCCTGAATTTGAAAATGGCACGGATGCGTGGGGCACGCGTACGCGTGGCAAGGCTTGTGCTTCTAGCACGAGTCCAGCCTAATTCTAGCTCAACTTTCGGCCGTACACCCTTTTTACGTCGAATTTGAGGCACGCGTTCGCGTGGTTAACGCGGACGCGTGTGAGGCGTTTTTCCCACATGACATAGACGCGTCAGCGACGCGGTTGCGTGGATCAATTTGTGCCAAAGGCATGCCTCCAGCCACGCTCTAGCGACTCTCTGTTCAATTTTGTTTTCTTCTCAATGCGCCTATAACGCGGACGCGTCAGCGACGCTGTCGCGTCGCGTGTGTGAATTTTTTTTATAATGTAGTATGCAGAATGCAATGCTTAATATGAATGCTATGCAAGTATGCATGATTCCAGGTTCAATCAAAACTCAAAAGCAAACAAAACAGAATAGAATTAAAACTAAAAAGGGAACGATCATACCATGGTGGGTTGTCTCCCACCTAGCACTTTTAGTTAAAGTCCTTAAGTTGGACATTTGGCGAGCTCCTTGTCATGGTGGCTTATGCTTGAACTCATCTTGAAACTTCCACCAATGCTTGGTCTTCCAATAAGCTCTATCCATACTAAGTAAATTCCTCAAGTTTTGATGGAGTTCTTCACAAGCTTTGAGCTCCCAAAATTGATCCTCGTATATTCCTGGATCCCAAATCTTGTTTCTACACCCATCTTCAAGTTGATTCTCATGATTCCATCTGGGTGGCAAGCAGTCTGAATTCTCACTAAAGCGGCCAAACAACTTCTTAGACCCATTCAGTTGAGCTGTACACCAACCTTTGTGTTTAAACTTAAAGCTTCCAACCATAATGAACTTTGCAGGACAATTCTTACCACTGACCATCTTCCGCTTACTCTTAATGCCAAAAAGAGCTCTAAGCTGACCATCCGTCTCTAGTAGCCCATATTCAAGTGGGAAAGTAAAGGATAAGGATAGGAATTTTACCCACTTGAATATTGTGTTGGACGGTAATGGTTTTGGGAGAGATATTTCTAATGAATTTGCAAGCTCCACTCCCTTGTGCTCTTCTCTGACAACTTCCACCTCTTTGTAAGCTTCTTCAATTTCAACCTCTTTCTCTTGGTGGTTTTCTTCCAATTCAACCTCTTCTTCATTGTTTACCAAGGGCATGGGAGGTTGTGCTTCTTCTTCTTTAAACTCCATCTCTTGATCATCCTCTTCCAAGTCTTCAACCATGATATGCCTTGGAGGTTGTATATCCTCCTCAACATTAATTTCAAGCATCTTGGAAGGAGGCTTTATGAATGGACTTTCCAATGGAGGTTCAACATCTCCTAAGTCTTCAACCACTTCTTCTTCTTCAATAATTCTGGCTTTCTCCACTTGTTCCAGTACAAATTCATGCTCCTTACTGTCCACCGGAGTTTCTAATGTCTCCTTCATGCTATGTTCTTCATTATATTGTCCACATGAAGCCATGGGAGTTCCTTGAGTGTCCGAATGTTGGGAAGCTAATTGATTTATCGCTTGATTCAATTGATGAAAGGTTGCGTGAAATTGATCCACTGTTTCCTAGAAATGATCCCTTGACTCTTGTTCTTCCTTAATGATTACCTTTCCATGACAACTCCCTTCAATTACTCCTTCATCTTCAAGGGTCTCTCCTACCTTCACCTTTAGTGCCTCCTTTAGCTCCTTATGAAGTATGGATTCGCGAAGATGATCCTCTCTCTTGTTCCACATCAATAGCATCATTGGGATCATCTTACTCTTGGATTGATGGATGTGGGTGCTCTTCCATGGATGGTGGTGATGGGATGGAGAGATCATTCTGTGGTTGAAAAGGAAGTGCATTAGAGCTTGAGGGTTGATTGTTGAAGGTATTTGGTGGTCCGATTTGGGCGGCGAGAGCTTGTATAGTAGAGTTTAGATCAGCAAATGCTTTCTCCATGGAGGTTTGGGGTGGATAGGAGGGTTCATTTGTTGGGAGAAAGGGTTCATTGTAGGAAGGTGGTTCATCTTGATAATGATAAGGAGATGGTCTATATTGAGGTGGTGGTTCTGGGTATGGTTCATATGGTGGTTGGTGTGGTGAATAAGGATTGGGGTTATATAGAGGTGAATGGTGGAAAGGGGCTTGTGAGTGTGGTGGTTCAAAGCTATGTTGAGGAGGTGGTTTATTGGCATATGATGGGGCTTGTTGGTAACTACAAGGGGGTCCACCATATCTATCAGCTTGGTATGCATTGTAGAATGGTCTCTGTCTGTGATATCTAGGAGGGTGTTGTTGCCTAAAGGGTTGATCAGATCCTCTGGGCTCCGTCCATCTTTGATTGCTTTGACCTTGATGCATATTCTTGTTATAGCTTCCTCTTCCTACAACATAGTTGTAACCAGACTCATAGCCAAAAGGGTGAGAGTTCATAGTAGTGAGAGAAAATAAAAACAAAAGCTAACAAAAAGAAAATATTTTGAAAAAGATATAATTTTTGGAAAAAAAATAAGATAGGATTTTGAAAAAGATATGATTTTTAAAAAAGGATAAGATAAGATAAAAATTTTTAAAATCTGAAATTTTTTTTTGAAAAATATTTACAATAACAAAAAATAAGGCACACGTTTGCAATTCCTCGGCAACGGCGCCGTTTTGACGTTAGGATTTTTGCTAGTAAAGAATTTTGTAAAAATATAGTCGCGTTGTGAGTATAGATTCTAAACTAACAGAAAATCCCTTCGTACAAACGTTTTGGTTGTCACAAGTAACAAACCCCTAAATAAATTGATAACCGAAGTATTCAAACCTCGGGTCGTCTTCTCAAGGAATTGCAGGGAGGTATGTTCTTATTATTGGTTATGCAAAGGTATATTTTGGGGTTTTGAAAAGGGTTGAACAAGTAATGTAAAATAACAAGTCGTTAAAATAATAACTAATAAAGCTTTTGGCAAGGTATGAGAACTGGAGGTCCTATCCTGGTTATCCTTATCAATTGTGATGAGAATTGGATTTTTCTCCCACTAAGTCAACTTCTAACTATGAAGGTAAGTCAAGTGGATGAATTAATTTTGATTCCTCAGGTCCTAGTCTTTTCTTGGCAAGGACTAGAGTTATTGAAACTCGAATTAATTCTTGAAGAATTCCAATTTTCAGTCAACAATGAGTTTGATAACTCAAGAGTTACCAATTAATCAACCAAAGCCAAAAGGGAAGAAAATCTACTCGAATGAAAATAAATTAGATAAAGCTAAAGCATCCATAACATATAAGTCTGAAATACCTCAATTTATATTAAATAAAGAAAATCCTAACATGAATGGCTCATAAGCCAAATAGGCAACATATGTAACAAAAGCATTAAAGTATCTGAAAATAAAAGAGAAATATAAAGTAAAAGGAATATTGAACCTGATGAAGAGTTGAAATCCTAAATCCTTTAAGAGGAATCCTAATCCTAAATCCTTTAAGAGGAATCCTAATCCTAAATCCTAAGAGAGAGGAGAGAACCTCTCTCTCTCTAAAAACTACATCTAAAAACCTAAAATTGATCTATGATCTGATATGAATTGATGTCCTGAGTCTCTGCATGTTCTCGGAATTTAATCTGTGTTTCTGGGCCGAAAATTGGGTTGAAATGCGGCCCGAAATCTGTGCCAGCGACTTCTGTAATTTTGCAGATCGCGCTCGTCACGCGTCCGCATCGTCCATTCATTCACGTCACTCAGCATTTCTCGTACCATGCGTGCACGTCGTCCACGCTTTCGTGTCGTTCGTGAAGCTTCCAATCCGCGCGGTCACGTCAGGCACGTGAGCGAATCACGGTTATTCCTTCTATTTCGCGCGGTCGCGTGAGCGATGCGACCGCGTGACTTCTCGCTGGTCATCTCCTCAATTCCTTGTGTTCCTTCCATTTCTGCCCTATGAAGCCTGAAACATTTAACGTATAGATCACGGCATCGAATAGAACGAAGGAAGATAAAATTATACAACAAAAAGGTCCTTAGGAAGCAAGTTATTAATCATAGGATATTTTTAGGAAGGAATTGTAAATACATGCAAATCATATGAATAAGTGGGTGAAAAGCTTGATAAAACCACTCTATAAAACACAATATAAACCATAAAATAGTGGTTTAACAAGGATCATAAGGCAACGTTAGTGGTCACGTTAGTGCCACTAACGTTGAAGTTAACGTGGACTATATAGGGTTGGAACGTTAGTGAAAAAGCTGATTGCCACTAACGTTCTCGAACCCACATTCTCACTTATCATTACCAACACTAACGCCCATGCCTAACTCACACTTTTCAGCAAGCTGAGCCCACTAAAGATTATAACTGCTTCAACTCAAGATCTAAGGCCCACATCCAAGACTCGAAGAACTCATTAGAAGATGAAGAAGAGTAGTATATATAGGAGTAGTTTTGAACTATAGAGAAGCTGGGCACTTTGGAGAACTACCCTCTGTATATTTACTTTTCTGCATTTTCTAGTTATTTCCATGTATTCTTTTCTGCCATTTTCCATTTCTAGAGCTATGAACAACTAAACCCCTTTCATTGGGTTAGGGAGCTCTATTGTAATTTGATGGATCAACTATAGTTTTCATTCTTCTTCTTCTTTCTTCTCTA
>NC_029780.3:37223075-37229663 GCF_000817695.3 Arachis duranensis
CGGATATAGTGACATGTAATCCTCCCAACACTTTGATTTGAAAATACATGTGGTATAATCAGTTACCACACTTCATCTCTTCCCATGAGCAATTAAATCAAGGAATTGGGCAATTGTTCAAGCTTAGAGAGATTGGGTTGCCAAGGAATTGGAACCCAGTCACTTAAGTTTGCCAAGGAGATCAATAGATGCTTTGATTGAGGAAGAGATGAAAATGAATTTGATCCGGAGAATACAACATCTCCTGAGCCCAATGAATTCCCCATTTCTGATCTCACCCATTCTCTTTACTTTCTGCCATTTATTTCCATGTTCATCTCCCCATTTCCCCATTTAAGATTCTGCACTTTATTTTTTGCAATTTACTTTCCCACCATTTAATTTCCTGCAACATCAACTTACACTCTGTTTAGCTCAACTAGCATATTCTTCCAACTAAAGTTGCTTGACCAATCAATCCATGTGGGATTCGACCTCACTCTATTGTGAGTTTTTACTTGACGACAATTCGGTATACTTGCCAAAGGGAAATTTGTTGAGAGACAAGTTCTCATGCATCAAGTTTATGGCGCCATTGCCGGGGATTGATTTTGTATCAACAATGATTAAGTTGGAAGTTCACTAGATTGAGCATTTTTCTTTTGTTTATTTATTTTATTCAGTCATTTACCTTCAGTTTATTTAGTTTCTTCCTCACCCCCATCCCCTCGTTATCTTCTTTTTCTTTGAATTTACTTACAATTCTGCTCACTAACCCACTAACTGTTTGATAAATTGCACCACTCATACTAACAATCACTCTAACAAGAATAATCACTTTATTTTATCTCTTGCTGTATGCTCTGTTAGTTGTATGACAGGGAGAAGAGGCAGAGCTTCAACTTCTTTTAATTCAGAAATTGAGAGGACCCTCCATAGATCTAGGAGGAAAGCAAGAGGGAAAAAAGTTGTTGGTGCTGAGGAAGAGGAAGAGTACCTTGAATCAAACATAGAGGAAAACTTAGAAAACAACCATGAAGGAGAAGCTCACAACCATGCCAGAGAAGTCCCTGCAAATCATGCTGGGCAAGAGAGGAGAGTTCTAGGCTCTTACATCAATCCAAACTCAGGAAACTGTGGAAGTAGCATCCAAAAGCCCACCATACATGCCAACAACTTTGAATTAAAACCCCAGCTCATCACCCTTGTTCAGAACAACTGCTCATTTGGAGGAAGTGCCCAAGAAGACCCCAATCAACATCTAACCACCTTCCTGAGAATATGTGACACTGTGAAGTCTAATGGAGTCCATCCGGATGTCTATAGGCTGCTTTTGTTCCCTTTTTCACTCAGGAACAAAGCATCCAAGTGGCTGGAGTCCTTTCCGAAGGAGAGCTTAACAAATTGGGAAGATGTGGTGAACAAATTTTTGGCAAGATTCTACCATCCTCAGAGAATTAACAGGCTGAGAGCTGAGGTGCACACTTTTAGGCAACAAGATGGTGAGACTCTATATGAGGCATGGGAGAGATTCAAGGACTTAACAAGAAGATTCCCACCAGACATGTTCAATGAATGGGTTCAACTTCACATTTTCTATGAAGGCCTTTCTTATAAGTCCAAGAAGGCTGTAGACCATTCATCAGGGGGTTCTCTAAATAAGAAGAAAACCATTGAAGAAGCCATAGATGTCATTGAGACGGTAGCTGAGAATGACTACTTCTATGCTTCTGAAAGAAGCAACACTCGAGGAGTAATGGAGTTGAACCACATGGATGCATTGCTGGCTCAAAATAAGATGATCACCAAGTAGCTAGCAGATCTTACCAAGAAGGTGGAGGAAAACCAAGTTGCAGCAGTCATCATTTCATCACCAGCTCAAGAAGGAGTGAATATATGAGAAGAAGGTGTCTGGGAACAAGTCAATTATGTTGGAAACTCACCTAGACAAATCCATGATCCGTACTCCAAAACTTATAACTCTGGATGGAGAAATCACCTAACTTTGGGTGGGGAAATTAGCAAGACCAAGGCCAAGACCAGAGATGATACAACCACAATCCCAACAATAATACAACTCACCAACATACCTCATAGAGATTTTATCAACACCCACCTAACCACCCTTCTCAACCACCCAATCTCAACCCACTATCACCAACTGAAGATAGACTTTCCAAGATTGAGACTCTACTTGAAGACATATATAGAGAAGTCCAAGACAACAAGGTGTTTAAGGATGAAGTGCGAGCTAATATCAAGAACCAATGGGAAACCATCAAGAGACTGGAGTCCCAAGTAGGGTATCTATCTCAACAGTTTCCCAAATTCACTGATGGTTTTTCCAGTGACACAGAGAAGAATCCAAGAGGAGAAGAAAAGAAAGTAAGGTGGGAAGAATACAAGATGATCACCACAAGTGATGAGAGGAGTGTGGAGGAAGTAGACACACAAGCAGAACATCTCCAAGACAGTCCAAAGGAAAATATGAAGAAAGAAGCCATGCACCCCAACCCACACACAGGGAGGATTTAAAGAAAAGGGAGATCCTGAACCCATATGCACCCTTCCCCCAAAGGCTCAAGGGTGGTGTAGCAAGGAGAATGTATTCAAGGTTCCTCGACATGTTTGCATCTCTTGATGTAAATATAACATTCATTAAAGCCCTTCAGCAAATGCCCTCCTATATCAAATACATAGAGGGACTTCTAGCCAAAAAGAGTTCATTGAAAGGTGGACAAACAATAAAGATGAACAGGGAATGTAGTGCCCTCATTCAAACAAAGCCACCTACAAAGAAGAAGGATCCAGGGAGTTTCCACATTCCCTGTGCTATAGGAGAGACAATGATTGATAAAGGGTTCTGTGATATGGGAGCAAGTATCAACCTAATGCCTCTATCCCTCATGAAAAAGCTTCAAATCAATGAGCTAACACCCACAGACGTAATCATCAAACTGGCTGATAAAACCCAAAAACAGGCAATAGGAGTGGTTGAGAATGTGTTAGTGAAGGTTGGGAACTACTTCCTTCCCATATACGTTGTTATCCTAAAAATAGAAGAGAATCTCAGTCACCCCATCATTCTGGGAAGGCCATTCTTAGCCACAGCCAGAGCACTTATAGATGTGGAGCGAGAAGAGCTAGTATTGAGAATACATGATGAGCAGCTCACCTTCAATGTTTTCAAACCCTCACAAGAAGCAGATCATGATAGCAAAGAGCCAGAGAAAAAGCACAAGAAAGAGCTGATGGAAGAGCCAAACAAGGGAGCACAAGCACCACACCTGAGAACTCCTATGGTTAACAACCAATGTGATCAGAAGGAGCAACAGCCAAGTGTAACCCAAAAGGAACCAGACCCACCAGAGTCATATGAGACAAGCAACAAAAACTTTCCTCAAAGGGAAAACCACAAGTAGCAAAGTGACATCAAAGGACACAAGAAAAAAGCCCCAAGGGGATGAAAAAACAAGAAAATTCCTACAGAAGATTTCTCTTCAGGAGATGAAGTGGTCTCTGACTACTTTCCATCTATACCACCTCATCTCCCCACCATTCCATCTTAGCTACCTCCAGTATACACCATCAACAAAATCTTGTCCTTAGAACATGTGGAACTTCTTAACAAAGCCAATGGAAACAGGTTCACTGCAAGGGGAAAAGATTTGAAGCACTATCAACCACCGTAACAAAGGCCAAACGTCAAGCTAATGACGCTAAAGAAGCGCTTCATGGAGGCAACCCATGTTCTATACCCTCTCTCTTTAATCTCTAATAGTAGTAATAAAGCAAAGTTCATGGATTATAAATCAACCTCGACAAGCAATATAAGAATCCCTACATGTAGCATATAGTACATGATAAGTTTGGTGTTCAAGGAACACCAAGAGGGTTTGAACACACTCAATGGTATGAGATTCTTTTTGAATCTTGTTATACCATATGATCACAAACAAGTTTGGTGTTACTAACGATTGCATGCATGGGAAATTGAGTGGTCGATTGATTTATATTCATGAAAAGCATTTAGTTATTTAAAAAACAAAAGAAAAAGATTTTAATAGTAGCTATTTCACACTTTAATTCTTCTAACCAAAAATTCAATTAACCATTTTGCATTCCTTTTGTCTTGTATAGGAAATCAAGAAGGGTATTAATGGTACTTGATAGGACAATCAAAGAAGGGAGATTCGGCCACTATACCAAAGAGACTACACACTTGTCTTCAAGGGGAGTATCTTTGGAAGTGTTGCCATGCAACATTGGGAGTTGGATAGCCTTGGAGACCGAACCAAGACCCTCATAAAAGGGGTGATCCTTGTGCTCATCCAATGGCAAACCCCAACCGTCCGTCATTAAAATAACACTATCAATCTACACCTTTCAAACACCCATCATCCCTCTATATAAATGATCCCCATTCTACAACCTCTCCGTACACACTTGCTATTCTCATTCATCTTCCTTTCTTCTCTCGAACACACACACTTCATCTTCCACCAAAAAGTTCCATACACACCCTCCTAGCCACATCTTGTGAGCTGTAAACATACCAACCATCACTCATGGCTTCATCTAGCTCTAAAAGGAGAAGAGGGAATGAGCCTATGGAGCAACCTCCTTCCGATGCCGGGAGATTCAAGACCGCCTTCCATGAGCTCCAATATGAACGGATCAAAAATAAGAAAATCTTGGCAGAATTAACATTCCAGTTCAACGAGGATGAGTGCCCAAAGATCAAAGAGAAGATTGCACAGAGGGGTTGGCAAAAGCTCACCAATCCAGAGACAAAGATAAATGCAAACCTCATCAAGGAGTTCTATGCAAATGCGGCCAGAGAAGACAGTACTAGGGCCCCCACCTTCAAAAGTTACGTAAGAGGAACAGAGGTGAACTTCAGCCCCAATGCTATAACAAAGACTCTTCAGCTGAAATCGCCACATTTCAATGAACTCAGTTATCAAGTAAGAATAAGCAATGCCCCAGACGAAGATGAACTTGAAGAAATCGTGAATGATATGTGTGTTATAGGGTCTGATTGGGAAAGGTACTCAGACAAGAGGCCGCGGTTCATTAGGAGAGGAGACCTCATCCCGGAAGCCAAGGGATGGTTTGAGCTCGTAAGGATGTCTATCCTTCCAGCTGCAAACAATTCTGAGGTCAATATTGCTTGAGCTACCATGGTACATTACTTAGTAAAGGGTGGAAGCATCAATGTGTATGAAATTATAGCTGAAGGGATCCAGGATTCAGCCGAGAAGAATGATCCGGGTGCTAGACTTTAGTACCTCAGCACCATCCTGAGATTATGCATGAAAGCCAAGGTGGTATTCGAAGACAACAATCCACAATGGGTAAATCCTGGGAGATTAGTCACGCTCCAACGCATAAACTATGTGACACCCGCTCAACAGCAAAGGAGGCCTCAGATAAGGAAAAGAACTGCACAAGAAGAGCCCCACCAAGAAGAACCTCACCAAGAAGAACCCCAACAAACAGGGTACCAGCAAGAAGTACAATTTGATCCAACCAATATAAATCTATTTCACATCAAGGAAGCCATTGAGTATATGGCAAGTAGCTATATGGAGGGACAAGAACAACAACTACATGTCCAAGCTCAAAGGATGAATTAGCACGAGTGGAACGAGAAAGGGCCGAAAAGAGTCATGAATCAATGAGGAAGGCATTGGAAGATTGGAAAATAGCCAGAATAAATTGGATGAAAGGAAGCACAAGTGGACATAAAGAAGACAAGGAAGCAGAAGAACATAGGCATCCCCATGAGTAAAAGGTGGTAGAGTTCCCTCTTTGTTTTATCTTTTTCAAAGCTTTAAATAAGAAAAATCATGTATGAAATAGAACATGCTTCCATGGTAGCTTAGGATTTTTAATTCTTCCTTTAGAGTTTCCATTGCTTAGGTTTATGTTTACTAGTCTAATGTCCCTTCTGCATTTTCACCTTTCTTACTTGTATGCTTGTCCTTTAAATCAATCAAAAAGAAAATGTTATGAAAAGAACATGAGTGGAGTTATCTTGTGAAGTGAATTTTGAATGTTTATGGTAGGGTGATTAATTAGCTAAGTTGGTTCACCAACAAGGTAGGAAGGCAACTATCTATCCTAAATCCTATGCTTGAAACACATCCTATGAGACTAACCAAATAATGAAATCCCAATAAGAAAAGAGAAAAGAGCAATAAAAGTGAAAAAGAAAGAAAAACAATGAGAAATAATGCTAGGTACCAAGGGTTTGAATATTGAGGCATGTGTCTGTGGTGTTCTTGTGCAAAGGATATGCTTGGATGAATAAGCTCTTAGGGGTGCCTCATCACCTGGTAACTTGGATTAACTAATTTGGGATTACCAGCTGAAAATCCACTATCAAGAGCAACCTTTGCTACAGAGCACTTAGCAACCCAAAGAGGTGCTAGACACCAAGGTCTCAAGAAAGAAAAAATAACAAACCATGTGCCTGTGATGTGTATATATGGGGGAAAGAGACTTGAGGGAGTAAGTCCTTAGGGGTGCCTTAACACCTAGCACCTTGAACCAACTGGTTCGGGAGTGTTGGCTGAAAGCTTATCTTAAAGAGTCGCCCTCTTA
>NC_029780.3:37230194-37240695 GCF_000817695.3 Arachis duranensis
CCAACGTTAGTGACACTCACCTTTGTCACTAACGTTGGACCAACCAAAGTGTGCCCACGTTAGTGGTCATGTTAAGACCACTAACGTGAGAAGTAACGTGGAGCTAAGCAAGCCAACATTAGTGACACTCACCTTTTGTCACTAACGTTGGAGATGGCAATCACTACCACGTTAGTGGCCATGTTAATCAAATTAACGTGAACTCTAACATGGGAAGGAGGGGCGTTTGGAGCATTAGTGACAAAGGAAAGTGTCACTAACGCTCTCGAAGCTTAGGTATGCCCACGTTAAGAGTCACGTTAGTTATACTAACGTGAACTCTAACGTATGGAAAGAGGGGGCACAAGGCAACGTTATTGGAAAAGGTGATTCCCAATAACGCTTGCGAAGGATCATAAGGCAACGTTAGTGGTCACGTTAGTGCCACTAACATTAGTGAAAAAGCTGATTGCCACTAACGTTCTCGAACCCACATTCTCACTTATCATTACCAACACTAACGCCCATGCCTAACTCACACTTTTCAGCAAGCTGAGCCCACTAAAGATTATAACTGCTTCAACTCAAGATCTAAGGCCCACATCCAAGACTCGAAGAACTCATTAGAAGATGAAGAAGAGTAGTATATATAGGGTTGGAACGTTAGTGAAAAAGCTGATTGCCACTAACGTTCTCGAACCCACATTCTCACTTATCATTACCAACACTAACGCCCATGCCTAACTCACACTTTTCTGCAAGCTGAGCCCACTAAAGATTATAACTGCTTCAACTCAAGATCTAAGGCCCACATCCAAGACTCGAAGAACTCATTAGAAGATGAAGAAGAGTAGTATATATAGGAGTAGTTTTGAACTATAGAGAAGCTGGGCACTTTGGAGAACTACCCTCTGTATATTTACTTTTCTGCATTTTCTAGTTATTTCCATGTATTCTTTTCTGCCATTTCCATTTCTAGAGCTATGAACAACTAAACCCCTTTCATTGGGTTAGGGAGCTCTATTGTAATTTGATGGATCAACTATAGTTTTCATTCTTCTTCTTCTTTCTTCTCTTTTGATTTACTAGAAAGCTTTCGATCTTATTTCAATTGGTTAGTTGTCTTGGAAAAGAAACTCTCTATAATTGGATCACCTCTGAGCCTTGGAAAAAGAATGAGGAGATCATGCTAGAAATGCTTTCTCATGTTAGACCAAATTGGGGTCTGGGCGGATATAGTGACATGTAATCCTCCCAACACTTTGATTTGGAAATACATGTGGTATAATTAGTGACCACACTTCATCTCTTCCCATGAGCAATTAAATCAAGGAATTGGGCAATTGTTCAAGTTTAGAGAGATTGGGTTGCCAAGGAATCGGAACCCAATCACTTAAGATTGCGAAGGAGATCAATAGATGCTTTGATTGTGGAAAAGATGAAAATGAATTTGATCCGGAGAATACAACATCTCTTGAGCCCAATGAATTCCCCATTTCTGATCTCACCTATTCTCTTTACTTTCTGCCATTTATTTCCATGTTCATCTCCCCATTTCCCCATTTAAGATTCTGCACTTTATTCCTGCAATTTACTTTCCCGCCATTTAATTTCCTGCAACATCAATTACACTCTGTTTAGCTCAACTAGCATATTCTTCCAACTAAAGTTGCTTGACCAATCAATCCATGTGGGATTCGACCTCACCCTATTGTGAGTTTTTACTTGACGACAATTCGGTATACTTGCTGAAGGGAAATTTGTTGAGAGATAAGTTCTCATGCATCAAATAAGGTTGGCAAGAACTTCCCAACCTCTTCTTCGGATCTCTTGTCGGATCTCCAGATATTCTCCCTTTTTGAGCCTAAAAGGGACCTCAGAGATCACCTTCTTCTTGGCCACAACTTCATAGAAGTGGTCTTGATGGACCTTTGAGATGAATCTCTCCATCTCCCATGACTCAGAGGTGGAGGCAGTTGCCTTCCCTTTCCTCTTTCTAGAGGCTTCTCTGGCCTTAGGTGCCATAAATGGTTATGGAAAAACAAAAAACAATGCTTTTACCACACCAAACTTAAAATATTTGCTCGTCCCCTAGCAAAAGAAGAAAGAAAGATGTAGAAAAAGAAAATAGAGGAGATGGAGGGTGTATAGGGTTCGGCCAAGATGGGAAGAAGGTGTTTGTGAAGTGTGAAAATGAAGGGGTGAAGGGGGTATTTATAGGGAGAGTGGCCGAATGGTTTGGGTGGGTTTGGGAGGGAAATGGTTTTGAATTTTGAAGGTGGGTGGGGTTTTTGAGGAATAGTTAAGGAGGTGATTGGTAAAGGATATTTGGGGAAGGGATATGGAGGTGATTGGTGAAGGGTATTTGGGGAAGAGTGTTGTAGAAAGGTGTGAAGAGGAGAGAGAGTGAGTTGAGGTTGGTGGGAATCCTGTGGGGTCCACAGATCCTGAGGGGTCAAGGAACTCTCTTCCCTGCTCTAATTGGGCGTTCAAAATGCCTTAGAGTGCAATTCTGGCGTTTAAACGCCAGTCTGCTGCCATGTTCTGGCGTTTAAACGCAGCTTTTCTTCTTGTTCTGGCGTCTAACTGCCAGTTTGTTGCCATGTTTTGGCGTTTAAACGCCTAGAAAGGTGCCAGATTGGGCGTTTAAATGCCCATTATGCTACCCTTACTGGCGTTTAAACGCGAGTAAGTCCTTCCTCCAGGGTGTGCTATTTTCAATGCTGTTTTTAATTTTTTCTTTATTTTTGTAATTGTCTTTGTGACTTCACATGATCATCGACCTAAAAGAAAACAAAATAATATAGATAAAATTAAAATAAAATTGGGTTGCCTCCAAATAAGCGCTTTTTTAATGTTAATAGCTTGACAGTGAGCTCTCATGGAGCCTCACAGATGATCAAAGTATGGTTGAGATCTCTCAACACCAAACTTAGAGTTTGGCTGTGGCCTCCGAACACCAAACTTAGAGTTTGAATATGGGGGCTCTGTTTGACTCTGTATTGGGAGAAGCTCTTTATGCTTACTTTCCATGGTCACAAATGGAGAACCTTGAGTCTTTACTACAAGGCATTTTTCATTCGTATGAAGGATCAACTTTCCTCTGTCAACATCAATCACAGCTCTTGTTGTGGCTAGGAAGGGTTTCCAAGGATGATGGATTCATCCTCATCCCTCCTAGTGTCTAGGATTATGAAATCAGCAGGGAAATAAAGACCTTCAACTTTCACTAGCACGTCCTCTACTAGTCCATAAACCTTTTTCATAGAGTTATCTGCCATCTCCAATGAGAATTTGGCAGCCTGTACCTCATAGATTTCCAGTCTCTCCATTATAGAGAGGGGCATCATGTTTATCCCTGACCCCAGATCACACAGAGCTTTTTCAAAAGTCATGGTGCCTATGGTACAGGGTATTAAGAATTTACCTGGATCCTGTTTCTTTTGAGGTAAATTTTGTTGAACCAATGTATTCAGTTCATTGGTGAGCAAGGGAGGCTCTTCCTCCCAAGTCTCCTTACCAAACAGCTTGGCATTTAGAAGATGAATAGTCATCAAAGCTCATGAATGGTAAAAGAAGGTCCAAGGGAATCTCTATGGTCTCTGTATGAGCCTCAGATTCCTTTGGTTCCTTATTAGGGGATTCTATACTGACCATTGGACATCCCCTAAGGTCTTTCTCATTGGGATTCATGTCCTCCTCCTCCTCTAAGGTTTTGGTCATGTTGATTATATCAATGGCCTTGCACTCTCTTTTGGGATTCTCTTCTGTATTGCTTGGGAGAGTGTTAGGAGGAGTTTCAGTAACCCTTTTACTTAGCTGGCCCACCTGTGCCTCCAAATTTCTAATGGAGGATCTTGTTTCAGTCATGAAACTAAGAGTGGCCTTAGATAGATCAGAGACTATGTTTGCTAAGCTAGAAGGATTCTACTCAGAATGCTCTATCTGTTGTTGAGATGATGATAGGAAAGGTTTGCTATTGCTAAACCTGTTTCTTCCACCATTGTTATTATTGAAACCTTGCTTCTGTTGATCCTTCCATGAAAAATTTGGATGATTTTTCCATGAAGGATTATAGGTGTTGCTAAAGGCTTCACCCATGTAATTCACCTCTACCATTGCAGGGTTCTCAGAATCATAAACTTCTTCTTCAGAAGATGCTTCTTTAGTACTGTTGGATGCATTTTAAAATCCATTCAGTCTCTGAGAGATCATATTGACTTGTTGGGTCAATATTTTTTTCTGAGCTAGTATGGCATTCAGAGCATCAATTTCAAGAACTCCTCTCTTTTGAGGCATCCCATTACTCACAGGATTCCTCTTAGAGGTATACATGAACTGGTTATTTGCAACCATTTCAATAAGTTCCTGAGCTTCTGCAGGCATTTTCTTTAGGTGAATGGATCCACCTGCAGAGTGGTCCAGTGACATCTTGGAAAATTCAAACAGACCATCATAGAATATATCTAATGTGGTCCATTCTAAAAGCATGTCAGAAGGACACTTTTTGGTCAGCTGCTTGTATCTTTCCCAAGTTTCATAGAGGGATTCACCATCTTTTTGTCTGAAGGTCTGAACATCCACTCTAAGCTTGCTCAACTTTAGAGGAGGAAAGAACTTGGCTAAGAAAGCTGTGACCAGTTTATCCCAAGAGTCCAGGCTATCTCTAGGTTGTGAGTCCAACCATGTTCTAGCTCTGTCCCTCACAGCAAAAGGGAAAAGCATAAGCTTGTAGATTTCAGGATCAACTCCATTGGTCTTAACAGTATCACAGATCTGCAAGAACACAGTTAAAAACTGATAAGGGTCTTCTAATGGAAGTCCATGAAACTTGCAGTTCTGTTGCAGTACAGAAACTAATTGAGGCTTTAGCTCAAAATTGTTTGCTCCTGTGGTAGGGATTGAGATGCTTCTTCCATAGAAGTTGGAAGTATGTGTAGTAAAATCACCAAGCATCTTCCTTGCATTGTCGTTTGGTTCGGCCATAATGGTTTCTTTTGCTGTTTCCTTTTTGAAAATTTCAATGAGGTCCTCTTCAGAGTTTTGTGTTTTAGCTGCTTTTAGCTTCCTCTTCAGAGTTCTTTTAGGTTCAGGATCAGCTTCAACAAGTATGCCTTTATCTTTGTTCCTGCTCATATGAAAGAGAAGAAAACAAAAAAAATATGGAATC
Organism: Arachis duranensis; assembly: GCF_000817695.3. NCBI lineage: Eukaryota > Viridiplantae > Streptophyta > Magnoliopsida > Fabales > Fabaceae > Arachis > Arachis duranensis. The sequence goes on from NC_029780.3 coordinate 37,235,344, forward strand.
CTCTATGTCACAGTATAGAGATTCCTTGAGGTGTCAGAAGAAAACAAGAATGGAAGGATGAGGCAGGTAAGGAAGAATTCAAACACATAAAAGAGAGATGGAGTTCGAATTGACAATGGAGGAGGAATGTTAGTGTTTAAATAGAAAAAGATAAGAGAGGGGGGAAAATTTTTGAAAATAAAAAGAATAAAATTTAAAATAAATTTTTGAAAAATTGGTTGTAGTTTTGGAAAAGATAAGAAATAGTAAAACAAACAAAAAGTCAATTAGTTAGTTGAAAAAGGATTAAAAATCAATTTTGAAAAGATAAGAAGTTAGAAAAGATTTTGAAATTGATTTTGAAAAAGACATGATTTGAAAAAAATATGTTTGAAAAGATATGATTGAAATTTATTTTGAAAAAGATTTGAAAAGGAAATTAAAAAGATTTGATTTTTTTTAAACTTAAAATTGATTACTTGACTAACAAGAAACTAAAAGATATGATTTTGAAAAAGATATGATTGAAAATATTTGATTTGAAAAAGATTTGATTTTGAAAAATTATGAAGATTTGAAAAAAATTTGATTTGGAAACAAAATTCCTCTCCTTGTGTCATCCTGGCGTTAAACGCCCCGGAGCTGCATGTTTTGGGCGTTTAACGCCCAATTGCTGCATGGTTTGGGCGTTTAAACGCCCAACCAGGTACCCTGACTGGCGTTTAAATGCCAGTTTTCCTTCTTCACTGGGTGTTTTGAACGCCTAGCTTTTTCTCTGTAATTCCTCTGCTTTATGTTCTTGGATCTTCATTTTGCTAAATCCTTTATTCAAGAAGATATGTTTTCAATTTTGAAAAACAACAAAATGAGTCAAAACATATAATTCTTGGATCAAAGCATAAGATATATGCAAGAACATTATGAACGTCAAGATGAACACCAAGAACAATCTGAATATCAAGATGAACATCAAGAAGTCAATTTTCTTAATGAAAGAAAACATGGAGGACACCAAACTTAGAACTTTCTCATGTTTGGGCCATTGAATGCAAGAATGCATATGTAGAACATCATGCAGTGCAAATCAATAAACCATGAAGATCAAACAAGGCAATTCATCAAGAATGACTTGAAGATCATCAAGAACACAATGCATGGTTTTCAAAAATTGCAAGACAATTAAAATCATGCAATTGACACCAAACTTAAAATTTGGCCCTAGATTCAAACAAGAACCATGAAATATTTTTTGGTTTTTATGATTTTATGAATTTTTTTGGATTTTTCGAAATTTATATTTGGAAAAATGAAAAAAAAAAAGAAGAAAATTTTTGAAAGATTTTTTTGAAAACTTTTTGAAAATAAAATAAAGGAAAATTACCTAATCTGAGCAACAAGATGAACTGTCAGTTGTCCAAACTCGAACAATCCCCGGCAACAGCGCTAAAAACCTGGTGCACGAAATTGTGATACACAATGGCGCCAACAACTTGGTACGCACAATTGTAATCTCACTATTTTTCACAACTTCGCACAACTAACCAGCAAGTGCACAGGGTCGTCCAAGTAATAAACCTTATATGAGTAAGGGTCGATCCCAAGGATATTGTCGGCTTGAAGCAAGCTATGGTCACTTTGTAAATCTCAGTCAGGTGGATTCAAATGGGTTATGGAGTTTTCATAATTAAAAGATAAATAAACATAAAATAAAGATAGAGATACTTATGTAATTCATTGGTGGGAATTTCAGATAAGCGTATGGAGATGCTTCATCCCTCTTGAATCTCTGCTTTCTTGCTGCCTTCATCCAATCCTTCATATTCCTTTCTATGGCAAGCTGTATGTTGGGTTTCACCGACGTCAATGGCTACCTCTTGTCCTCTCAGTGAAAATGGTCCAAATGCACTGTCACCGCACGGTTAATCATCTGTCAGTTCTCGATCATGTTGGAATAGAATCAAGTGATCCTTTTGCGTCTGTCACTACACCCATCACTCGTGAGTTTGAAGCTCGTCACAGTCATCCCTTCCCAGATCCTACTCGGAATACCACAGACAAGGTTTATACTTTCCAGATTTCAGGAATGGCCGCCAATAATTCTAGCTTATACCATGAAGACTCCGATCTTTTTGGAATGGAGGCTAAGAGATACACGCTCAATCTTAAGTAGAACGGAAGTGGTTGTCAGTCACGCGTTCATAGGTGAGAAAGATGATGAGTGTCACGGATCATCACATTCATCAGGTTGAAGTGCGAGTGAATATCTTAGAACAAGAATAAGCTTGAATTGAATAGAAAATAGTAGTAATTTCATTAATACTCGAGGAACAGCAAAGCTCCAAGAACAAAGAGGAGAGGAGTAGCGCTCAAACACAAGGAAAACAAGCAAAAATTGGATTGCTTTCAATCTCCAAGAATCGAACACGGCACCATGAGGAAGCAAGGAACTAGGCGTTACTTTGGTGCCAAGAAAACCAAGGAAAAAGGAGCAGCATGTGCCTCCACGGAGTTTCGAACGTGGGACTTCACCATTGGCACATTGCCCTGCCCTCCACAAGGGCAGGGCAGCATTTCTTGGTGCATGGCGCAGCATTTTGGCACGACCAGGACTTGAGCACTCGGCCAGCAGCACGCATGCACGGGCAGCACTTAGCGCACCATGGCAACTCTTCCCTACCGTCCACAAGGGCAGGGCAGCATCCTGACGCATCACACGCACCAAGCGCACGCAATGAGGCCGCATGCACCATTTCCTGCTCTGCCCTCCACAAGGGCAGGGCAGCCTCCTGGAAGCTACTTTCTCATGGACTGAAAATTGGATTAAAAATCCAATTTAATTCATTTCTTCACCAAATCAAAAGCCCATCCAAATTCCAAAATTCAAGAATAGAAAGTGTATAAATAGAAGATAGTTTGATGAAATTAAGACCTTCTTTTTGATTTTTGAATTTTCACATCTTTAGACTTGATTTTTCGTTGAGAGCTTGGAACTGAGATTTTAGAGAATTGGGAAGGAGAATTGATCTCTCTTCTTCCTCGTTCTTGCTTGAGCACTTTTTACTTTTCTTGTTTGAGTCTTGGGTGTGAAGAATTGAGAAATTTCTGTCTCAATCTCCATTCAAGATCTCTTGGGTTTTCCCTACTGCATAATTGAGCTAAATTTCATTTTCTTACTGCTGCTGAGGTAAATTTCTTTTCCTTACTGCTGCAATCTTTAATTTCTTGTTAATTGCTTTGTGAACTTGGATCTGGGAAGGCAATTGAGATCTAGACTTTGCTATCTAGTCTCTGGAGTCCTGAGATCCAATTTTCATTTTGGTTCTTCTGTTGAACCACTGCTGAATTACATTTTCATTTTCTTTTTGAATTCTAGTTACTTTCAATTCATCTCTTGCTTTATTAATTACTGCAATTTAATTTCCCTTGCTTAAACTCTGAAATCCCAGTCCTCAAATCCCTTTTCCATTCAAACAATTTATATTTCTCGCACTTTAAGTTACTACAATTTACATTTCTTGCACTTTAAGTTTCAGTCATTTTAATTTCTTGTTCTTTAAGATTCAGCATCTTTTACTTTCAGTTCTTCGGGGATTGAAATAGATTGACAATGTTTAAGTGAAGTGGTGGTCTAGATCAAGCACTTTTTCTTTATTTTTAACTAACACACTAACTGTTCGAGACTTTGCCTCTACTAAGTCTCTCTGCACTCAAGTTACATAGTGCTCTGTTCTAGTTTCTGGCTCTATTTGTGTTTCTGCTTTTGTGACAGGAGGAAAGAGCAATGAATCCACACCTTTTGATCCTGAAACACTTTGGAAGTTGAGCAAGAATAAGGAATGTCAAGCTAGTGACATTAAAAGAGCACTTGTTGGGAGGCAACCCAACCTGATGTAGTTTCTTTTCATAGCTATTTCAATAAAAAGGTTGAATAATTGGTCTGTATTACAAGGAGCTAAGTTTGGTGTTGCACACCAAAAAAATTTAAGGGAGAATGAAAGATTCTAAGTTTGGTGTTCCACCAAAAATCTCATTTAAAAGAACATTCTCACTTCCTGTACAATGCTAGCTCCAAGCAATCAGACAAATTATTCAACTATTTAACTTTTTTTTAGCTTTAATTCCATATTAGCAAGGATACAAGGTTTCACATATGGTTAACATGTTGCATCAGAGGCAGTGGCAAGCAATTAAGTTTGGTGTTCCCACACCAAAATAAATCCAAAAGACACACTCAATTTATGCATACTAACCATTCATTTAAGGGCTTGAGAAGCAAGCAACTTTTGAGAATTATGCAGGAAATTAGCCAACATTGCAACTTTTGAGAATTATGCAGGAAAGTAGTCAACCATTGAAGATATTGTGCATCTTAACTCAAAAGGGGTACAACAAGAGGAAGAATGAAAAGCTGCAACCCGAAAGGTTGTATCTAAACTTAATCCTTGCTGCTGTGAAGTGTTTTGAATCTGGAAACCATTGTATGTCCTGTTAAAGTGTTCATCTAGTTACAAGTGAAGTTGTTTGAATAAAGTGTTTATCTAGTTGCAAGTGAGATTGTTTGATAAGAATGCTGATCTGCATGATGCTTGTCATCCATCACCTAGTTGAATTTTGTATTGTTTCCCATATGCTTGAATAAAACAGAATTGTTTGAATTGGAAAGTAAATATCCAATGTTGCATGAGTTAGAATGGAAGTTAATGGTGGTGTATGTGTTTGATTAAATGCATAACTCATGAAATAATTGCTGCATAGTATCATTTTCATTAAAGTGTGAGTTAGCTTGCTGTTATAAAGATCCTCATCAATAAATAAAAAGCCCTTGAGAACAAAAACAGAAAGAAAAGGAAGAAGAAAAAGCCAAAGTGGCAAGAAAAGAAAAAAATAAAGGTTGGACACCAATAGCTTGGACCCTAGGACATATGCCTGTGGTGTTCTTGTACTAAGATATGCTTGGATGAGTAAATTCTGAGGGGTATTTTAAAACCCGGTCACTTAGATCAACTAATTTGGGATGGCCAATTGAAAGTCCACAATAAAGAGCAACCTAGATACAGAACATTTAGTTATCCAAAGAGATGCTGGGCATCAATGATCCTAGAAAGAATTAGTGAGCCATGTGTCTGTGGTGGAAACATGTTGAGTAAAAGAAAAAAAAATAAAGCCAAAGGCTACTACTGCAACATTTGACACCAAACCTCCAAAAGAATAAGCTTGTTAAGCATTATAAGAAAGAAAAGTTAGCAAGGGAGTAATTAAATAAGTGAGTCTTATAACAGCAAGTTTAGCAAGCCTTTGATGAAAAATGTATATTATGTAACAGCAAACAATAACTTGAGTTATCATTGTCTGCATAAAAACTCCATGAATCAA
>NC_029780.3:37240983-37241214 GCF_000817695.3 Arachis duranensis
GAGAAATGTGGTGCAACATAGAAGGAGGAGGCAAACACTGCCCTCCACAAGAGCACACTGCCCTCCAGGAGAGCAGCATATCGAACCAAGCCTTGAAAAGCATCACTGCCCTGCCCACAACAAGGGCGGAGCACAATTTGATGCCAAGGACCAAAGGAAGCAAAAACTCTGCCCTGCCCTCCTCAAGAGCAATATCGGGCTTCATCCAAGAATAATTCAAAGGAAATTGCC
>NC_029780.3:37241471-37250458 GCF_000817695.3 Arachis duranensis
TCACCATTGGCACATTGCCCTGCCCTCCACAAGGGCAGGGCAGCATTTCTTGGTGCATGGCGCAGCATTTTGGCACGGCCAAGACTTGAGCACTCGGCCAGCAGCACGCACGCACGGGCAGCACTTGGCGCACCATGGAATAGAAAGTGTATAAATAGGAGATAGTTTGATGTAATTAGGACCTTCTTTTTTATTTTTGAATTTTCACATCTTTAGACTTGATTTTTCGTTGAGAGCTTGGAACTGAGATTTTAGAGAATTGGGAAGGAGAATTGATCTCTCTTCTTCCTCGTTCTTGCTTAGCACTTTTTACTTTTCTTGTTTGAGTCTTGGGTGTGAAGAATTGAGGAATTTCTGTCTCAATCTCCATTCAAGATCTCTTGGGTTTTCCCTACTGCATAATTGAGCTAAATTTCATTTTCTTACTGCTGCTGAGCTAAATTTCTTTTCCTTACTGCTGCAATTCTTAATTTCTTGTTAATTGATTTGTGAACTTGGATCTGGGAAGGCAATTGAGATCTAGACTTTGCTATCTAGTCTCTGGAGTCCTGAGATCCAATTTTCATTTTGGTTCTTCTATTGAACCACTGCTGAATTACATTTTCATTTTCTTTTTGAATTCTAGTTACTTTCAATTCATCTCTTGCTTTATTAATTACTGCAATTTAATTTCCCTTGCTTAAACTCTGAAATCCCAGTCCTCAAATCCCTTTTCCATTCAAGCAATTTATATTTCTCGCACTTTAAGTTACTGCAATTTACATTTCTTGCACTTTAAGTTTCAGTCATTTTAATTTCTTGTTCTTTAAGATTCAGCATCTTTTACTTTCAGTTCTTTTTAATTTCTGCAATTCATCCCTCTCCCTTTACATTTCCTGCTATTTACTTTCTGTTGGATACAAAATCACTCAACCAATACTTGATTCACTTGACTAAATCAATCACTGAACTAAAATTGCTCAATCCTTCAATCCCTGTGGGATCGACCTCACTCCCGTGAGTTTTATTACTTGATGCGACCCGGTACACGTGCCGGTGAGTTTTGTGTTGGATCGTTTTCCACACATCACCTTTCTAAATTGATAAGTGGATTTCTGGCGAGTTAAGAACTATACTTACAACGTATATATTTTAATAATTTTTAATTCGCCAATTTCTGCCCGCATCAATTTTTGGCGTCGTTGCCGGGGAGTTGCAACAGTGTGCTAATTTATTGATTGGTATTTATTTTTATTGCAATTTTTCTTTTCATTCTATCACTATGAGCTGTACATTTCTTTCGTTAAATGACGCGTTCACTTCCTGATCCAAGCTTGCGAGTATTTGACCCTGAGATTGAAAGAACTCTTTCACGTATAAGGCAAGCTCGACGTCAGCAACTCCTCTTTGAGGACGAACTTGAACCGTCATCTAAGGAGGAAAGAAGCTCCCTCTCTACTGATCTAGTTCATTTACGTGCAGGTGACATGGTAGCGCCCAGAAGAGTCACTATCCAGGAGGAAGGAGCCCCTGATTTTACGCTCCAACCATTCCAGGCACACCACCCAGCAGTAGCTGTAGATTTTGAAATAAAGTCTTCACTACTCAACTTGATGCCCAAGTTTCATGACTTACCTGCTCAAGAGCCTATCAAGCATCTTAGGGATTTTCAGACTGCTTGTTCTACTGTTAAGCATAATGGCACTGATGAAATCTCCATTCTGTTGAAAGCCTTCCCGTTTTCTCTAGAGGGAAAGGCAAGAGAGTGGTACTACACTAAACCCAGAGCAACTGTTTCCAACTGGGATACACTTAGGAGAGAGTTTCTGGATAAATTCTTTCTAGCTGAAGTTGCCGATAAGCTGAGGAAGGACATGTCTATGATCGTTTAGGATGAATCTGAGACCCTCTATGAATACTTGGAACGCTTCAATAATCTTCAAGACGCATGCCCCCATCATATGATTGACAAGATAGTGTTGCTCGGTTACTTTACACAGGGTTTGAAATCTCAAGATAGGACCACACTGGAAGGTGCTAGCAATGGTTCTATGAAAAAGTACAAGACTACGGACGAAGCATGGCAATTGATCAGCGAGTTAGCTGACTCTACTAGGAATCATAGGCAGAGACAAAGTCGGTCAAGAGCTGTTGCAGATGTATCCACTTGTAAAGAGACTACTGCTATAGCTCAAACCTTATGCGAAATGACTAACTTGCTGAAGCAGATGCAACTGAATCAACAACAGCCTCAGCAAGTTCAGCCTTCTCCACCATAACACAGCCAGCAGTTGGTTCCACAAAGAGTATGGGAAATCTGTGCAGATTACAGTCACTATACCGATGAGTGTCCGCAACTCCAACCAGAAGATAACACTGTAGCAGCCACTCATAACTTTCATGACCGCCCCAATCAAGGGTACAATCAAGGTGGCAACTATAACCAAGGATGGCAGGATATCTCTAACCAAGGTTGGAGAGACAATTCTAACCAGGGTTGGAGGGACAATTATAACAGAGGAGGCAGAGATAATAATGGAAATTAGAGGTGGAATAACAATAACAACTTTAGGCAGCAGAATCAGAATCAGTCTTACAGAGCACCTCATTTAAGACAGCCTCAATCATCTCAGCAGACCTCTCAGATCACTTACCCCTCTTCATCTCCTAATGATGAATTACTACAAGCCATTGATCGGAGACAACAGGCCATGGAAAATAACCTTACTTCTACTCTAAATGGTTTGAATTCTACTTTGCAAGCCCTTGTCTCACAGATTGGATCAATGAACAACTCCAACAACCAGTCCTCAAGCTCTGGTGAACTCCCCTTTCAACCATTACCCAACCCAAAGGGTGGTATTAATGTCATCACCCTAAGGTCTGGAACCACATTGCAGGAGAGGAATTAGGAAAAGCCAACTCCATCTGAACACACCTCAGCTGAAGAGGTAGTGGAAATAGAAGATGTTGAAGAAGAAAAGAGCATGCAAGACATGGCTGAAGAAGAATATGCCAAATCATAGGAAGAAGCACCAAAGGGCGCAGACACTATAGAGGATGCCGTTCCTATTCCATTTCCACAACTTGCAAGGAAGCCCAGGAAGCAGTTGGAACCTGATCCCAAAATGGTAGAAATTTTCAAAAAGGTTGAGGTAACTGTTCCCCTTTTTTATGTCATTCAACAGGTACCTAAATATGCAAAGTTTCTAAAAGATTTGTGCATTGGTGGATGAAATTGTGATCATCAATGTTGTATTCTTTGTTGTTGTATGGAATAATTATAATGGCTCTTTGTTATGCGTGGACACAACTCCGTTCAACTAACCAGCAAGTGTACTGGGTCGTCCAAGTAATAAACCTTACGTGAGTAAGGGTCGATCCCACAGAAATTGTTGGTATGAAGCAAGCTATGGTCATCTTATAAATCTCAGTCAGGCGGATAATAATTGATTATGGATTTTTGAATAATAATAAATAATAAACAAAAAATAAAGATAATTAAAATAGGATAGAAATACTTATGTAAATTAATGGTGGGAATTTCAGATAGGCGTATGGAGATACTGTGCCCTTTCTTTTTCTACTTTCCTACTTCTTCCTTCCAGTTCTTTCATTCCTTCCTATGGCAAGCTGTATGTAGGTTATCACCGTTGTCAATGGCTACATCCCATCCTCTCAGTGAAAAAGGTCCAAATGCTCTGTCACAGCACGGCTAATCATCTGTCAGTTTTCAATCAGGTTGGAATAGAATCCTTTGATTCTTTTGCGTCTGTCACTAACGCCCAACCTTCAGGAGTTTGAAGCTCGTCATAGTCATTCAATCCCAGAATCCTACTCGGAATACCACAGACAAGGTTTAGACTTTCCGGATTCTCATGAATGCCGCCATCAATCTAGCTTATACCACGAAGGTTCTGTTTAAGGAATCTAAGAGATACGCACCCGGCCTAAGGTAGAACGGAAGTGCTTGTCAATCACGCGCGTTCATAGGTGAGAATGATGATAAGTGTCACGGATCATCACATTCATCAAGTTGAAGTGCAACGGATATCTTAGAATAGGAATAAAGAGAATTGAATAGGAAATAGTAGTAATTGCATTAAAACTTGAGGTACAGCAGAGCTCCACACCCTTAATCTATGGTGTGTAGAAACTCCACCGTTGAAAATACATAAGTGAAAGGTTCAGGTATGGCTGAATGGCCTGCCCCCAAAATGTGATCAATAGTCTCCTCAGATGAAGAATAAAATAAAACTGAGACCAAAGATGTCTAATACAATAGTAAATTATCCTATTTATACTAGACTAGCTACTAGGGTTTACATGAGTAAGTAATTGATGCATAAATCCACTTCCGAGGCCCACTTGGTGTGTGTTTGGGCTGAGCTTGATCTATCCACGAGCTGAGGCTTCTTTTGGAGTTGAACGCCAAGTTGTAACGTGTTTTGGGCGTACAACTCCGGGTCATGACGTGTTTCTGGCGTTTTACTCCAGACAACAGCATGGAACTGGGGTTGAGCGCCAGTTTACATCCTCAATTCCCAAATAAAGTATGGACTATTATATATTGCTGGAAAGCTCTGGATGTCTACTTTCCAATTCCGTTGAGAGCGCGCCATTTGGAGTTCTGTAGCTCTACTATAAATTCCAGAATATCAATGAATATTAATTATAATTAGATGAGCGGGACTTGTAGCTTTTTGCTTCTGAACAGTTTTGGCATCTCACTTTTTCCTTTAAAGTTTAGAATGATTGGCTTCTCTAGGAAATTAGAATTTCAGATAGTGTTATTGACTTTCCTAGTTAAGTATGTTGATTCTTGAACACAACTACTTATGAGTCTTGGTCGTGGCCCTAAGTACTTTGTTTTCCAGTATTACCACCGGATACATAAATGCCACAGACACATGATTGGGTGAACCTTTTCCGATTGTGACTCAGCTTTGCTAGAGTCCCCAGTTAGAGGTGTTCAGAGCTCTTAAGCACACTCTTTTTGCTTTGGATCACGACTTTAACCACTCAGTCTCAAGCTTTTCACTTGGACCTTCATGACACAAGCACATGGTTAGGGACAGCTTGATGTAGCCGCTTAGGCCTGGATTTTATTTCCTTGGGCCCTCCTATCCATTGATGCTCAAAGCCTTGGATCCTTTTTACCCTTGCCTTTTGGTTTTAAGGGCTATTGGCTTTTTCTGCTTTCTTTTTTTTTTTCTCGCAAGCTTTTGCTTTTTTCACTGCTTTTTCTTGCTTCAAGAATCAATTTTATGATTTTTCAGATCATCAATAACATTTTTCTTTGTTCATCATTCTTTCAAGAGCCAACAATTTTAACATTCATAAACAACAAGATCAAAAATATGCACTATTCAAGCATTCATTCAGAAAACAAAAAGTATTGTCACCATATCAATATAATTAAACTAAATTCAAAGATAAATTCAAAATTCATGTACTTCTTGTTCTTTTGAATTAAAACATTTTTCATTTAAGAGAGGTGAAGGATTCATGGAATTATTCATAACTTTAAGACATAGTTACTAACTACTAATGATCATGAAGTAGAGACACAAAACATAGGTAAACATATAAAAACCGAAAAGTAGAAAAAATAAGAACAAGGAATGACTCAACCTTAGTGGCATCTTCTTCTTGAAGGACCAACAATGTCCTCAAGCTCTTCTATGTCCCTTCCTTGCCTTTGTTGCTCCTTGATACGTAAAAATTAGGATTTCACGTACAACCGGCAAGTATACCGGATCGTATCAAGTAGTAAGACTCACTAAGAGTGAGGTCGATCCCACGAGGATTGGTAGATTAAGCAACTTTAGTTAAATGGTAAGTTTAGTCAAGCGAATATGATTTTGATTTTATGAGCAATGTGACTTTTGAACATAATTACAGGAATTTAAATGGCAATTAAGAACAAGAATATAGAAATAAAATGGAAGTAAATAACTGAAACTTAAATTGCAAGAAACTTAAATAACATCAAAGATAAATGGCAAGGAATTAAAGGGTGCAGAAATTTAAAGAACATAAGAGTAAATGGCAAGAATTGAAAGAACAAAATGTAGATGACAAGAATAATAAATTGACAGAATGTAAAAGGGAATTGGGCAATGGGTATTCAAACACTAAGAACAAGAGAAGTGAGAATCAATGATAGAGAGGATCATTAGGGATTAGAGATGTTAGTTTTCATGAATTGATGTTAGTCAAATCCTTCTCAATCATGGGTATAGATCTATGGCAAGTGGGTGATTGAATCCCAATCTCTTGGTGATTCAATCTCTCTCAACATAGCCAATTGCCACTCTCGTGATCTAATTGTTCATGAGAAGAGATGAAGCTCAAATCTATCCAGCCACACAATTCCTATAATCTCAACCAAGGAGAGTTACATCTCACATACTAACCAAGGTATATTGATTAAAGAGATCATGAAAGGATGAACTCTAAACTGAGGGGTTTAGTGAATCATAGCTCCAATCTCAACAACAAATGCCATTAACAAAAATTAAACTAAGTGTAGAGAAAGATGAAGAAGAATAAGTAAATGCTTGAAGATTAAGAAAAATGAAGAAGAGAAGTTCCAAGATGAACCAAGAGTAGCTCTCTGGATCCTCCCCGGGAAGTACCCAAAAGTGTTTCCAAATACAAGTGCTAAAAAGTGTAAAAATGACTAAGTGTAAAAAGTAAAGTAAAAGTGTAAAAAAAGTCCCCTCAAAGTACAAACTCAATCTCTATTTATACTTGTCCTAAAGATCTTCAAGTGGGTTAGCAAGATGGGCTTCCTCTTTGTTGAATTCTTGGCTCAATTGATGAAGTTTCTGGCCTTTGTGAGGAATTGGGGAAGTAGAGCAATTTGGCACCAATTCTGGCCCATTGAGGGCGTTATTGGCACTAACTCCAGGCCAAATGCACGTTGGCAACGTGCAGGACAATTTCCTGGGCATGAAGTATGAGACTTGGGCATTGCTAGCCCAAGTTGTTGCCAACAACTTGCTTTTCCTCTTCTTGGCTCTACTTTCATGCTAAATGTAGCCCAGAATTTGAGTGTCAACCTTCAGCCTTAATATGGACTATTATACATCATTGGAAAGCTCTTGATGTCTATTTTCTAATGCCACTGGAATCACCTCAATTGGACTTTCCTAGCTCAAGTTATGGTTCCTCAAAGAAGGTAAGGTCAAGCTGCCAAGATCGCACACGTTTTTGGTGAAAACGCCCTTGTTTCCAGCGTTGCCAACGTGCTCAGATTCTGAAGCTCTAAATGAAGCCATCTTTTGAAGCTTCAAACGAATGCCAATCCCATACTATGATATATGGTTGGAAAGCTCTGGATGTCTACTTTCCAATGCCGTTGAGAGTGCATCATTTGAAGGTCTACAACTCAAGATATACTCCATGGAAGAGGGCAAGGTCAGGCTGCCAGGGTTGCTGCGTTGTTGATGAACACGCCCATGCAATCCCAAGTTGGCAACGTGAATGATGCATGTCCCTGGCGTTGGCAACTTGAATGGTGCATGTCCCTGGCGTTGGCAACTTGAATGGTGCATGTCCCTGGCGTTGGCAACTTGAATGGTGCATGTCCCTGGCGTTGGCAACTTGAATGGTGCATGTCCCTGGCGTTGGCAACTTGAATGGTGCATGTCCCTGGCGTTGCCAAGGATAACGCCAATGGTTCTTGGCGTTGGCAACGCCCTCGAGCTCTCCTTGGCTCAGCTCTTTGCTTGCCTGGGCGTTGCCAACTTGGTGTTGGTGTTGGCAACGTGGTGACATCCTCCCCTGGTGGCTCTGGCGTTGCCAACTTGGTCTTCAAGTTGGCAACTTGCAATGCTTCATTTCCTTGCATTTGGGGCTTAAGTTTCCCTCTGATTTGAGCTTCCATTCCTTGCCACATTATGGACTATTGTATATCGTTGGAAAGATCTTGATGTCAGCTTCTCAACGCAATTGGAATCATGCCAATTGGATCCTTGTGGTTCAAGATATTCATCCTTGAAGAGGGGAAGGTCAGGCTGCAATTTCCGCTGATTGTGCACTAGCACGTTGCCAACTTGGTTTCCAAGTTGCCAACGTGCTACACCTCCTGGCAGCACCACTTTGGGCGTTGGCAACTTGGAAACCAAGTTGCCAACGTGCTCTCTCATCCTGGTTGCATCAATTGGGCGTTGCCAACTTGAGGATCAAGTTGGCAACATACATCTCCTTCTTGCTCCAAGATTTCCTTGCATCCTTCTTGCTTCCATGCTTCCTTGTTTCATCACCTATCATCAACAAAGGAAATAGCTTCAAAGTCTTACCAATTCATGCAATAAATTTCATGAGATTCATTCATACTCATTCATGTATGTATTCCTTAAATCATTTGCATGAATTTGGCTAGAATCAACATGTTCCTTAGTATTCTCATGCATGAATACAAACTCATAAAAGGACTTGTTTATTTAGAGAAAATGAGTGAAATCAAGCTAAAATCAACTAAACTAACTAGCTAATATATCAAATATGCAATTGCATCACTCCTCCCTCATTGCTCTTTGATCTTCTCTTATTTCATGGAGAATGATGGAGTGCTCATGATGTTCCACCCTTAATTGTTCCACATTGTAGCTCAAATCTTCTAGGAAAGTGTTGAGTTGTTCCCAATAGTTGTTGGGAGGAAAGTGCATCCCTTGAGGCATCTCAGGGATTTCTTGATGATGAGCTTCCTCATGCATTTCTTGAGATCCGTGGAGGGTCTCTCTTGCTTGCTCCATCCTCTTCTTGGTGATGAGCTTATCCTCTTCAATGAGGATGTCTCATTCTATGATAACTCCAGCTGAGTAACATAGATGGCAAATAAGATGAGAAAAAGCTAGCCTTGCTAAAGTAGAGGACTTATCGGCTATTTTGTAGAATTCATGGGAGATGACTTCATGAACTTCTACTTCCTCTCCAATCATGATGCTATGAATCATGATGGCCCGATCCATAGTAACTTCAGATTGGTTGCTAGTGGG
>NC_029780.3:37250466-37250736 GCF_000817695.3 Arachis duranensis
TTGAATGAACTCTAACCACCCTCTAGCCACAGGCTTGAGGTCCAGTCTTCTTAGTTGAACTGGCTTGCCTTTGGAGTCTCTCTTCCATTGAGCTCCTTCCACACATATGTCCATAAGGACTTGGTCCAACCTTTGATTAAAGTTGACCCTTCTAGTGTAGGGGCATTCATCTCCTTGCATCATGGGCAAGTGGAATGCCAACCTCATATTTTCCGGACTAAAATCTAAGTATTTCCCCCGAACCATTGTGAGATAATTCTTTGGACTCGG
>NC_029780.3:37251164-37251895 GCF_000817695.3 Arachis duranensis
ATCTCCCATGACTCGGAGGTGGAAGCTTTTGTCTTCCCTTTTCCTTTTCTAGAGGATTCTCCAGCCTTAGGTGCCATTGATGGTAATGGAAAAACAAAAAGATTATGCTTTGACCATACCAAACTTAAAATATTGCTCACCCTCGAGCAAGAGAAGAAAGAAGAGAAGAAGAAGAAGAAGAAGAAAATATGGAGGAGAGTGAGGGAAGGTGTTTCGGCCAAGGTGTAGAAGAGGGGGTTTGTGTTGTGTGAAAATAAAGTAGAATGGAAGGGTATATATAGGAAGGGGAGTTGGTGTAGTTTCGGTCATATAGGGTGGGTTTGGGTGGGAAAGATTTTTGAATTTTGAAGGTAGGTGGGGTTTATGGGGAAGAGTGGATGGATGTGAGTGGTGAAGGGGGTAATTGGGAAGAGAGATTGAAGTTGTTGGGAAGTGTGTTTATGGGGAGGAGAGAATAAATAGTGAGAAGAGGGGAAAATATGTTAGGTGGGGATCCTGTGGGGTCCACAGATCCTGAGATGATCTTGTGGGGTCCACAGATCCTGAGGTGTCAAGGATTTACATCCCTGCACCAATTAGGCATGTAAAATGCCTTTGCACACCATTCTGGCGTTTAAACGCCGAAGTGATGCACACTTTGGGCGTTCAACACCCATGTGTAGAATGTTTTTAGCGTTGAATGCCAGTTCCATGCTTGTTACTGGCGTTCAGCGCCAGCTTTCCTCAAGGCA
>NC_029780.3:37252230-37252422 GCF_000817695.3 Arachis duranensis
AGCCCAATTGGCGCGCTCTCAACGGCGTTGGAAAGTAGACATCCTGGGCTTTCTAGAAATATATGATAGTCCATACTTTGCCCGAGATTTGATGGCCCAAACCGGCGTTGCAAATCAGCTTCAGAATTCCCAGCGTTTAACGCTGGAACTGGCATAAAAATTGGAGTTAAACGCCCAAACTGGCATAAAAGA
>NC_029780.3:37252729-37267325 GCF_000817695.3 Arachis duranensis
GACTGTGACGAGCTTCAAACTCCTGAGGGCGGGGCGTTAGTGACAGATGCAAAAGAATCACTGGATTCTATTCCAGCCTGATTGAGAACCGACAGATGGATAGCCGTGCCGTGACAGGGTGCGTTGAACATTTTCACTGAGAGGATGGGAGGTAGCCATTGACAACGGTGAAACCCTACATACAGCTTGCCATGGAAGGAGCCCTGCGTGCTTGAAGAAGAAGACAGTAGAAAAGCAGAGATTCAGAAGATGGAGCATCTCCAAAACCTCAACCTGTTCTCCATTACTGCAAAACAAGTACTTATTTCATGTTCTTTTACTTCTCACAATCAACCCTGATAATTATTGATATCCTGACTAAGATTTACAAGATAACCATAGCTTGCTTCAAGCCGACAATCTCCGTGGGATCGACCCTTACTCACGTAAGGTATTACTTGGACGACCCAGTGCACTTGCTGGTTAGTTGTGCGGAGTTGCAAAAGTGTGATTGCAATTTCGTGCACCACACATTCCTGGCATTCAAGCGCCAAGATGTTGCTTGTTTCTGGCATTCAGCACCAGAAACATGCTCTATTCTGGCGTTGAACGCCAGCCAGATGCACCTTACTGGCGTTTAAACGCCAGTAAGTCCTTCCTCCAGGGTGTGATTTTTCTTCTGCTGTTTTTGATTTTAGTATTTTTTTTCGTGACTCCACATGATCATGAACCTAATAAAACACAAAATAACAATAAGATAAAATTAAAATTAGATATATAAAAATTGGGTTGCCTCCCAACAAGTGCTTCTTTAGTATCATTAGCTTGACAGTGGGCTCTCATGGAGCCTCACAGATATTCAGAGCATGATGAGGGCCTCCCAACACCAAACTTAGAGTTTGAATGAGGGGGCTTCTCAACACCAAACTTAGAGTTTGGTTGTGGCCTCCCAACACCAAACTTAGAGTTTGACTGTGGGGGCTCTTTTTGACTCTGTATTAAGAGAAGCTTTTCATACTTCCTCTCCATGGTTGCAGAGGAAGGTCCTTGAGCTTTAAACACAAGGTAGTCCCCATTCAATTGAAGGACTAATTCTCCTCTACTAACATCAATCACAGCTTCTGCTGTGGATAGGAAGGGTCTTCCAAGGATGATGCATTCATCTTCTTCCTTCCTAGTGTCTAAGATTATGAAATCAGCAGGGATGTAAAGGCCTTCAACCTTTACTAACACGTCCTCTACTAATCCATAAGCTTGTCTTACTGTCTTGTCTGCCAATTGAAGTGAGAATAAGGTAGGATGTACCTCAATGATCCCTAGTTTCTCCATTACAGAAAGTGGCATAAGATTTATGCCTGACCCCAGGTCACACAGAGTCTTGTTAAAGGTCATGGTGCCTATGGTACAGGGTATTAAGAATTTACCAGGATCTTATCTCTTTTGAGGTAGAGTTTTCTGAATCCATGTATCTAGTTCACTAATAAGCAAGGGGGATTCACCTTCCCAAGTCTCATTACCAAACAACTTGGCATTCAGCTTCATGATAGCTCCTAGATATTGAGCAACTTGCTCTCCAGTTACATCTTCATCCTCTTCTGAGGAGGAATAGTCTTTAGAGCTCATGAATGGCAGAAGGAGATTTAGTGGAATCTCTATGGTCTCTATATGAGTCTCAGATTCCTTTAGGTCCTCAATAGGGAACTCCTTCTTGCCTGAAAGACGTACCAAGAGGTCTTCCTCACTAGGATTTTCGTCCTTCTCCTCCCTTGTGCATTCGGCCATATTGATTACTTCAATGTCCTTGCAATCTCCTTTTGGATTCTCTTCTGTATTGCTTGGGAGAATACTGGGAGGAGCTTCAATGACTTTCTTACTCAGCTGGCCCACTTGTACCTCCAAATTTCTGATGGAGGACCTTGTTTCACTCATGAAACTTAAGGTGGTCTTAGACAGATCAGAGACTATATTTGCTAAGTTAGAGGGGCTCTGTTCAGAATTCTCTGTCTGTTGCTGAGAAACTGATGGAAAAGGCTTTGAGAGATCATGTTGACTTGTTGAGTTAACACTTTGTTCTGAGCCAATATGGCATTCAGAGTATCAATTTCAAGAACTCCCTTCCTCTGAGGTGTCCCATTATTCACGGAATTCCTCTCAGAAGTGTACATGAATTGGTTATTTGCAACCATGTCAATAAGTTCTTGAGCTTCTACAGGCGTTTCCTTTAGGTGAATGGATCCACCTGCAGAATGGTCCACTGATATTTTCAAAAACTCAGATAGACCATAATAGAATATATCTAATATGGTCCATTCTGAAAACATGTCAGATGGACACCTTTTGGTCAACTGCTTGTATCTTTCCCAAGCTTTATAGAGGGATTCACCATCCTTTTTCATGAAGGTTTGAACATCCACTCTAAGCTTGCTCAGCTTTTGAGGAGGAAAGAATTTATCCAAGAAGGCCGTGACCAGCTTTTCCCAAGAGTCCAGGCTATCTTTAGGTTGTGAATCCAACCATGTTCTAGCTCTGTCTCTTACAGCAAAAGGGAAAAGCATGAGCCTGTAGACTTCAGGATCTACTCCATTCATCTTTACAGTCTCACAAATCTGCAAGAACTCAGTTAAAAACTGATAAGGATCTTCAGATGGAAGTCCATGAAACCATATTGTTAGTTGTGGATTACGTTTCCAAATGGGTGGAAGCAATTCCTACCCACACTGATGATGCTAACACTGTTGTTTTCTTTGTGAGAAACCATATTATTTGCCGCTTTGGATCACCACGAGCAATCGTGAGCGATCAAGGCACTCATTTTTGTAACAGGAGACTAACAGGATTAATGAAGAAGCATGTGATAATTCATAAGGTTGCAACATCATACCATCCTCAGCCAATGGGCAAGCCGAGGTGTCAAACAGAGAGATAAAGTGTATCTTGCAGAAGATAGTCAAACCTCATAGAAAAGACTGGAGCACCAGGCTACAAGATGCACTATGGGCATATAGGACAGCATATAAAACACCCATTGGGATGAGTCCTTTCCGCTTAGTTTATGGAAAAGCTAGTCATCTCCCAGTTGAAGTAGAGCACAGAGCCTTTTGGGCAGTCAAGGAGTGCAACATGGGAATTGAGAAAGCCGGAGCTGAAAGGAAGTTGCAACTGCAAGAACTGGAGTGCCTTCGCCTAGAAGCTTATGAGAACTCAAGAATGTACAAGGAGAAAATGAAGGCTGTACATGATCAGCACATCAAGAGAAAAGAGTTCCAACCTGGGGATTTAGTCCTCCTTTACAAATCTCGACTGAGGCTCATGCCAGGCAAGTTGAGATTAAGATGGCAAGGTCCATACAGAGTAGAGAAGGCCGAACTATACAGAGTTTTTCACCTAAGCCATCCTTCAAGCTTTGAACTTATCAAAGTTAATGGACAACGTCTGAAGCTGTACCATGGTGAGAAGATGCAGAAAAACAAAGAGCTTGAGATCTTCCTCTTGGAAGATCCCCACATAGCAGAAGATTGAGCTAGTGGAGCGTCCAACTTACGGACGTTAAAGCAAAGTGCTAGGTGGGAGACAACCCACAATGGTATGATCGTTCCTTTCTTTATTTTTAGTTTTTCCTATTCAATAACTCTTCTCTTTATCAGTACTTTCATGCATCTGCATTTACATACTTTTATTTCTCTAAAAAAAATGCCACGCGACGCGACCGCATCAGCAACGCGTCCGCGTCGAAAGGAGAGGGGAGAAAATAAAAACGAACAGAGAGTCACACTGGAGCGTGGCTGGAGGCTTGCTAGTGGCACAAATCGTCCCACGCGACCGCGTCGCTGACGCGTCCGCGTCACATGGGAATAATGGCCTTTCACGCGACCGCGTGCCCTGATTTTCGACGTAAAAAGGGTGCACAACGAATTATTGTGCGAGAGTGGTGCTGGATTGGTGCTGGACGCACAATCCCTATCACGCGACCGCATCGTCGACGCGTCTGCGTCATTCCTTTCTGAAGCCCATTCACGCGATCGCATGCCCCACGCGATCGCGTCACCCCAAATTTGGCAAATATATAAATTCGAATAGAGATTTGTGCAGGCTCATGCTTTTCCCTTTTGCTGTAAGAGACAGAGCTAGAACATGGTTGGATTCACAACCTAAAGATAGCCTGGACTCCTGGGAAAACCTGGTCACGGCCTTCTTGGATAAATTCTTTCCTCCTCAAAAGCTGAGCAAGCTTAGAGTGGATGTTCAAACCTTCAAGAAAAAGGATGGTGAATCCCTCTATAAAGCTTGGGAAAGATACAAGCAGTTGACCAAAACGTGTCCATCTGACATGTTTTCAGAATGGACCATATTAGATATATTCTATTATGGTCTATCTGAGTTTTTGAAAATGTCACTGGACCATTCTGCAGGTGGATCCATTCACCTAAAGAAAACGCCTGTAGAAGCTCAAGAACTTATTGACATGGTGGCTCTTAGGTGTTCATCCCAACGTTAGTGAAAAAGGTAAGTGTCACTAACATTGTCGATCAATTGCTCTCTCCACGTTAGCTTCCACGTTAACTAAATTAATGTGGGAGTTAACGTGGCTTATGGAGGCTTGGCCAATGTTAGTGACAAAGGTGAATGTCACTAACGTTGGCTTCTCTTTCGCGTCTTAACGTTAGAGTCCACGTTAACTAAGTTAACGTGGCAACTAACGTGGCCAATTATGAGCTTGGTCCAACGTTAGTGACAAAGGAGAGTGTCACTAACGTTGGCCTTGTTGTCTTCTTCCACGTTGGAGTTCACGTTAACTTAGTTAACATGACTCTTAACGTGGGCTATGATGGCTTCGAGGGCGTTATTGGTGATTACCTTTCTCACTAACTTTGCAAGCTAGCTCCCATTCCACGTTAGAGGTCATGTTAGCTAAACTAGCGTGGCTGCTAACGTGGTTCTTCTTTGCTTCTTTTGTCCTGAAATCAAGCAACAAAGTGCATCAAAGTTCTAGTACAAGTCATGAGTCATGCATCATCCAATTTGTCATATAATTCATGCAAAATTCTCATGAAATCATGTAAAGTGCACAATGTATTCTTGAATCAAGATGTAAGTGAATATCCACCCAAACTATCTTATTTCTTAAGAAAATGCATGAAACTACCCTAAAAACAGTAAAGAAAGGTCAGTGAAACTGGCCAAGATGCCCTGGCATCATGAACGGACGTAGCATTCTAACTTGTTTGACTTTCCCTTACCTAGTAAGAGATAACTAAACAGGATAACCTTTAATTATCAATTAATCTAGAGAGTAATCCAACAATAATGGGGCTTCCAACTAATCAACTCCCAGTCAAGGCTTTTATTTATATTATTCAAATTCTCCAATTTAATTTCCTGTTTACTTAACTCAAACCTTTTTCAAAACATCTGATTAATAAAATAACACACTTTTCTGCAACTTGTTGGGAGACGACCTGGGATTCATACTCCCAGTATTTTAATTTTAAATTTCTGTGTCACCTTTCTAAATTGATAAGTGGATTTCTGGCGAGTTAAGAACTATACTTGCAACGTATATATTTTAATAATTTTTAATTCGCCAATTTCTGCCCGCATCAATCACAGATCTGCAAGAATTCATATAAGAACTGATGAGGATCTTCTAATGGAAGTCCATGAAACTTGCAGTTCTGCTGCATTAGAGAAACTAATTGAGGTTTAAGCTCAAAATTGTTTGCTCCAATGGCAGGAATTGAGATGCTTCTTCCATAGAAGTTGGAAGTTCGTCCAGCATAGTCACCAAGCATCTTCCTTGCATTGTTGTTATTATTTTCGGCTATCATGTGTTCTTCTTTTTCAAAAATTTCTGTCAGGTCCTCTCCAGAGAGTTATGCTTTAGCTTCTCTTAGCTTCCTCTTCAGAGTCCTTTCAGGTTCAGGATCAGCTTCAACAAGAATATCCTTATCCTTGTTCCTGTTCATGTGAAAAAGAAGAGAACAGAAAAGAAGAGGAATCTTCTATGTCACAATATAGAGATTCTTTTATGTGAGTAGAAGAAGAGAAAAAGAGAAGAATGAGGTAGAGGGAAAATAAGGAGAATTCGAACACAGAGAGGGAGAGAGGATTCGAATGTTGAGTAGAGAAGTGTTAGTAAATAAATAAAATAAATAGAAAGAGAGAGAGGGAAATTCAAAAATTAGAAGAAATAAAATAAAATTAGAATTTAAAACACTTAGTTAATTAAAAAAGTTTTTGAAAAAGTTGTTAGTGGTTTTCGAAAATTAAGAAATAGAAAACTTTTAAAATCAAAACAAAACAAACAATCAATTAATTAAAAAAAGTTTGAAAATCAGATTTTTGAAAGGATAAGAAGTTAGAAAAAGATTTTGAAATTAAGTGATATAATTGAAATTTATTTTGAAAAAGAAATTTAAAAAGATTTGATTTTGAAAATTGAAGTTGATGACTTGACTAACAAGAAACTAAAAGATATGATTCTAGAATTTAAAGATTGAACCATTCTTAACAAGAAAGTAACAAACTTGCAATTTTTTTGAATCAAATCCTTAATTGTTAGTAAAGTAATAAAAAATATGAAATGAAAATAAGAAAAAGATTTTGAAAATCAATTTTAAAATTTTCGAAAATATTAAGAAGAAAAATGAAAAAGGTTTGATTTTTGAAAAAGATTTGAAAGATAGAATTTTTAAATTGAAAATTTGACTTAACTAACAAGAAACAACTAAGTTTTAAAAATTTTTGACTAAGTCAACCCAAAATTTCGAAATTTTAAGAGTGAAATAAGAAAAAGATTTTTTTTATTTTTTTGAATTTTAATGAGGAAAGAGAAAAACAACAAATTGACTCAAGACATGAAAATTTAAGATCAAAACAAAGAAAACCTGCAAGAACACTTTGAATGTCAAGATGAACATCAAAAACACTTTGAAGATCATGATGAACATCAAGAACTTATTTTTGAAAAATTTTTAAGAAAAGAAACATATGCAAGACACCAAACTTAGAAATTTTTAATGCTTAGACACTAATAAATTAAAAATGCATATGAAAAATAAGAAGGGACACAAAATAAGAAAATCACAAGATTAAACAAAGACAATCATCAAGAACAACTTGAAGATCAAGAAAACACAATGCATGAGTTTTTGAAAAATACTAAAAAAAAATAAAAACATGCAATTGACACCAAACTTAAAATTTGACTCTAGACTCAAACAAGAAACACAAAATTTTTTTTATTTTATGATTTTTATAAAAAAAATTTTCTTTTTTTTTTAATTTTAAAAACTAGAAAAAATTTTTTGAAATATTTTTTTTGTAAAATTTTTGAAAATAAAACAAGAAGAAAATTACCTAATCTAAGCAACAAGATGAACCGTCAGCTGTCCAAACTCGAACAATCCCCGGTAACGGCGCCAAAAACTTGGTACACAAAATTGTGAGTTCACACTTTTCTCACAACTCCGTGCAGCTAACCAGCAAGTGCACTGGGTCGTCCAAGTAATACCTTACGTGAGTAAGGGTCGATCCCACGGAGATTGTCGGCTTGAAGCAAGCTATGGTCATTTTGTAAAACTCAGTCAGGCGGATTCAAATGGTTATGAGGTTTTGATAATTAAAAGAGAAATAAAACATAAAATAGGATAGAGATACTTATGCAATTCATTGGTGGGAATTTCAAATAAGCGTATGGAGATACTTTGTTCCCTCTGCGCCTCTGCTTTCCTATTGTCCTTATCCAATCTTGTGTACTCCCTTCCATGGCAAGCTGTATGTTGGTGGATCACCGTTGTCAATGGCTACCATCCATCCTCTCAGTGAAAATATATTTGGTACAGTTTCCTGCATGGCTAATCAGCTGTCGGTTCTCGATCGTTTTGGAATAAGATCCATTAATCCTTTTGCACACTATCACTATGCCCAACAGTCACGAGTTTGAAGCTCGTCACAGTCATCCCATCCCAGATCCTACTCGGAATACCACAGACAAAGTTTAGACTTTTCGGATCTCAAGAATGCTGCCAATTGATTCCAGCTTATACCACGAAGACTCTGATCTCACAGATTGGAAGCCTCTATTGTTAGGAGAGGCAACCTTGCATCGTGAACCAGGAGGCCAAGAGATACACACTCAAGCTCTCGCAGATAGAACGGAGGTGGTTGTCAAGCACACGTTCATAAGGGAGGATAATGATGAGTGTCACGGATCATCACATCCATCGGGTTGAAGTATGAGCAAATATCTTAGAACAAGAATAAGCATCAATTGAATAGAAAAACAATAGTACTTTGCATTAATTCATGAGGAACAGTAGAGCTCCACACCTTAATCTATGACGTGTAGAAACTCCACCGTTGAAAATACATAAGTGATGAAGGTCTAGGCATGGCCGAATGGCCAGCCCCTAAAACGTGATCAAGAGATCAAAAGTGATCCAAAGATAGTCTCAAAAATGATCTAAAGATATTAATACAATAGCAAAAAGTGCTATTTATACTAAACTAGTAAACTAGGTTTATAGAAAATGAGAAACTAAGTGTAGATAGTGCAGAAATCCACTTTTTGAAGCTTTCACGTGCATAGGCTCTTCTTGGAGTTTAAATGCCAGTTTTGGTGCCAGTTTGGGCATTTAACTCCAGCTTTGGTGCCAGTTCTGGCATTTTACGCTAGAAAAAGATCTCTGGTGGGCGTTTGGACGCCTGTTTGGGCCATCAAATCTCGGGCAAAGTATGAACTATTATACATTGCTGGAAAGTCCAAGATGTCTACTTTCCAACGCAATTAAGAGCATGCCAATTAGGCTTCTATAGCTTTAGAAAATCAACTTAGAGTGCAGGAAGGTCAGAATCCAACAGCATCTTCAGTCCTTTCTCAGCCTCTGAGTCAGATTTTTGCTCAGGTCCCTCAATTTCAGCCAGAAAATACCTGAAATCACAGAAAAATACACAAACTCATAGTAAAGTCCAGAAATGTAATTTTTGCATAAAAACTAATAAAAAAATACTAAAAAGTAACTAAAATATATTAAAAACTATGTAAAAACAATGCCAAAAAGCGTATAAATTACACGCTCATCACCCAATAGAAGCATTTTTTTCTTACGATCGTCTATTATTTCCTTCTACCTCACTGGAGTTTTGAACTTTTCATGAAAGCTTAGAGTAGCTTGCACCTTTTCTGATGGGAGACTTTTCTCCTTAGCATAATTTAATGCTGCTGCAACCTTAGTATTCATCACCTCAACCAACTTTTCCAACTTTTTCACCAATATTGGACTATCTTGAGATTTTTTCATGCAAGCTAGTGGTTTACCCTCTTGATTAAGTGTAGTTTCCTTATTTGATTGAGTAAAGCCAAGGCTAAATGATGTTGTAGGAAAGTCATTCTTCAATGCAGCGTTGGCAACCATCATTATTCCATCTTTCATGGCTTGAGAGGGGGAAAGACTACATGGTGACACATAAAATAGGTTACGAATACACAGAAAATATTGAAAAAAAAGTTATTAAGTAGAATTTACACATTGGTAGGAGCTACTTTCTCATGAGATTCTTGTTAAGGTTTTTGAGGTTTTTCTTCAGTATATTCCTCTGACGGAGACTTTGCAGTAGGTTATTGAAGTTATGGAGGACTGAAGGATTAGAGAAACGGAATTTAATTAATACTAAACCAAGTGCACCTTAATTCATATGAAATACAAAAGAAATATGAACCAAATACACCGCTATTTAGAAAGACATGCAACTCAATAAAAGATGCACAAAATGACACCAAAGGCACTACAACAAAGTCTCTCAAAATAGACAAAATCAATATTCTGTTGTCTAGTTACAATAAAAAGAGGCCAAAAACACCAAGTGCACCTCAAATCATACACAATACACTGAAAGACAAACCAAATACACTAAAACTATTAGAAAAGAAATTTAAGTAATAATTATGCATTAATAATTTGCAGTAGTTTGTTGAGTTTGTAGAGGGCTTGAGACAGGTGTTTTTGAAAGAGGAGCAAATACTTGAAGTGGAACTCTAATGAAGACACAAATGAAAAAGTTAATATGGAGTCTGGTGCAAATGTTTAACTCAGTGAATAGAATATTGAAAGTGAATTAGAAAACTCACATGTCTAGTGGTTCTGATTGAGAATGAGTCTATTTTTAAAGAACAATCATGTTTTCTTTAGGATTATTATCTATTATTGCTTCCTAAACAGGAGCTAGTTCATTTAATTATTCTTCTTATTCTTTGAACCTGAAATACACTGAAATCATCTCACCACTACACCTCAAGCATTCAATAAAAATACAACTTCTGTTGTATGAGAACCTACATAATTGTATTTTTTTTCTTGCCTTTTTTTCTTGAATAAAATCTTAAGGACTTTTTTTCTAAAATAATTATATGAAGTTAGAAAAAGAATATGGCAGTACAAGAATTAAAAAATGGTAAGAGAAACAGAAATTACATGTTATCGCTTGGTTGATTTACACTGCTCTGATAGCTTGTCTGTGTTTGAAACACAGGATCATTTTTACTTGCCAAATTTACATATGGAATTCTAAGGACAAAATAAATAATATTCAGTAAAACTTGAGTAATTACATCAGGTTTTAGGAAATTTTAGAAAAACAAGAATTTTAGATATTGAATGTTACGTTTGCGAAGAATCATAGTGAGCTTCTTGGTGCACAAAAATTACACTCACACTATGTAATTCCGCACAACTGACCAGCAAGTGCACTGGGTCGTCCAAGTAATACCTTACGTGAGTAAGGGTCGATCCCACGGAGATTGTTGGCTTGAAGCAAGCTATGGTTATCTTATTATTCTTAGTCAGGATACCTATAGGGTTCTTTAGTTTCAATTGTAAAAAGTGAAAGCGCATGAAATAAGTAATTGTTATGCAGTAATGGAGAATGTGTTGGAGTTTTGGACATGCTTTGTCTTCTGAATCTCTGCTTTCTTACTATCATCTTCTTCATGCACGCAAGGTTCCTTCTATGGCAAGCTGTGTGTTTGTGGATCACCACTGTCAATGGCTACTGTTCCGAGGGTTACCTGAAACTGTAGGTCGATCTCGGACGAGATCTTCTGTGCTGGTCGGAGCCGACGTGTCCGGCAGGTGTGTAGCGGCCGGAGCTGGTGTGTCCGACTTGTTAGACCTGGTGATGGTGCTGATCCTTCGTCCCCGGAGGGTGGGGGGTACCTGCAAGGGACTCCGATGCTTAAGTTAGCAAGGGTATTAAGCAGGTATTGAGTAGAATCAGAGTATGAGTTATACCTGGGTGCTTCAGTGTATTTATAGTGTTGAGACGTGACCTTTGTTGGATAAGATAAGTTAGTTATCTTATCTTATCTTTTATCTTTAGGGTTGAGGTCAGCGTGTCTTCAGCGGAACCGCCCTTATCTCTATAGGCTTAGGCCGCCTTAGGATTTGGGTCGTGTTCCTCCATTTGGGCCCTTTACTGGGCTCTCTTGTCGATTTGGCCGAGCTCTCTGAGAAGAGGTCGGATAGTCTGACCTGAAGAGGTCGGTCGCTTTATCTTCAATCATCCCAGGTCAGATAGCTCGACCCAGGGTATGAACAGTTCCCTTGCTTGAGCTCGGTCTTCTTTCCTGAGGTCGAGTCCTAGACTTTGGTCCTTCTTGAGGCCGAACTCAAGCATTTTTGTCGATTCCCCTTGTAGAAGTTTTTGAATGTAGAACGTTTTCTTCTAAAAGCGTGCGCTTTTATATCGGCGCTTTGGAAACGTGCGAGGGTTTAATGCCTTTATTTAACATTAATTGCCCCGTTTCTCCTAGGCCCTTTTATTTTGATTTTGAAAACCCAGAAACGGTTTTTCTTCTTCACGCATTTCGTAACTTCTTCGCATTTCTCTCTTCTCCCGTTTTTAACTTTTCCTCTGTGTTTGCTCTGCTTTTGCCTTACCCTTTCTCTGTGCCGTTTCGTCTTGGTACTCCGTTGGTGCTTTCTTTGAGAGACGTTTTCCTGCCACAGCTTTCCATTTTCTTCAGAACTTTCCAAGTTTGGTTTCTGCTTTCCGTTTCCTTACTTATTATACTTTTTGACCTTCGGTTTATGATAAAATTTTGATTTTGCTTGCATGCTTGTTTGGAAAACTTGAATCTTTTTGCATTTGTCATGCCTGTTTATCGCCGTGTGTTCTGAAGCTTCTTCATTTTCTGCATGATCGCTTTTTGCTTAATGCCTTTAGGGCTTTCGCTTGTCATTGCCTTTCCTGTTTGTACTTTTGATGGTGTTTTTTGCCTAATTCTGGAAAAGGTTGTATCTTTGGTGTTGTTCTGTTTGGCATTGTTGACGTTGACAATGCTTTTACTGGTAGACTGTAGAAAGATAGTTGCTTTAATGACTTTTGCGTTTTTTATCTTGCTGGACGAAATGCTTGTTGCTTTAGGCCTTGTTTCCTTGTTTTCGAGAGACGTTGGGGTGTAGGTTTTCCCCAGGGACCTTGCTTTATTGTTGCTGCCTCCAAAGGATGCCCCAAGACTTTTGGTTTGAGTCTTGGGGTTTTCCTTTTCGGCATGCCTCGTCTGTATGATATTTAAGTTTGCTTTCTACCTTCTCCGAGATGTTTTTAGTAACCCCGTCTTCTTTTCTTCCTTGTAGGATTAGTTGGCCCTATGTCTTCTCGCAATAACATCGTAGAGATGTCTTCCAGAGTTCCCGGGGGGATGTCTGACTGGCTGGACTCCCTTGTCTTGTTGTGTGTTTCTGTTGTGGATGCCGAGTTCTGTGCTGAACTGAGGAAGCGCCATAGGATTTGTGGTAACAACGCTCGTGAGGAGGATTATGAGCTTGTTGCCCCTGACTCTGACGGGAGAGTTTGCTTTCCGACTTCTGTCGAGGGAGAGCGTCCCTTCTTTTATGCTTACGAGTACTTTTTCAGTCAGTTGAACGTTTCTTTTCCTTTTTCCGCTTTTGAGACCGACCTGCTGTGGTCGTGTAATATTGCTCCTTCCCAGCTTCACCCCAATTCCTGGGGTTTTATTAAGATTTTTTAAATTCTCTGCCGTGAACTAGATGTAACTCCTTCCCAGACTTTGTTCCTTTATTTGTTTGTTTTCGCCAAGCCTGGTGGTTCCTCAAAAAAGAAAGCTTCTTGGGTTTCTTTTCGGTCCGCCCAGGGGCACAAAGTGTTTGCTATGTATGATGAGTCCTTTAAGGATTTCAAGAACTACTTTTTTAAAGTTTGAGCTGTTGAGGGGGCCCGCCCCTTTTTTCTTGATGAAGATGACGAACCTGCTTTTCCTTTAGAGTGGCAAAAGAATGTAAGAGTGCCCCGTTACACATGGGAAATGCTTAGTGAGGTTGAGCGGGCTTTTGTAGTTGTTCTTGAGGATCTATGGGGGAAGCCGCCCCATCTTGATACAAAAAGGTTTTTGAGTGACCCATCCTTGGTTCGGACTGTTTTGGGTATTTGTCTGACTTGTTTCTATACTTATTTCCTTTTTTTCTTCCTCTTTTGTAACTCTTTGTCATGACTTGTTTTTGTGTTTTGTAGAGATGTCAAAGAATAACGACTCTATGAAGGCCTTCAAAAGGGCAAAGAAGGCAACTGCTGCTCTGAACATCTCGGCCAAGGTGGCCGGCGAGGGATTTTCACAGGTCCCCTTGAAGCCCCCTGTGTCGAGTTCCCTTGGGCCGAGGAAAGTAATTCCTACTCCCCCTTTTCATCAAGTCGATCCTCCTCAAACTTCTGCTGCTGCTTCTGGTGCCCCACCTTTGAAAAAGCAAAAAACGTCCGAACCCTTTAACTTGGATGCTCCAGACTTTGATGCCATTGAATTTGTTGACCAGCAAATTGCCCCCTATGGTGGGCTTTCTATGAACGACGTGTCTCTTTTAAAGCATTTATATTTTATTACCCAAAATAGTGTGAAGATGGCCCACATGGGTGCGGCTATTTTTCGAACAATTCAGGAAATTCCGGTTCATGCTACCAAATCTTTTATGGAGGAGGCCAAGTCAGAGTTTGATCGAATCAAGGGTCTGAAGGAGGAGTTGGAAGTGAAATTGGCCAAGGTGGAGAAGGAACTGGAGGGTGAGAAGGCCAGCTCTATTGCCCTTGCCGCTTCTCTGAAGCTGGCCGAAGACATGGCTTTGAAACATAAGGATAGCTATGTCTCGGCTTATAGGGAATTGATGTGTCTTCGGGAGGAGTTGGAAATAGCTCGGGTTAATTATAGTGAGCTTCAGGGTCACCTTGTGGGTAGCATAACTGCTGCCTCCGAGAACCTGATGGAGCAGTTCCGGGTTGTTGCTCCTGATGCCGACCTGACTCTCATCAGCCTGGATAATGTCGTGAGAGATGGTAAGATTGTCCCTGATGACCAGGATGATGAAGAGACTGATCCTCCCCCAGTGCTTTCTCTTAAGGTTTCGACCTCCTCTGTTCCTCCCGTTACATCTGATCCGGATTGCCAGATTCTGAACCGGGATGATGGAACCGTAGATGCCATGCCCCTTCAGACTCATCCTCCTTCTCCTCACACCGATGCTGCCGAGAAAGCTCTCGATCTTTAGTTGATCTTTTTCTGGATATTTTGTGTGAATAGCCCGGTTTGTGGGCTTTTGAACTTTGTTTTGTTTGA